>NC_133390.1:148430248-148798582 GCF_047511655.1 Castor canadensis
CTTTCAAAGACAACAAGAAAAATTGCTTAATTTGAGTTTAGCATTTAGTGAAGAGAAAAAAGTTTTCCCTTAGATTTCATAACCATATACTGGTCTGCATTTGAGTTTATGATTTACTTTCATACTACCTATGTGCATGGAAGGGGGAACTTAAGAGATAGGGATTTATTGCTCATTGATTGAGCCACATAAATGAGGCAAAAAAATTTCCTTGGAGTGGACCCTAGCCTCTGGGGACACTTACAAGAAAGCTGCACAAAACATATAATATTTATGATATATTTGAACAATTACTTGCAGAAACAATCCATTATTTTTTTGGCAATACTGGGGTTTAAACTCAGGACTTCACCCTTGCAAAGTAGGTGCTCTACTGCTTGAGTCACATCTCCAGCCTTGGACAATCCGTTATTCTTTGACTGATGTGAAAATGGTTCTCGGTGCAATAGCCCAAGGTTTGTATCAATATAATGCTAGTTTCAGCTTATTTTTAAAAGTATGCATATATATAAGTATATGGAGTTAAAAGTATCATAGACATTGTTATTACTTGAAAGTACCTGCAAAAAGAGAACCCAGTGACCACAATTCTAATTAAGAAATAAAAATAACTTTCAGATTTTCTTTAGCTTTCCTATTTGCAGACCAACCCTTTACCAGAGTTTGAATTCAGTCACAACAAAACATGCATTGCGAATTACAAAATAGTTGAAAGAGAGGATTTTGAATGTAGTCACCAAAAAATTGATAAAATTTAAACTAATGTATTTGTTAATTACCTTGATGTGATCATCACCCAATGTATACACAAATTGAAACATCACATTGGACTTCATAATATGCTCATAAGTATATATAAATATTGTGTATCAATCAAAAAAATTAATAAAACAAAAAGTATTTTTAAAAGAAGCTCAAAATAAAGATAAATCAATTTGGAGATAAACTATATGAATAACAAATTCAAAATATAATAATTGGATTGGGGATGTAGCTCACTGTATAGTGCCTCCTTAGCATGCATGAGGTCCTAAGTTCAATTCTTAGCACTGAAAAAAATATATATTTAAAATCAAAATCAACTGATTTTTTTTAGCAGATAAAATACAAGTAAAGGGACTAAAATGAAAATTATTAAACTAGAACATGGTTATGAAAAATAGTATTCAAAAGGCAACACCGTAAGACAAATCAGTGAGAACCATTAGAGTGAATGGGAGACAGGGAAGACAGAGTGGAAAGCTCCCTTGAGGAATGGGAGAAGAGAATGAATGGGAGAGGAGCAACAAAGAAATGTGCTCTAATTTCTTGGGAACTGATTAATTCTGTTCTCTGATTTAAAAAACCCAAAAAATCCTGAGGAGAGTACTTAAAATGAAACCAATACCTGGAGATGTTTTACATAGCGAAATTTTAGAACACCAAAGGCAACATGAATATATGAAGAGCAACCAGAGGAAAAGAAAACTTCAAGAAACAGCAGTGGACTGACATGTCATTCGCTAAAGTGGACACTAGCTGTGGGATACTGTTGCCAATGTGCCAAGGAGAAACAAGTATCAACAGGGGACTAAAAATGCAGTGAATCCAGTTTCTAATACAAAAGATAAGAGACAAAAAAAGACCACATTCACTTAAGCAGAAATAGGAAATGTTTAACAACAGGTCCTCATTAGAAAACTTCATACAAACATACATACACTCCATCCAGAAACAAAATACAAAAAAATGAATTACAAAAATCTCAAATGCAAAGCTGGAGATGCAGAAAGGTGGGATAAACCAAAACAACAATGACAACTAAAAATCCAGGTATATGTGAATTAATTTAAAATAATCATTGAGTATATTAAATGTCTATTTAGTATAGTTTAAGATACAATAAAATACTAGATGGCAATTGATGAAATTAAAATGCTTAACATATCTCATTCAAGAGAAACGAGATTTTGATTAAAGTATACTTGTCATAAGTTTTGAGGTAGCCCAGATATTAGAAAAAAAGGTACACTGTATAATTTCAAAGGGCAAAGGTAAAAATTAAATATCACAAAATCAAGACAAATATAAAGAAGTGAAAAATGAATGACTAGCTAATTGCATCAGTATAAATAAATATCAAAGAGCATTACTGAATTAAAAATTAGCTTTCATAAGAATATATACAATCTGATTACATTTGTATTTATATGTTTCTTTTTTAAAAATGTCTAAAACATACAAAAATTGATCAGTATATTTTTAGAGCCATTTGGCATGTGATATGACCACAAAGAGAAGGATGGGAAAGTAAACACAGAATTCAGAACAGTGTCTACTTACACAGGGAAGAAAATGAAGGGATGAGGGGATTGTTATAGTGGGTTTCTACAGTAGGGGTTAGTTAGATACGTGTTTTATTATTACTCTTTGTACATTTATTGTATCATAAATACTTTAGCATAATTTCAATGCACAATTAAAATAATGCTTGAGTACACACAAACACACACACACACACTGATGCTGCCCTGTGTCAAGTAACCTTGCTTCTGGATAAATGCATTCATTTGTAGAAATCTAACTTTAAGAAGACAAATAAGCAGGATTTGAAAAAAAATTACCATAGCATGGTGCTTAGAAGAAAGTGTGTAAGAATCAGCTGAAGAAATTGAAGTAAAACACATAAATCTTTCATGTAGTCAAAGTTGAAGTAGCATGGACAAGTGCTCCTTAACCTGTATTGCCTTTTTATCCATGAAAGGAGAGTCTCCCTTCTTATTTTTTGCCTATTGACCAGTCATAGTCACCTGATCTTGTAAGCCTGAGAGATGGCAAGAAAAACCAAATTGATTTGCATCCAAGTCTTATTGTGGAAGGAGACAACAGGACAATGGAGCTATGGTGAGGAGAGAGTCTATCTGAACCCTGAAATATTTTACTGCCATAGATTCTCAGAAGTAACCCCAAACTCACCCTGTTGCAGGTGGTTGTTAACATATCTTGTTGGCTTTTACATTTATTCAGTCTGGTAGATTTACATTAAAAAGTAATCTATGTAGAAAATATGATGAATGCAAACAGGAATTTGGGTTGGCTGCAAAACCAACTTTTAAACAAAACATTTACATTATTTAATAGTCTGTGGAGCTTGTTTAAGAATATATAAAAGTAGACAGCTGTATTAAAAGCTCTAAACACTTTAAGAAACTTAAAATCAATCTGCTCTCTTTCCAAAATGCCTTGATTTGTCTTAATCAATCATCCTTAAATGGTGAAGTTCCAAGCTCAAGCCATACATAAATCATGACTGTTCAAAGGTCATTGAATGGCTGCTTCATGCCATTTCAAGAAATTAGAAGACTATCAATGGTTTTCAGAACTCAATACAATAGCAGACAGCAAAATACTTTAAAGGTTTACTCACCCTCAACAGCAATCAACAAGTTTTTATATGTAAAGTGCTTAAGATAGTGCTTTGCACACTTTCTAAAGATTAGCTACTGTGATTTTTATTTCCTTGAAAAAGACTAGATAAAAAAGTCTCTCTCACCTTTTCCCTTCCTCCCCTCCTCTCTCACTCTCTGTGCATAAAAAGAGGTTATGAAAAACAAAACATGATATTCTAAAGCAAATCTGCTGAAAAAAAACAAAAAAGAGTATTTTTGCTTTAAAACTGTAAAAGGAAGAAATTATATACTTGAAAGTTAGAATGGGGTTATTTTCAAGATGAGATTGACTTGTACAATTTCAATCTCATTTAGAAAGGCATTTATGACAAATTTTTATGAGGAAATTAAAACAAACAACACAAATAATATTATCTTTATTTCCTCATAAAATAAAATTAAATAAAAAATGTTTGAAAAAACCCTCTGGACAACCAGAACTCCATTTAGTTTGTATTGTTATCCAGCATGGAAATTAGATTGCAGCTGTGTTCACACAAGACATCTTTTTATATTGTTTCATAAAAAATAAAACTAATTAATGGAGGGAAAGAACATATGCTGACAAAAACTAGCATTAACAGAGGTAATTCTATTGAAAAAATATGATTTGCTAAAAATTTCATGTGAACAACATAGCAACTCTGTGAGGTAAATATTACATTACCATAATCATGACTGCTATGCTGAGATGAGGAAATTGATACTTAGAGGGATTAAGGGATTTGTCAGAAATCCTGTAATTGGTGAAGCCCAAACTACCCACCAGTCATGTCTTATAGTTTCGAACTCAAATCCTTTTATTATTTGACAGATCTATGAACCCACCCCCATGACTGTAGAGTAGATCTTTTAATAAGAGTGCTATGTACCATTTGTACATATTGTTTTTGCACCTATGCAAGACTCTGGAAAAACACTAAAAAAGTTGATCTCATAGAAGTTGAGAGTAGAAGTGGTTACCAAAAGCTGGGGAGAATAGAGGAGAAAGGGATGGGAAAAGGTTGGTCAATGAACACTAAGTTACAGTCAGGTAGGAGAAATAAGATCTGGTGTTCTATTGCAAAGTAGGTTGACTACAGATAAAAAATAATATGTTGTGTATTTGAAAATGGCTATAACAAAGGATTTTGAATGATTTTGCCACAGGCAAATGACAAATGTTTCAGGAGATAGAAATACTCATCCTGGCTTGGAAATTACACACTATATACCTGCATGAAAATATTTCATGGCATCCCATAAATTGCACAATATTTATGTGGTAATTTAAAAAAGATTCTGGAAATTCAAAGATTTGTAAGAAGAAACCATAGACCTGGAGGTTCCCCTTCTCAAGACTAGAGAAAGTAAAAGAGTTACAAAGAGTTTAGTTAAGTCTTACCTTATTAAATATGGCAGTTAGCTATTTCAATTTAAGTTAATTAGACTAAATAAATTAAATTTGAATTCCTCAATTGTATTGGCCACATTTGAAGTACCTCATAGGCGCATGTAGCAAGAGGCTTCTGGTTTAGACAGCACAGATATGGATGATGCCCATTATCATAGAATTTTCATCAGAAAATTCTACTTAATGAGTATTCTCAACATGAGCTTCATCACACGTATTGGGATCCATGTTACTTAAAATCTTAAACGGAGTAGCTTAGAGAAAAGCTTCAAGGACTTTCTCAAAATTTTCACAATGAAGAAAAACATGTGGGCTGGGTGACTGAAATAGTGAGGAATATTTAGAAAAATGTAGAGAAACTTGCACTCAAAATAAACACTAAAAAGTCAATAATAAAAATAATGGTCATCACATATGGATGGCCAGACATATGCCAGACATCATACAGAGACTTTGAATATATTAAAATAAAAGGATTTTTATGAGTTTGTATTTTTTCTTATGATTAGTGTGCATTCATTATACAGAACAATGGGTTTCAGTGTGACATTTTCATACATGCACATAGCATTCATTGGTCAGATCTCCCATTACCCTCCCTTATTTACATCTCCCCCAACCCACTTTCTCTTCTAGAATAATCCCCCCCTACTTTCATGTCATCTCTTTATTTTCCAGATTCCACATTCAAGGGAAAACATACAATACCTGTCTTTGAGAGTCTGATTTATTTCACTTAATGTGATGATCTCCAGCTCCAACTATTTTCCTGTAAATGACATAATTTCCTTCTTTTTTATGGCTGGGTAATACTCCATTACTCCATTTTGTCTGTGTGTGTACCCATTTTCTTTATTCCTCCATTGATGGGGTACCTAAACTAATAGCATATCTTGGCTATTAGGAATAGTGTCACAATAAACAAGGGTATGAAGATATCTTTGTTGTATGTTGGTTCTGATTCCTTCAGGCACATATACATACTCGGATCATATGGTAGTTCTAGTTTTTGGTTTTTTGAGGAAAGGCCACACTGATTTCCATAGCGATTGGACTTATTTACATTCCTGCCAACAGTCTATCAATGTTCCTTTTTCTCTGCATCCTCACCAGCATGTGTGTGTGTGTGTGTGTGTGTGTGTGTGTGTGTTCTTAATGATAGCTATTTTGGGCAGAGATTTTTGAACAGTAGTTCAAGTTAATAATGAATTTACCTTATGTTTTGACAGATGGTTGGAAAGACTGAGCATTTTCAGTGACCTTGAATAGACAGAACAATCCACAAGAAGATCTCACAAAGCTCTGAAAAGGATGCACTTATGGCAGTGTTCTTGCATGTAGGCAGGTCTAAGGCCATGATTCTAAAAATGGGGCTTTGAGCCATGCATAAGAAATTGGCTTTCCAGTACATAGGGAAATGCTAGGAGAGAAGTTCTAGAGTCCTGTTAGAAAGATATGGGATGTTACCAATATTTAAATATAGTCAAGAAGTCTAAAAAAGTGAAATGAATTACTAAGAAGGATTCCCAAATGTAAGAAAATAGATGTCATCCTGCTAATATCTCTATCACCACCTCTTTCCAATCTAGAATTTAGTAGGATCATTTCTATTATTTTAATTAATAAATAATAACTTCTGAAATTTGCACAAATAAGTTTCTTCCATCTACAGAAACGAGTCTGGCTCAGGGAAATAAAACTTTTTTCACAATTTCTGAAGTAGAAATCACCACTTAAATTGGCATTATAAGAGCACATTTCAGTGTTCTCATATTAACATTCATCATTTTAGGGGAAGATCTTACACAGCGACTTGATTATACCCCATCCACTAATTCTGTGAAATCTTATTGGTAAAAATACTCTCATTCATCACCACCAGATAATTAATTTTACAAACAATGGTGGTTGTACCATGCAAATTGGTGAGTTGTGAAATAACCTTAGATACATTGGGAATATGAAGAATATTGTGGCCACTCTGGCTGATCACCAAATACAATTGTTCCAATGGCCTGAAGTCAGCTGAGGTTTCCTGGAATAATTCCATTAGATAATTTACATGATCACATTTTTCATGAGCCTCCCAACAGTCACAATAAGACTTAGCTTAAACATCACATCTACCTTATATCTCAAGTACATTTAATTGTAATTATATGTTGTATGTTATTAGATATAAATATATTAATTACGTTATCTAATAATATTTGAGATACTATACTATGCAAGAACATTCTTTTGTGCCCTAAGCCAAGCCTGTACATAAAATACAAGTGACTATTATCTGGGAACAACAATAAAGGCAGCAAAAAGAGACTTCAGATTAGTACTTCAAGCATTAAATTATAAAAAATCCAAATATAAGAAAATAATTAAACATTAATATCAATAATTGATTATTTAGTAACTCATCAAAACCATATTAATCCCTGTCCAAAGAATACAACTGAAAGGAAAAAAATGATTTCCAAGCAGAAACATGTTCAGACCCAATACAATTATTATGCAGTGCCTAAAGACAAAATTAACTTGCTTAGCTAAAACTTTTCCTTGGAGATGAGTAGACAGATTTCCATAAATTTAGCTGCATAAGTGTTTTTCTGGTTCACCCACTGTTTTTCTACAAAGATGGATATGAATAAATACTACCATTGCCTCCTTCCCTCCGAACCAATCCTACATGTCAGAAACTTGTGAAAACCCGGCTTTTAAATTGTCTAATGGCATCAATATACCCTGTGCTCCATGTAAAAGTGTGACAAGCAGTTCAGATTTTATTCTACATTGGCTTTTCATTCTATTGAAATAGAATCTGAACATTTCAAAAAGTAGGCACCATGTTATTAGAATATTTTGTGGATTGTCACACCCTGTACAAACATTATTTCATTCATCTGCATGATTTCTCGCTAGAGTGGGTGGTGTGTTATTATTACTGTTAAATGGGAAAAGTTTTATTTGAAGGTCAGCTTCTCTACCTGTGAAACAAGAACTTACATAAAAGTATTAAGTGACAATATCAAGTGTCTTTCATCCTAGGTAGGTACAGTAAATAAGATAAATAGGTCAAACCGATATACAGTTAGAATGGACTAAGAAAAATGACAGAACATGCTCACAAATTGTTTCATCTAAGGATGGTGATATAGCAAAGCAGTTAAGGGTAAAGGCTTGAGAAATTTCTTGAGGAAGAAAATTTGCCTTCTCTTCAGATCACTTAGACTATTGGAAGCTCTCTTTTCTATACATTACAAAATGGAAACATAATTTTTTGGAAGATGAAGAAACTGGAATATTAGAATTTTATCATTAAGGTGAAGAGGAAAGAATGAACACATATTAAGATTAAATATTCATTTACTCACTCAACAAATATTGATTTGGCACGACAGACTGAATATACAAATGGACAATGTCCAGACAATGTATGACAATAGAGCTCTAACCACAAACTTTGCAGCAACCAGTAAGAAGGCACAACCTCTTCAGCAATCAGCTCAGTAATGACCTTGTCAATGACTTCTGGCTTTCCTAATTTTTTGTTTTCCTCCTTGTAATGAAGAACAAACTAGAGGAAGCCAAATGAGTCTCCCAAACCAGCCACATGAGACAGCCACTGTCATGGTTTGGATCCTAAGTATCTTCCAAACACCCATATATTGAAATCTTGGTACCCAATGCATCATTGCTTAGAAGTAGGGATTTGGGATGTGATGGGATCCTCAGGGCGTTGATCTCTTAAATGGATTAATCTGTTTATTGATTCAAAACTTTATGGCATATTGGGAGATGGTGGAAACCTTTGGAGGTAGGGCTTAGTTGGAGGAAGTAGGTCATTAGGAGCGTGCCTTCGAAGGCTCCCCTCTTCTCTGTTATTTGTCTCTCTGTCTTTATTTTTCTCTCTGTGTCTCTGTCTCTGTCTCTCTCTCTTTCCCTGTTTCCTGGCTGCCCTGAGGGGATCAGCTTTCCTAGTTATACCCTCCTAGCCACAATTTTCTGCCTCAGCACAAGCCAGAAACAATGGAGCCAAGAGACCATGGACTGAAATCTCTGTAACAATAAACCAAAATAAATCATTCTTCCTTTTAAATTGATTTCTTCAGCAATTTTGTCACAGCAACAGAAACCTGACTAACATACTGGGGTATGTTAACAGTATGACCAACATACTGGGGTGTAGAGGAAAGACAACAGAAGTGCTGAGAACCACTCCAGGTTTTTGGATGGCATTGTCCTCAAAGACCAGCTTAGGAAGTAATTAGCATCAACTGAGGCAGGTTGGCAGGTAGCAACAACAGGCAAAGTTGGAGGTTGGACTCTGTCCTAAATGACATCTGCAAAGTTTGTGTTACTCCCACTGTGTATGTACAACCTCAGATACTGCACAACACCAGACAGAGCTTCCCACTTCTTCACTCAGCTGAGGCTCTGACACTTGCAAAGAACATTGTCTTCATTAGGAAGCCCATTTGCTGGTAGAGATTATGTGCATATTAAATATGGTATTATATAAAAGAGTGTCAGGCTAAAAATATAATAACCTTTACAAGAATCCAGGGATGATAACTTTGGATAAAATGTGCTTTAGGTGAAGAAGTTTGCAATGGACTGAGTGTTTGTGTTTCTTTGTATTCATATGTTGAAAATCTAAACCCCAAGATGATGGAATGAGGAGGTAGGAGAGGTTTGGGTCATGAGGATAAGAGCTCTCATGAATGGTATTTAGTGTCCCAAGAGGTCCCTTAGTTGGTTATGGTGATGGGCACCAGTAGTCCCAGATATGTAGAAGGCAAGAGGATCAGTTGACCCCAGGAGTTAGAAGCTAGGCTGGGAAAAATAGTAAAACCCCATCTCCAAAAACCAGAGAGGTTCAGTGATCCCTTGTCCTAGCATCTATGTGAGGTAATAAGGAGAAGAAACTGTTCATGAGAAGTTGGTTCTCTTCAGACTCCAAATCAGCCAGCACCTTAAGCTTGGACTTCCTAGCCTCCAGAACTGTGGGAAATAGATTTCTGTGTTTATCAACTACCTAGTTAATGCTATTTTGTTATAAAAGCCTGAAAAAAGGTTAAAAAATGTTTTTCCTCTTCTATTCATGCTAAGTCTATATTCAAAACATGTTAATGTTATGTATTAAAATGTATACACTTTAAATCATAAAACTTTTGTGTTCATTTAAAGTAGAAAATACACTCCTTAAAAGACAAAGCAAGTCCTTACTGCTACTGTATAATTTATGTGGAACTAACTAACTAACTAACTTTCTAAAACCCTAAACAAAAACAAAATAAAGTTTACCCCAACAAATAAACGAAGAATCATTTCAATTCTCAGTGAGAAACAAAATAATCAGCCCAAATCATCAGTGCACACTTCACAAAATCAAAGACAGGAACCTACTGCACACTGCTGGGCACAAGCACAAGAGCCTTTTCTGCTCATGCCAACACCATCTCCTTGTAAAGAATGTTTTGGAAGGCAGATCATTCTTTGAGGCACTACAAAAAGATAAAAACTAAAAGGAATTGTTTTATGCCCTCAAGTGCTGAAAGAGAAGTATGGTAAGACAGATAGTAAAATCTTGTTATTTAAAAAAATAAGCATTTTCATGTTACATTATGTAAGATAAATTCATAGTATGACCCCCCTTGGTCAGATTGTTTTTGTTTATTCATATGTGCACACAATATTAGGGCCATTTCTGCCCTCTCCCCTCATAATCCCCCCATGCTCCCTTCTTCTCCCCTCCACCCCCTTGCTTCCGGGAAGAAACTGTTCTGCCCTTAGCTATAATTTTGTTGAAGAGAGAGTATAAACAATAATAGGACAGACAAAGCACTTTTGCTAGTTGAGGTAAGGCTAGTTATACAGGGAGATTCCTAGAATTGCTTCCATGTACAAATGTATTACATTCTAAGTTGATTCTTCTCGAACTGACCTTTTCTCTAGCTCCTGGTCCCCTTTTCCTATTGACCTCTGTTGTTGCAAAGTTTCTGCATTAGTTCCTCTGCATTGAGGACATCAAATACTATCATGTGTTTTGGGTTTCTTATCTATCCCCATACCTCCTGTGTGTGCTCTCACCTTATCATGTGATCAAAGTCCAATCACATTGCTGTATTTGCCCTAGATCTAAAGTTCATATATGAGGGAGAACATATGATTTTTGGTCTTCTGAGCCTGCCTAATCTCGCTCAGAATGATGTTCTTCAGTTCCATTCATTTACTTGTGAATGATAAGATTTCATTCTTTTTCATGGTTGAGTAGAATTCCATTGTGTCTAAATAGCACATTTTCTTAATCCATTCGTCAGTAGTGGGATATCTTGGCTGTTTCCATAACTTGGCTATTGTGAATAGTGCTGCAGCAAACATGGGTGTGCAAGTGCCTTTGGAGTAACCTGTGTCACATTCCTTTGGGTATAACCCCAGGAGTTGGATTGCTGGATCATACGGCATATCTATATTTGGATTTTTAAGAAGCCTCCAAATATTTTTCCAGAGTGGTTACACTAGTTTGCATTCCCACCAGCAGTGTACAAGGGTTCCTTTTCCCCCACATCCTCACCAACACCTGTTGTTGTTGGTGTTTCTAATCATGGCTATTCTAACAGAGGTGAGGTGGAATCTTAGTGTGGTTTTGATTTGTATTTGCTTTATAGCTTGAGATGGTGAGTATTTTTTCATATGTTTTTTTGGCCATTTGAATTTCTTCTTTTGAGAAAGTTCTGTTTAGTTCAGTTACCCATTTCCTTATTGGTTCATTGATTTTGAGAGAGTTTAGTTTTTTGAGTTCCCTGTATATTCTGGTTATCAGAACTAAAACGTCTCATAAGAGTCCTTTTGTGTGAGTGAGTGGCTAGGGAAGGAAAAAGTTGGGCTGCAGCCTCTTCTCTCTCCATATTTTTCCAAATTTCATAACTGCAGAGCCACAGAACTAAGGATTACAGGTATCAGATGATTTTCCCCAAAGCATAGTGAGAAATGGGTGCAACAGGCTTAGAAATAATAGTACTACTAACCATAAATGGTAGGCAAGATATTAGTCCGTGTATATGTCTTATCTTTTAAAATCATACAACCAATGACCTACTAGATATTTCCACTTGGCTGTCTAGTAGGCATCATGGCAAAATTGTTGATGCCCATTCTTGTTTCAACCATTCATTCATTCCTATATATAACCTCTATTCATCAATCATCTATTTTATGTTAGATGATGCCCTAGGCATGATGAAACAAAAATGAGAACAAAACAGACAAAACTTCATGCTTTCAAGAGGTGTGCATTCTAGGAGACTACAAACAAAATAGGCAAAGTAAAATATATAATTTGTTAGATGGGGATATATTCTATGGAAAAAAGAGTAACAAGAAAGGGAAATGGAGTAACTGTGTGATTAAGTAGGAAGGTGAGGGAAGAATTGGATGAAAAGGTGACATCTGAGTAAAGGCATGCAGGAGGTGACAGAATGAACCACAGTCCCTAGAAAACAGCATCCGGACACAAGCAATGAAGTCTTCATAAAAAGCACATCATGTACTCGGTTGCTCAGTCCAATAAACTGTGAGTCATCCTGACTCATTTCTCCCCAGTTCATATCCAATCCATTACCAAATTCTGTCAGCTCCATCTCCCAGATCTATCCCAACCCCTTCCATCCTCCTCCACACAAGGCTCATGCCAGTCTACCTAACTGCTCCCAAGACCATGCTTTCTGGCCCATAGTGAGTTCTCCACACATCAGGCAGACCTAGTTTTAAAACATGCATCATATAATTTCACTCCTAAAGGAGTATCCTCCAAAATAGGCATCTCTTCTGGCACACACAGAATCTGGAGTTCTCCTCATGGCAAAGGTGTCCTGGATCTTTGCTGGCTACCTCTCTGATTTCTCAGCAAATCTCCCATCACTAGCTCTTCTGCAGCCATGTGCCAAGGTCATTTCAGACTCACAACCTGTACTAGTTGATTAGAGCTGTCACTAATAAAATGTCATAGTCTGGAGAACTTGAACAACAGGAATTTATTTTCTCACAGTTCTAGAAGCTAGAAGATTCCTATAGAGATGGCTTCGGGACTTTTTCTGGCTTGTAGATGGCTGCCTTCTTGTGTCCTCACATGGTTTTTTCTCTACATGTACAGAGACAGTGAGATCTTATGTCTCCTCCTTTTCTTAAAGAACATCAGATCATCAGATTATGGTTCACCCTTATGATCTACTTAACCTTAATTACTTCCTTAAATTTCCTATTTCCAAATATAGATAAATTGGGGTTAAGATTTCTAGATATAAATTTTTGGGGAAGGAGATACAATTTGGTACATAAAGGACTGAATGAATTGTTTCCTTTGCATGAAATACTCATCTTGATTTCTGCATGATTTGTTGCTTCATTTCATGAAAATGTGATCCCTTTCTTGGCCACTTCCTGCAATATTGCTCCTCTGTCTTTCTCTCTTTCTCCTTTTCCTATTCTTCCAGGCCTAATCCCTACCTGATATTGTATTAAGTCATTAATGGCTTGCTTAATACAATAGCCCTGTGAGGTGGCTATAGAATCAATTGTTATTGCTCTGATCTCACTGGAATCCATAGGGCTCTGTGCTGATTTGGTGAGGTCAATGCTGGGTTGTAGGGTTAAGGGCTTCCATATAAGAATTGAGATTGAAGGGTAGCTTTAGAATGGACACACTAGGAAGGATGTTATTCCAGAAACATAGGCATAGGCACATTCTTTTTTTTCTTTTTTTCATTTATTCATATGTGCACACAATGTTTGGGCCTTTTCTTCCCCCCTACCCCCTGCCCCTTCACTCTCCCCCAACCCCCTTGCTTCCAGGCAGAAACTGTTCTGCCCTTATCTCTAATTTTGTTGAAGAGAGAGTATGAACAATAATAAGAAGGACAAAGCATTTTTGCTAGTTGAGATAAGGATAGCTATACAGAGAGATTCCTAGCATTGCTTCCATGTACAAATGTATTACATTCTAAGTTGATTCTTCTCGAACTGACTTTTTCTCTAGTTCCTGATCCCCTTCTCCTATTGGCCTCTGTCACTTTAAAGTTTCTGCATTAGTTCCTCTGCATTGAGGATATCAAATACTATCATGTTTTTTGGGTTTCTTACCTATCCTCATACCTCCCTTGTGTAGGCACATTCTTAAAATTGATACACCATACTCACAAAAGGGTAGATAATAAGAAAACTCAATGCAAGTCTGTCAGGGCTCATGACTGCTGATTTGTACTTGGGTTTGAAATGAAGAGAGGAGAAATTCTTGTACCTGGAATCCTGGTATCGTGACAGCCAGAACACGCCAGGACAATCAACCAGCCAAACAAACATTATCATTATGACATGAGTTACATGCCCTCCTTAAGTCCTATGCTTGTTTGCTTCATGATGCTCCTACCAGATGTTTCCTCCAACGTATTCATCCTTCAAATTTAAATCAAACGTCACCTCTTCTCAGGCTCTTTTTGAACAGAAACAAATGTTTCTTTTCCACGGTTCACTAAGCTTTATGCACAGAACCGCCCACTGAGGTGCTGGGCTCTATCTGAGCACACACATCATCATTTGTTTCAGTCATGCTTTCTTCTATGAACCTCCTCAAAAACACCAGGTAGACATTATTTACCTTACATATCCATTGTATCAGCACATACCTAGCACTTTGGAAGGACATAATAAATGTTAGAAATTGAACTTGAGTTTGCAAAGGCAGCCTTTATTGGTTATCTATGCCTATTAAAAGAACTACAGAGCTGAGGAATGAATCTAAGTCTTATTCCTCAAATCTCCATGCTTTTCCAATAGCCATGTTGCATCTCTTTATTCTTTTTATCACATATTTTCACATGGACAACAAATTCCCAGGGATGCCTTGATCACCTTTCTCATGAATTTCTGGCTTTAGAAAAATTGCTAAAGAATGAACTCAAAATTAAAAAAGAAAAGAAAAGAGGGGAGCTATTTCCTATCAGAAAATGTTTATTTACTAGCAGAGGCATTACAACAGAGAGTTAAAAATGAAAACAGACTGATGCTCTCCAAATTGAGAATCATCTATAGTATTATAGATATTTCATGAACATTATCAATTCAAAATAATATTCACAATTAAGTTTGCTTCTTCTTTTTAGTAAATCTCATTATAGTTGGTTTCAATTTTAAGACTAGGATAGAATTCTAGGACTGGGTTTTAGGGAACTTTTCAATAAGTACCCAAAAGTAAAATAATTTCTTCAAACACCTGTATTATAAATATTTTAGATTAAAAAAAGAAGAAAGAAAGGGAGTGTAGAAGGGAAAGGAGGAAGCCTTGAAGGATAAAAGGAAGTAAAGGAGGGAGGGCAGGCAGGAAGGAAAGTACCTTTTCATAAGGAGTAATTTAAAATGCCAAAAGGGGTTTGTGGGAGGAGCCAAAGATAACAAATTTTTATACAAATGAAAATTGTTATTTTTTTCCATTGAGAAAATTCTTTTGCATTTTATCACAAAGAAAGAATGAACATTTAATTGGTGAATCACTTGGTGACAAGGTCATGTATAAACATAGCTGAATATGGAATTGATGAATGAATACCATGTGGTTAAAAAATAAAAAATGTGTTATAACTGGTGGAAAGTAAGTGCACAGTTTCTATACTTCTGCAAAGATTTAGCATTCATACCATTGCTATTATAGATTTGAAAGTGGCAATAGTTTGAATCTTATCTTATTTTCCCCCTGGGTACATATCCTCCACTGGCACTGCATACAAGTTTACAAAATGTTCTCATCAGGTAAAAGGCCAATGAATTTAACTTAGCCATGACACAGTGAGGGCCAGTAGGGAGAACTGTATCAGATGGTGTGTTCTACCATAGTCCTTCATAAGATTTTTGATAACTATCCAGAGAGGCGTAAGTTTCAAGAACTGACTTTTATTTTTAACCCAACTTTATTGTGTTGGCCAAATACCCTGCAAATAAAATCTACAAAATATGGAATTTGTAGTGATGCTCTACTAAAGTCTTAAGAAGGGATCACCTTTTCACTTCATGGCTAAGGAAAAGAAGTATACATACTCCACTATTCTGCAACATGTACTGAGCAAAGTCACCCAGATATTTGAGGAACAAAGGCTGAAAAAATCAGAGACAAGAAGAAAACAATAGTTAACTGGCAGAATTCTCATGTGGAAATTGTAGATAAATCCATAGCCAGAACTTCATTGTTCTCACATGTAAAGAAGAATGATGGAGGGGGTGAATTCGACTATGATATATTGTAAGAACTTTTGCAAATGTCACCACAAGAACAACAATAATATGATAATAAAAAATAAACTTAAAAAAAGATGATAATAAAAATAAATTTAAAAAATAAACTAAATAAAATTCTATCTAAGAATGGCTTCAAGTGATGGATGCCTCTACCTACCTATTCATTTCAGAGATTGACAAGAAATTGAAAGAAAAAATTATCTGCTGACTTTGTTACCCATCCCATTAAACCCTTCTATAAATTGATTAGAAGTTTTAATTCATTCAAGTCAAATATAAGCTACTGGAGTAGATGGGAAAAAATTGGCCTGAAGTTTTGCAAAAATAGGAGAACACAACCATTTCATCTACAAACCTGATTCATCTAAGATCACAAAGGAAATTAATAGAAGGCCTTTTCTGGGGGTGTGCTATGTAGGAAGCCTTGGAAAATATTCTTAAACACTCATAATTTAATTAGACCTTTCAAAGACTTCAAAGAGGTCCTGCTAATGTGTGATGAAGAAGTCCTTTTATTTATTGAGTACTTGAATTCTAAAAGCAAATTTTAATATATTAACGTTAACTTCCACCCACAGACTCAGTGCCACAGAGATATTCCTAGAGCAGCTTAGGTTTCATGATAGTCTACCGCACAGTGTGATGGACATTGTATTCCATTAGTGAGGTTATGCCAGTACAAATGTAGTAGTTACATATTCTTAAGAAGATTCTTAGCTTGACTTCCTCCCATAGGAGGAAGTCCTTAGAGAAGGACTTGGGTACAGGAAATTTATGTGGAAGTTGATCCTAGGAAACAGAAATGATGAGTGGGTACAATGATATGAGGAAGAAAGACATTAATAAAAGATGCAAGAATGAGTATCTTAACACTTTGTATTGAGTGGAAGGTACAGTCCCTCTCAGGACATGCTGAGAAACTATGTAGTATATGCCTTGGAACTGTTGTGGGGGACAGAGAAGTTGGAAGTTTACCAGAAATCACCCTATATTGGTCCACTGGTTCAAAGCTATCACTGGAATATGTTAACCTCTCTTCTTTCTAAGTTGCATCTGTCTTCTGGGGGTCTTCCAACTTCTCACATAAGCTTGAAGGAAGCAGAGCAGTAGTGATATAGAGTGAGATGTTAATAACAGCCTCAGCATTGACATTTGGGGTCTGAAAGGATGCGGTGTTCTCACTTTCCTCGTCCATAATACAGTGACAATAATAGAAACCATAACAAATAATGCTTTTTGTAGCACTTAGTGTGTAATAAGCACTCATTAAGTGTAAATTATTTTCATTTTTCTATTTCTAATCATCTTTTTTTTAACCACCAGTATTACCCATCAAACCAAATACATTCAACTTCTGTTAGTCTGAATTTGCTTTGAAGAATATTCTCTTTCCATTCTTACTTTAGCTGGCATGTGAAATAGTCCATGACTGAGCTATGAAGTGTTATATTCACTGGTGGTTTCTGTGCTCATGGACTCATAGAACCTCAGGACTGGAAGAGACCGCCAAGATCATCCTATTTAACAGGCTGTGTTATGCCTTTCAGCAGAAGTTATTTCCTTTCTTACCTGGAAACTATCTGTGTGACCTTAAACAACTGAGATTGAATTGTGTGGAATTCATTTCTTTGCGTTTTGCTATCATTGCTCATACAAACAGCTAAAATCTAGAAAGAGGAGGAAGACAGTTTGAAAAACTAAAAATGTCCTTTCAAAAAGACATATTCAGTAGAAAGGACTCTCATTTTTCAAAAATGAATTATCCCTAAGATAGTACATTGACATTCTCTCAGAATGTGCTCGGAAATAGTAGGCATTGTTATTTCTGTCCTAGTAGCAACTCTATGTTGAAACAAGTGTTTTTATGAGACAGAGTTTTCACAATCTTGGGCAAACTATTTGTCTTCAGTGGCGCCCTAACACAGCAATTATTCTGCCAGCTCAGGCTTCTTCCGCTGCCTTCTAAACATAACACATCTACAGATTTAGTTAGAAGTGTATCAGCCACTTTGCCATACAAAGGCTCTGCTCTAACTGAAAACATGGCATATGCTGTATATCTTTGAAAAGCTGTAATTATCAACTACTAGTGGTAGAAACAGGGAAAAGCACAAGATTGGTGTGCATTTGGGGTTTCCAGAGCCTGCTCAATTAGGGTAAAAGTACCTGACAGGGTCAAAAGAAAGCATAGACCCGTGAAGTTGCTTCTTCTGTGCAATACATTTTTCATTCTGGTCCAGAAGACCACAGTACATCTTTTCAAAGGGATTTATTCCAGAATGCAGTTTCTTAAAGAAAGCTGCGAGGCTGGCAACACAGAAGCCATTGTATACCACCTAACAAGTTGCTGGCAAGTAAAGCCATAGCTACAGGAAAACATATGTGGGATTATCAATACTAAATTGGGACGTGTCTCAGGACCACTGCCAAGAACTGATTTCAAAGAGGGCAACATGAATACAAACAAAAGTTAAAGACATTTTCCTGATGCTCTGTCCAACATATACATAAGAGTTTGAAATCACTGAACCCAAGGGGAAATTAAGGTCATCTTGCCACCTTTTTCCAGTCCTTTGCCTCTGCTCTTCAGACTTTATTGAAAGAGTTCCTGCTAAAATCATATTCTACATAGTGACAATTCATCTTTCATGGATGAGTGGCTCAAAAGTACATTGCTTATCAATGTGTTCCCTTTTGGACAGCTCTAAAAATTAGAAAGGCTTTTTTGATATTAAGCCAGATTATATGTACTTTAACTTCCACTGAGTGTTTCATTCTGACTTCCTGGGGACAGCCTCTTTCCTACTGGACAATCTTTCACAGTTCTGAAGAAGCCACTCCTACCCGTACATGAAGCTACTTTCCCACATGCTAAGTTGTCTCGGGTCCCTGGACTGTTAGGTATAGTGGTTTCCAGGCTAGTTTAGTCATACCCTAACAATAATAATTAGTGTTCTAGCTATTGTTGTAGAGGATTTGGAATGTACCAGGGATCATTTTAGGTATATTTTCTCAATGAATAATCCCTGAGTATTAGTACTACATTTCAGATATCATGAACAAAAGTGTACTGCTTGCCCAAATTTCACAGGTAGAAAGAGAGTGAGGTAAGAGTAAAACTCTGGCCTCTAAAATCCAGGCCTGAAAAACCCTGGGATTGAAACCATTTGTCACATAACTCTGCTGGTTGTTTACCTGTTCACAACAAAGCCCAAAACGGAAGCATGTCTCCAGATATGGTCTGACTGATACAGCTGGCCTTTGACTTTTTAAAATGATATGCCTGGTGTTATAAGTATTTCTAAAAGCTATACCACCACGTTGCCTCATACTGGACTTATGATCAAAGCAGATCACTTAGCATATGTACATTCATAATGCATACTTATGATGTCTGTGCAATTTCAGTACTCCAATTTTGCACATTCAGAATTCCAAATCATTGAGACTTCTTTGAACCTAATGATATTATTCAGTGAATTAATTATATCTCTAAACTGTACATCAAAGAAAATTGCAAAACAATCATCCATGACAGCTTCATAGAACTTCATAATAGAAACAATGGTCGGAAAGACAGGAAGAATAAAACCCTGAGATACAACCCATCAAAAACACCTGTTCATTGGGGATGTCTCTACAAATAGCTGATAATTTTCTTGACTAAACACTCTATGGCAGATGACTCCTCATGCTCACAGTGTTTTTTCCTAAGTGCTCCCAAATCAGGGACTTAAACATTCTTTATCAGTAAAGATTCCATCGACAAATCATAACAAAATGAACAAAACCAAATTTTAATGATTCAAATTAAGTGAAGAGGCTTTAAGGAAGAGAGAATTCTGAGGTGAATGCAGGTTGGGAGAACCAACAGAAATTGGTACACCCAGGAATTAACCACTGCTAAGAGCTATTATTAACTCTGGATCTGAAGACGTGGTGGGAAATGGGGGTATAACAGAGATATGGTTGTTGTCACTAGTAAGAGATGGAACCAGAGAAGAAGGATTTCTGGCTGGAAGCTG
Organism: Castor canadensis; assembly: GCF_047511655.1. NCBI lineage: Eukaryota > Metazoa > Chordata > Mammalia > Rodentia > Castoridae > Castor > Castor canadensis. Next base: position 148,450,375 of record NC_133390.1, read on the forward strand.
GAGCTGGGGAGTTAGTAACTGCCAGAAATGTGATGTTGAGGTAGAGTGGAATAGGGGATAAACACTTTATATCTCTCTTCTCTCATCTTCCAATAGCCTGATATTAACTGTCATTGACTAAACCCAATCTGAAGTCATCTGATCAGGGAGCCTGAATAATGTAACCTATGAGTCACCTTCCTAGGGAAAGGAACAGTAAGAAAATGATGGAGACTGAATAGGGTGAGGGTGATGGGTGATGGGGCAAAAAAATGGAAAAAGAAAATTCAACACATATCACTTCTTTGGTTTGGCTACTTGTCAGTAGACTTTCCTGTTAATTTCTTTTCCACATTGGTAAAAGTTATTTTTAAATAACTTAGCTACATACACATCTATGACCTTATAAAACTCAGGGGCCTTATCCTATCAAGATGGAGGACTGACAGTTTCCATACCAGCCAGTAACTTTACACTTGGTAACATCAGAATGCAAGATCAGGACTCATACGCATGTGCCATTTGCATTGAAACTCACAAGATATTTTATCATTCAAATGTGAAGTGTAGTTGTTTTTTTTTTACTCTCCTGAAAACTGAGCATTGCTAAGTTTTTCTGAAGTGTGCTAGTAGTCAAGGAAACAAAGATAAATCAGAAAGTATTCTATAATTAAATATTATTTTCCCAGCACATTTGGAGTTCATGTTTGTCATTTTACTGGTTCCTATTGCATGGAAAAGATAATTTAATCTCCCTGATTTTTCAATAAAATAAAATATATTTAAGTTGATAGTGTTGTAAATCTTGATCATTTATATCAAGGAATGTCCATCTGAATTAAATTCAAAAGAAGGTGACATGGGTTTGGGGTTGCACTAAATTTTAAAGTAGATATTCACTGGGTAGGGCTTTAAATTTTTAGTAATCAGATGGAATTTCTGTAAAAGATAAAGTTTTAAAAATTAAGCTCTTGAAACATATATAGATTTTTTGAGAATATTATCAAAATTCAAATGGGAAAATATTACAGAATCACCAAAATCATATTTTGTACCTTCCCACAAATATAAATACTTAGTATATTCAGTTATTTTATTTCTACAAATATTCTAGATTCATTTTTATTCAGTGAGCCTCATCATGTTTTCTTTTATCTGAAATTAGAGCTAGAACAAAGTATATTTCTTGAAAATTGAGTCCTTGTTTTCTCTACACATTTGTCTTAACACAATGACTCTTTACATTAATTATATAACAGTTCTTTGGTAAAGTGTCTCATTGCTGCTTGGTTAATCTTCCTGGATTGGTATTTAAAAGGGTTGAAGGAAATTTTCAGAAAGAAAGAGCTTCATTGATGAATAACACAAGCTGATAATCATCTGTTGTGGTTGGATATTAAATGTCTTCCAAAATCTCATGTAAAGGCTTTGTTTCCAGCCTGCGGTGCTTTGGGGAGACGGTCGAACCTTTAGTAGGTGGGGCCTAGTAGTAAGAAGTTAGGTCACTGAGGGCATGCCCTCACAGGATATATGAAGAATTTAGTCCCTTCCTTTCTTTGCCTTCTGGCTGCATCTTTGCTTTTCCCACACACTTCTTGACATGATGTTCCTTGCCACAGGCACAAACACAAAAGAATCAGTCAATTCTAAACTGAAACTTCTGAAACTGTGACCCAAAATAAATCTTTCCTCATTTTAAATTGATTACCTCAGGAATTTTCGTCACCAGACAGAAAGCTGATTAACATATCATCCATCCCAAAGACAATCTCAAAGTATCCTGATCCCCAGCCAAACCCTAATCTCCCTGTAGGAATCTTGTCAGGAGAGTGATCAGATTATCTTGCAGGTAGTAAATTAAAAGTCTTCAAATATCTTGGTTGGACAATGTACTCAAAGCAACTCCTGTAGCAAATCACTCTGCTTTTCAGAAATTCATATCATATTGAGAAAGTCTTTAATTGATGGTCTTTGTTATGAGGCTCTTCAGTAAGTTTCTGTTAGTCAGACTTTAGTACCTGTGACAAAATACCTGATATTAACAGCTTAAAGGAGGAAGGATTTATTTTGGCTCAAGGTTTCAGACTTTTCCAGCCATTGCAAAGGGGAGGGCCTGATGTAGTTGAGCAGCTCACATCAGGGTAGCCAGGAAGCATAGAGAGAATGCCTGTTCTAATTGACTTTCTTCTGTCCCCCTTTTACTCTGACCTGGCCCATACTCTACAGAATGATGCATTGCAGCCAGGGAAGGTCTTCCATCCTTACTTAATCCTCTGTGGAAACATCCTAACAAATACACCCAGGTTCATGCTTTACTATCACCTAGGCACTTCTCAATACAATCAAGTTGACAATCAGACTAACCAGGACAGTATTCTATAATGGCTGGTATGTTTGTAAGTTGATACTTTGAAAAATATTTCAGTTATAACCATGTAACTCTTGATTTTCTTAATCTTGTTTTTTTTAGATAACATTTCACAATGTAGCCCAGGTTGGCCTGAAACTATCCTCTTTCCTCAACCTCCTGAATGCTTGGATTACAGCAAGCACCACCACACCCAGGTTGATTTATTGTCATTACAGAGAATCACGTGAGTAAAACCCTCACTGAAATTCTGTAGTGCTAACCACAGGTGCTTGATGCTGATGACTAAACAATGATGCTACTTTAACTGGGGTGCTGCCAGTTACAAACTATGATTTAAATTTAATTGTATATAACAAAAATAATTAGAACATTGTCAAGAAATGTGGCTACTTATTTGTAGGTAGGTAACAGATTTCTTGTGATGGTACTTCATAGAAAAGTTTGTTCCACTTATATACAGAAGCAAAGTCTCTTGAATTTGTTTTTGTTCAGGAACCTTTACTATAAAATAGAGGGTGGAATTATTTCTTAGGTACTTTATAGTTGCCATATGTAAATTTTCAGATGTATGGAAACACGCGTAAACCCTGAAGAGACTGAATTGTTGGATACATACACAAGTATTTTACTGGTTAAATTGTGTATGATAGGCCAAAAAACACATCAAAAAATGCTCACCATCCCTAGCAATAAAGGAAATGCAAATTAAAACCACGCTAAGATTCCACTTCACCCCTGTTAGAATAGCCATCATCAGCAACACCACGAACAACAGGTGTTGGTGAGGATGCAGGGAAAAAGGAACCCTCTTACACTGTTGGTGGGAATGTAAACTAGTACAACCACTCTGGAAAAAAATTTGGAGGCTACTTAAAAAGCTAGACATTGATCTACCATTTGATCCTGCAATACCACTCTTGGGGATATACCCAAAAGACTGTCACACAGGTTACTCCAGAGGCACCTGCACATCCATGTTTATTGTGGCACTATTCACAATAGCCAAGTTATGGAAACAGCCAAGATGCCCCACCACTGATGAATGGATTAAGAAAATGTGGTATTTATACACAGTGGAATCTTATGCAGCCATGAAGAAGAACGAAATGTTATCATTCGCTGGTAAATGGATGGAATTGGAGAACATCATTCTGAGTGAGGTTAGCCTGGCCCAAAAGATGAAAAAATCATATGTTCTCCCTCATATGCAGACATTAGAACAAGGGCAAACACAACAATGGAATTGGACTTTGATCACATGATAAAACGAGAACACACAAGGAAAGTATGAGGATAGGTAAAACACCCAAAAAACTAGATAGCATTTGTTGGCCTCAATACAGAGAAACTAAAGCAGATACTTTAAAGCAACTGAGGCCAATAAGAGAAGAGGATCAGGAACTAGAGAAAAGGTTAGATCAAAAAGAATTAACTTAGAAAGTAACACACATGTACAGGAAATCAATGCATGTCAACTCCCTGTATAGCTATTCTTATCTCAACTAGCAAAAACCCTTGGTCCTTCCTATTATTGCTTATGCTCTCTCTTCAACAAAATTAGAGATAAGAGCAGAATAGTTTCTGCCTGGTAGCGAGGGGTAAGGGAAAGGAAGGGAGGGAGTGGTGGAGGGGGGTGTAAGGGGGGCGGGGGGGAAAGGGGGAGAAATGACCCAAACAATGTATGCACATATGAATAAAATAACAAAATTGTGTATGATGGAATAATATGTAATGTTTCCTGCAGAAAGTCCAGGTACCATATTGAATCACTAGGAATGAATGTGACCTGAGTTTCCCGTCTCCGATCTATGATTTAGCTATAGCACTAAAGCAGTTTTCTTAAACAATAAAAACATGCATAAAGTTCTAAAAATTTTTTTTGTTTGCTTGGTTTTGGTTTTAGTGGTTCTGGAGTTTGAACTCAGGGCCTTATACTTTCTAGGCAGCTACCCTACCACTTCTGCCATGTCCCCATTCTCTTTTGCTTTAGTTATTTTCCATGTAGGGGCTCAAGTTTTGCCTGGGTTAAACTGGACCATGATCCTTATACTTATACCTCCCACAGAGCTGAGATGACAGACATGTCACCACACCAGCTTATTTGTTGAGATGTGGTCTTGCTAACTTTTCCCCAAGTTGTCCTTGAACTAAGATTCTCTAGATCTCTGCTTCTCAGGAATCTGAGATTATAGTTGTGAGCCACCACACCCGGCAAATCAAATCTTTTTTTAAAGGAAGAAAGCATAATAATAAAAATAATACGTAGTTATTTCTCATCACATATATCTATATTATGGTATAACCAAATGTTTAAACATTTTGCTTTTAGTATCAGAATACTGGCAGCCATTAAAATGATTTTCCAGCCTTTGAGTTAGTTCTGGTATTTAAGCTTCAAGGTATTTCTAACCAAACACAACTAGTTTAAATCATCTCATTTTATATAACTTCATGTGATCAGCTTGTATTTCAACTGCCTTTTCAAAAAGAAGCTCGTGTATGTGTGAAATAGTAAGATTTCTGCTGCCATTCCTTTAGTACAAATTCTTTAAAAGTAGCATAATTTCTTGCATGACTCACTTCTGTATACTTAACAAGATAATATATATGCAACCATAAATAAGCCCACAAATCCTAAGATAAGAAAGTAAAGGTCGTGTTAGTTTCAAAAGAGAGAAAAGGATAATGTAGTTACAGGAAGCTTTTAAAAATTTAAGAATTTGTTGCATGGTCAGGGGCATTTTCTATGCCTGTAAAATTGCCAATGATCTAGGGGGAAAAGGAAGTGAAAAATTAAAAAAATAACTAGCTAGGCAAAAGGGTTAAATCAAATATATGATCACATTTGAAAATACAGTGGAGATGTAATATTATAAAAGATCCAAGTTTTATTTAAAGGTCTGCTATCCACATATCACTCAAATATCCAAATATCATCTGTCAAAATATCTAAATATCATAAATCTGTATATCCAAATATCAAAAATCTAAATATTAAATACCACACAACTGTAAAGTGTGACACAAGCCTGCTCAGGCCATGGTGTGACAAGTATGAGTCATACAATCCTTTAAAAACACTTGATGTACATCCCAACCTCCTTGGTTAAGTGTCTGAGTATTTCTGTACCTCAGTTTTTCTTATGAAAGACTAACAGTTTATGTTACATGTTTTTATGGGTCCTAGGAAAAAATGCAAACTGTCATCCTTTGAAGTGTCTAAAAGAAGAGGTTTCTTTTTAAGGTATTGTTTGAAACAGCCAATAAAATAATATACTCCTCAGTCTTCATAAATGCATCATGTGAGGATGCCCCCCAGATGTATCAAAACCTGGCATCTTTACTACAACTCCTTTTAGCCACTAACCCTGTGTTCTATGGATGGGAAAGCTACAATAATTTAGCAGTTTGCACTCCATCAAATCATCTACTCACTCTCATCAAATATTTACCAAGGGCACACTGCATAAAGCACTGGGGATACAAAGGTAGATCAAGGGAATCTTGCAGTGTTGAAGGCTCTTTCTAATGAGGTACTTATTAGAGGTGTTCTGAAAAGTTGGCTTGGTGAGTACATGTCCCTGACTGTCCATCCCTCTCAAATCCCTTTCTGGAGTAAGGTCAACAGCCAATGAGAAAATAGGCAGGGCTAGTAGGCCAAGTGCAAAGGACCAATGAGCTCCATATCACCACAGGAAGGGGAGTGGGAGGCTTCCTTCCTTTCAGGGTTAGGTAAGATAGACAGTGACCAGTTTACAAGGAGATACTTTTCTTCTAGGCTGAAATAAGGACTGAAGATTTTCAGGTCAGGAAGGGGAAAAAGAGCTGTCCATAAGCCATAGAGAGGCACCTCATCCCGCAGAGCCCAGGGTACCTGGCCAGGTACTGCAATCACTTGATTCCTGAAGTACCCAAGATATTGTAGCTAAGAGTCAACTGTGCCTGGCACTCAGAGATGCATGAGAGCTTTGTTTTCTTATTAATATGTATGAGACACAGTGGTATGTTACGGATCCACATATTTACCACTTTTCTGATGTATCTTGGGAGTTTTCTCTTCCAATCTATAATTTATCTTTTCCCTCTTCTATCATGTCTTTTGCCAATCAGAAATTTAACTATGCTAAGCGGATAACCTGTCAGTGTTTTCCTTTATGCTGTGTGAGTTTTGTGTCGATTCTAGAAATGTTGTCTCCTACTCTGTAGATATAAAAGGCATTTTTGCATATTCTCATTATTTTTATTTCCCTCAATGTTTAGATATCTATTCTATCTCAAATGTGTTTGTGTATATGGCATGAAGTAAGGTGTCAAAGTTATTTACATCACAAATGGATATCCATTGTCCCAACAATGTATTTAACAGAATACATTTCCCTATTAATTGGAAATGTCACATATACAAGTTGTTTATTCACCAAAAAGAAATATGCCATATGAAATTACACACAAATACATGAAACAGAACATGCAAAACAAAAACATATAAGGGTAAAATATGATACTTATGTAAAATATAAAATATTGGAAGTATATGAAATGACTAAAATATATCCAAGTATTTTTATCTTTGAGGGACTGGTTGCCTCAAAATGTTGTGTTCTATATGGAGCTGTATTCTCAGTACCATTTTTTGGCAATTCTTTACTTGTCAATCTTTTTAGTCTTCAGTGGTGTGTGTGTGGCCAACTAAGTTGACAAAGATTCCCCAATACTTACTAAGAAATACAATTAGAAATTTTATCTAGTATTTTCTTGATCACTCTTTTGAAAGCTCCCAGAGCCTCCAGTAAAAGTGGCATTTTAACAACATATAAGGTATTTTCTTTTCCATTCTTTGTTGTTGTTTTTTCTTTTGTTTTGTTTTTTTTTTTTTTTTTTTGGCAGTATGAGGGTTTGAGTTTAAGACCTTGTGCTTGCTAGGCAAGTGCTCTACCACTTAAGTCATGCCTCTGGCCCTTCTTGCTTTGGTTGTTTTTTAGATATAAACTTGTGTTTTATTCCTGTGTTGGCCTTAGACCATGATCCTCCTATCTACACCTCCAACATAGCTAGGATTACAGAAATGAACTACCATGCTCACTGTGTGTATTGAGATGAGGACTCAGCAACTTTTTGCCCAGTTTGGCCTCAAACCACGATCCTCTTGATCTCTGCCTCTTATGTAGCTAGGAGCTACCATGCCCAGCCCCACTGCCATTCTTGAGGACAGTACCATAGTGTCTATTCGGTATCCATCTTGGCCCCAAAGCTTGGCACATAGTTCTGCAGGTAGAATTTGCTCCTGGCTATAGGGAAAAGCATTATTCCAGGCCTGGCCTAATGAATCATCCAAGTCCATGGCTACAGGGGATAGGTCAAGTGTTGGTACATAACCCAAGTTGGCCCAATGAAAGGTACATGATGGTTTCTTTGGGAACAAATAAAACCAGGAATTTTTCTTAGATTTAGAGCTGGAAAAAATACAAGCCTAATATAGTATGGGGCAGGTATTACATGGGGAGGAAACAACAGATATGGAAACTTAAGAAATGATGAGCAAAGAAGAAGGAAAAGAGAAATGAGAGAGGGAGAAAGAAGACTTACTAGATGACAACAGATTTTAAATTAAAAATATCTTCCCAAATAGTCACAATGTAAAAGAATTAATGTGAAGTCTTTACTTGCTTGTTGTTTTTCTGAACACTGAGAATTCTAGAGTAGTGAAGCAAAAATAGACATTACTCAAAAAATTAATATCTATGTATTATATTCTGTATCGTTAATGATGGAACTTCCAAGAGAAGTAACAAACACACCCCTAGTGTCGTTCTAATGCTCAAAATCTCACTGAATTTCTTTTGCCCATTTGGAGTCTTCCAACCACAATAACAATATTTCAAACTAAAAAAAAAAAAACCTTCTTTGATAAAACTGTCTTTGCCTTTTCTGTATATCTGAGTATAGGTAAAAGGATATAACTGTATAAAAAAAATCCAAATGTTTATCTGTGATAAATGGGGTTATAGGAATAATGGTGGAGACTAAACGGTGAGGCCAAATAACCCCCAAGGATTACAATCCAGTATGTCACTTAGGCACACATTAAATTTCAATTGTAATGTAATAAATCACCACAAATTTAGCAGCTTAAAACAGTACTCATAACCTCACTCTTCCATGGGTGAGATGTCTGGGCACAGCCTTTGCTGAAACTTCTGTCAGGGTCTCACAGGCTGTGATTAAGGTTTCAGCCAGGTTGTGTTAACATCTGCAGGCTTGACTGGGAAGCAATCTACTTCTAAGCTTATTTAGCTTATTGGCAGAATCATTTTCGTATGGCTGCAGGCCCTAGCTTTTTTTGTAGGCAGACTTAGATACTGGAGGCCCTATGTAGTTCCCAGAGGCTTCCTGCATTCCTAGGGTCTTCCATGTTTCCTTGTCATATGGTCTTTCTCTAATAGGGCCACTAACTCCATCACATCTGCAAGGACAGTCTGTTACCTTCAGAAGGGCTCAGTCCCTGTTTTAAGAACTTTCACCTAATTAAGTTGGAACTACCCATGATATTTCCTTTTTAATGAAGTCAAAATCATTGCTTGGGACTGTAATTATATCTGTAAAGTTTCTTCACCTTCATCATACTGCATTGATTAGAAAAAAGTCCTAGATTCTGTCCATCCTCAAAGGACAGAGATTATAGAAGGCATTAACATCAAGGGGGTGGCAATAATGGGGGCCAGATTAAAATTCTGCCTATCATATCTTTGTGCCATTATTTTGTATACTAAGGATAAAAGCTGTGATAATGCCTATAGCAGATCTACACTAGAACACTAGAAGTAAGGAGTGCAGTGAAGAGTGAAAACTCAAGCCACAGGGTAATTTGTGTCATGCTCAATTCCATCTCCAATGGGTAAATTTGTAGCCCAATTTATTTCAACTGAAATTGAATTATTTCAATTCTACTGAGCATATTTTATGCCATGGACCCATGAACTGCAGCCATATGACAATTTATACAAACTTTTGCTAGAGCATTGTATGTGCATGATATAATTGTATATGTGCGTGAGCAGCTCTGTGCATAGTGGAAAGGGTGCACAGTTTGAAGTTATGAGAGTGTGGTGTTGAACACGACTTCCACTAATCAGGTCCTTCCTTTGAAAATTTTAGCTCTGATATTCATGAGGTGGTGAAACCATGTCCTCACTCCTGAAGTATCAGGGTAAGACTGTCTTCAACAGTACAGACATTGGTTGAAGGCATGTGCTCTGGAGCTAGTCAGACCTCTGGCTCATACTAGCTGTGTAACCACAAGCGAAATTTCTAGTTTGTTTAGGCTTCAATGTTGACATCTATTTTATAACATTAACAATTGTTTCTAGTTAAGTGCTCAGTACAGGGCCTGACATGCAGATATGAGTTTCATAATAAACATTAGTTCTAATATTTTTAATATGTGTGAAGTGTCTGGTGAAGTAATTCATGGAACAAGTATTAATTAAGAACCTAATTTGTTCCAGCTACTGTCTTAATCATGGCAATAAAACTGTGAACAAGACAGAAATGTCCAACCTCCTAAACTTACATGTTGGTGTACATAACAGATATTATTATTATTATTTTACAATTGCATTCTCTGTTATCTGCCAACATCACTAAAGACAGAAATGAACTCATATTTATTTGTGAAGTTTTATTGTTTAGTGTGGTGCACCCAGGCACGCATTCAGAAGAATGTTATATAAATGAAAAACAATGAAAAATGACAAGTTAGGGACCATGCCTCAAAAAAATAGTTCAAAATTCAGGAGGAAGTACAGGCACAACTAGAATGAGTACATGTATTAAGCAATTGTCAATAAACTTCCTGTCTCATTTGAAAAAGTGGTACACACAATCATACTTCTTATGCTTTTCAGCTAAAGAATATAAAATCAAATTCTAAGAGTAGGAAAGAAATAAACAGTCACAGGTACTAACATCATTGTGATTGAAAATCATCTTGTAATTTTCTGGTAATAAGAGCATAAACAAAATATGATGGGCTGACTAACTCATGTTTTCTTAATAGGCAGAAGTATACTGTTCTTCCAGAGAAAGAGCTTATCCCCTGATGCTACTCACAATACTAGCTGTCATACTGACAGAATTAAACATTTTGAGCATCTACTTGCAAACAGACTTCATTTATACCACTCCTGGGGTCAGTTCACAGTGGTTCATTACCAGATGACTAAGACCATTATCAGATGGCTAAAACTAGTCCATCATGATGATGGTGATGAAGAAGACGATGAGAACATGCTAATAATTTCCTGTACACTCACTCTGTGCCAGCTCCCCCTTTGTGCTCCTTATATATTTTCTCATTTAATCCTTGCAACATCTCTGTGAGGCAGTTACTTTAAACATATCAATGTACAGAAGAAGAAAGGATGTACAGAAAATTAGGAACTTGAAAAGGTCACATACAGAACAAGATGCCAGCAGCTTCACTCCATGGCTTGTACATCACTTTGCAATTCATAGTTCTCTTTTCTTCAGAAGACCTTCAGAAAACGTGGGAAAAAGAAGCTTCCACATTGCAAAGCAAAATAATCGTATTCTCCTTAAACTTAAAAATCTTTAGCACTTCTAATAACAATTTCTTAGAGATTTTTTTCCCCTAGAACCGTTTTTTGCTCTACCATTATTAGAAAACCAGATTTTGCTTTACAATCATTAGAAAGTTAAATTCTCAGATATTTATGGCTATGTTCCTGATTCTGAGGTCTGAGGGTTTCCTCTTGATCAACTAACATGAGCTAGGTAAGGACTTGCTGCTATAAGAAATGTGCTTCTGGTTGCAATTGTCCTCTCTAAAGCTAACTGTGTTAATAAACCTTCCTAGAGCTAGTTAGAACTTTATTTAGTCACAGATAATTGTGCCAAACGTGCTGAATCTGTTTGCTCTGGAAAATTGGTTCCAACCAGAACTGATGAATGAATACCACGTGTGATGGGAAAACCTACAAATAGCAAAGCCAGAGTAGGGCCTTACTATTCTGGCTCCCATGGATTCTACTGGGAGAAATCATTCAGGCCTGGTGAGTTCAGTGTTGAATTCAACTCATGGTAGGACATGTTTTTCATGCCAGCTGGATTTCAGCACCTCTGCATTGTGAATTTTGATGGATGAGTGATATCTTTCCTCTTTTTTTCAGCTGAAAAATAGGCTGGATCGATCAAAAGGTTTAATGTAGGCAACTTCAAATGCCACTTCTAAGTTTCTGTCACTTTGATCATGAAGGAAAGGATTTCTCAGAAAACAAATAAACATGGAATTGAAAGAAAATAGATTAAAAAAAAAAACTGCTGCAAACCACAGCATAAAATCATTTGGTAAAATAGTGAAAGTCAGTTCTTAATTTTAGAATTTGCTGTTAGCTGATTTGTGTCCCTTCCCCCCAAATTCATGTGCTGATAGCCCAATGTGACCATATTCGGAGATAGAGTGAGTCTTCATATGCTTATCAAAGTTAAGTGAGATCATAGGGTAGCACCCTGATAGGATAAGATGGGATCAGTGTCCTTCTAAGAAGAGCCACCAGCAAGCAAAAAGGAGAGCAAAACCCACCTGCCTTGTCAGCACCTTATTTTTGAACTTCCAGCCTCTAGAAGTATGAGAAACAAATTTCTGTTTTTAAGCCCTCAGTCTAGTGTGTTTTGTAATATCAACTCAAGCAGACTACTACATGGTCCTTTCAATTTGAATTTTTTAATTAAATGTCATCTAATATTTTGTTCTAAGACCTTCACATGAAAATTCAGATTTCAAAGTCAATTGTGTTGAACCTGGAGAACTTAACACAATTATGTGGTATGTGCCTACACATGCAAAAAACCATAAGTGGACTACTAGATGTGATATTCAAGTCCCCAACATCGTGATTGCCAAACACAGGTCTATACTCTCCCCATCAATGCCTCTGACCTCTGGAAGCCTCTGAAAATCCCAAAAATCTGGCTATGAGTTTTCAGCAACCCCATTTTGTGGCAAAACTTATTGAGAAAGGATGTGAAGCAATTTATGGTATTAATAAATGGCATTTAGAGTGAAAAGTCATATATTTTAGAAAGAATTCTCCTCCTTCCTCTCTTTAGTCCTCTGTTTCTACTTTTCTATCTCCTGAAACAAAAACAAACAAGGGGTGTTGTTTCCAGTCAAGCTACTCTCCTTACAGAATAACTAAGCTGTTCTGAGCACTGCCATAACTAAGGCTGTGTACAGCAGGTGAATGTGAAATTGTCTTTTGGCTTTCATCTTAAGCAGTTTTGCGAGTTCACAGGGAGAACTTCACCATTTTGAATATAGCTAATTACTCAGGCGTTCCATTTTCAATCTCACTTGGAGCTTAGAATTAAAGAAAATGGCAATATATTTATTAGGGCTTATTAATATATAACTAAAACTAATATATAATATGTAACCATATAACATCTTTTTATGTCATATCAATAAAGAGAGTAAAGAGGAAATAATTTGTCTTTAATTTCCACTTTCTCTTCTTTCTTTTGATGAAAAATGGTTTCATTATCAGCACTGTGTAGTTCTGTTGCCTTATTCTTTGAAAGGAAACTTAAATCAGTACCAGTGTGGCTACTGATCCATTAAACACATACCTTTGAGCCTTTCAGCCTCAGCCAGGTTTTGGACCCATTCTGTGCCCAGGCAGGGTAATACTGAGGTTAGTAGTCTATGGATGCACCAGCTCAGCCTGCTGTGTCTCACCACGCCTCGTACCCAGTTTTGCTGAAATGTCTCAGTTTTAAAATTGTCCTAGAATGAATCTCATTCCTGTTCCCCTGTTCTCAGAACACATCTAGATTTTGCATTATCTGCAGCCTCAATCCCATCTCCTAGATCTTGGTGGATTACATTGTTGCACCTTGGACTCAACTGCAATCTATCAGAAGTGTATCTCAAACTCATGACACATTTCCATATTTCTTCCACTGAATTACCTTCTAGTTTCAGTCCTATTTTTGGATTCATACTCCAACACAAGCGAACTAACTCCTGGCTTTACTCTGGTGTTTAGATCCTTGGCCTTCACCATACAACATGATGAATGTTTTTCCAATTTTCCCTGTTCTCACCTTCCCCTTGATCCCTGAAACAGGCACAATTACTCACTATAGCTAAAGCAGATAGATGTTTGAATCCAGGATCTTGACACTTTTAGACAACTAGGCAAGCTCAAATTGGTTTGTCTTTTAAAGCCACAGAGAGTTAACTCACTTTTTTAAGGTATCAAAAATTCATCCACAAAAGAAAAACATAATGCCTCCCTCAGCTGGAGGCTGTAAGAAATAAAATACCTGTGCAGGGTAGATCCTCAAATATTTTAGTATCCTTCTTTCCTTCCACTATAAAGACCTCCATTTGTAAATCTTCCTAACAGAAACACATCAGTGTTGATCAGTGGTTTTACATTTCTTCTGAGGATATCCCTCAGTAAGATATGCATTTTACAAGTCACTGTACACTCATGCATACCTGCATGTACTAAGATGTATATGTAACTGAAACAATGTTTTTCAAACCAGCATTTAACCTTATTAACTGTGATATACTCTGACATTTTCTGTTATGCTATACTTTATTGTATTCTATATTTTCCAAGTTGTAGACTTCAACCCACACTTGAATTCATGACCCACAAATAGGTCACAACCTGAGCAGTCTGATAGACAACATTGTCATTATTCTTCCTTAGCCATTAATGACAATGAAAGAGCCACTGAAAATGTCTGCTTAGAAATTCTCGTCTTCCCACTATGAGTTATTTTATTGTGTTATTAAAGAGTTGGAGATGTTTTAAAAAACCCAACTCAGTTGTTTATTGTTTTGTAAGTCCAAATTGAATGAGTAGATATAATGGCCGCCCCATCCCAGTGGATGTCAGAAACCTCAAACAGTATACACACAAACACACACACACACACACACACACACACACACTCTTCAGGCCTTTTACATTTTAACTAAGCACCTATTAAACACTGTGGCTGAAACTTTTACAGATTGTTACTACTTGGATCACATTCTTAGGGCAGAAGAGAATATGATACAAACTAGCAAAAGGATCTACAGACAATGGTCATGCAGATACAGTAAACTTCCTCTCCTATTTCTGGGGGTAATTTTGGTCTTTTGTATTCTTTGAAGAAGCCCTTCTCTTTCAGGACCCTCCACCATAATGGAAGCTGAATTACACAAATAACCCCAAACCCACAAGTTCCAACATACTTGCCATGTGGATAGAAATTTAATGTTCCCCCTCCCTTCCCCCCGTAATACTCATTTTTCTGAGAAGTACTTGTCACAGGTGCTAAGCAAAAATTTAAATGGAAGACACAGAAGCTCCTTACTTCTCACACCATTTCTTTCTCTGTCATTTCTCAAAAATAATCTGGATTACCTGTGTCCACAGTCAATGCTTCCCTAAGCTGAGTCCATTTATCTATCTATCTATATGCTAACATCTGTCTCTCTATGTATCTATCATCTATGTACCTAGTAATTTGTATTGGTGAATATTAAATTGTACATATTAAGGGCTTTCATCATGCCATTTCCATGCTGCTTATCCCATTTTAAACAATTAGGGCTTTTGATTTAACCTATCACAATTCCTCCTCATGACACTTGATATAGCTTTGCAATTGATGGTGACTCTCTTGGGATGGTAAATACAAACCAGGGGTGAATAATTTTGCCCATTTATTAATATTACACATTTTCTGCATATTTTTATATTATCTAAAAACAGCTTTGAAAATCCCTCCAGTTGTCCTCAATTTTTTTTTGAGACTCAAGTCAAGGAGCCTTTTGCTGAGGATGTCCTAGATTTTTTTCTGACTCTTCCTGATTTCATCCTCCTTCCTCAGTTTTATTTAAATGCAATCTTTTTTAAATGTCTCTCTTCACAGATGCTCCCTGTGCATTCCACCCCCATTGAAGCTCCATCTGATGCCTTTATTTTCTAACACATCTAAGGCCACTTGTGATTAGAGAATCAGAATTTAAGGTTTAAATTTTCAAATCCTTGGGAGCCTGGTTTCTTTTAGTCTTTCTGGCTGAGACAGTGAACTACACTTTCATCTTCCCTAAGCTGAAGCTACAAATCTGGTATGTCCAGATTCCTATTCTCCATTATTATAAAGTTATCTTGTTATAATAGTTTTTTTTCCAATTTTTGTACTTTCTGTTCTCACCCTGTTCATTCTTTTCCTCTATGTTCTGAAGATCTCAGCCTATGTATTTTAAAAATAAGAGTTTTTTTTTTGTATATCCAGGGTCTACAACTGTGTGTGTGTGTTTGTGTATTAAAGTGGCTACCATATTGACACAGATTAACAACTCTATCATTTCACCATTATTTTTATGTTTATGACAACAGCAGCTAAAGTCTATTTAACAAAAATCCCAATTCTACAGAATTTTATTAGCTGCAGTCCTCATAGCTTTGCTCTTACTACATATCTACTCATTTATACCCTTTGAGTTTCCCATTTTTTGAAGATGTAGAGTTCAGACTGCAAAAAAAGAGATTAAATTTAAATCTCATTTTTTTCATAGATTCAAATTTGTGGGGTGTGTGTGTGTGTGTGTGTGTGTGTACCTGCAAGCATGTGTGTGAACAAAACTGGTGAGACCTTTCAGTTTTCCATTAACAGATTAAAACATTAAATTATAGTAATATCCTCTTCTTACACACCACTGGGAAAAAAAAGAACATTTTTTCCTTTAGAATTAGGGTTTATTTTAGACCTTGTTCAGAAACTACTGGAGTTAAAGTAGCACATTGCTCATGGAACTGGCTCTCAGTGAAGAACGGTCACTGGGCTGTTTCATTTCTCGCCAATCATCCTTCCATGTCTCAGGGAAAGAAATCACATTTCATGATGTCTCTGGCTCTTCCCGGCTGAAATGAAGCAGGGCTTCCTATGTTTCTTTCAACTCTGCATAAAAGCAGGATCGGCTGCCATCAGTGCCAGAAAAGTGTCACCAGAGAGCTCAAAGTGAAGGAAGGGTGAGCTTCAGCAGGTTTCCTCACTCACTGTTGCAAGATATCAGAAAAAAAATGAGAAGGAAGTTTTAAAAACAGCACAGAAGTGCTCTCTTATGGAGAAATTTTCTCAAAACTGTTTTTGTTTTTCCAAAATTGAATACAGCCAGGACATAACACTCCAGCCTATTGCAAAGGAAAATCAAAAATTTAAGGCCTTGGTGAGAGAGGATATTGCTGCTGATAATGTGTGACAATGGTTTGTTTTGCATGTAGATAAGCATATCCCAGAATCAACTCATTGTCTAAGGGATTTATATTTACCCATTCAGAGGCAAAGGACATAAAATATATTTTAAGAATGAGAACAATATTCTTTTAAAAAAAGGAAAGGGAGAAAGAGAGAGAGAGAGAGAGTAAGAGAGAGAGTGAGAGAGAGAGAGAGAGAGAGAGTGACAGAGAGAGAGAGAGGAAAGTGGGATTAGCCTGTCAAAAAGTGATAAATGTATTTCCCTTTAGACCTGGGGCATCACCTGGGGCCTTGTTAGAGGTATAGCATCTCAAGCCTGGAACAGACCTGCAGAATCCAAATTGGTCTTTGAAAATTTTCCCCAGGGGAAAGAATTTATGAGGTCTCTCTGAGCATAGGTAAGTACAGTAGACCCCCTTATCTGAGGTTTCACTTTCCACAGTTTCAATTACCCTTGATCAACCTTGGTCCAAAAATATTAAATGGAAAATTCCAGAAAGAAATGATTTTTAAGTTTTAAATTGTGCTCCATTCTGAGTTGCACAATCAAATTTCACAGTGTCCCAACCCACTCTAACCAGGGAAGTGAATCATCCTTTTGTCCCATGTATCCAGCCTGTACATGCTACTATGTGTTACCTTCTCATTAGTCATTTGGTAGCCATTTTAATAGATATTAGGTTATTAGATAAACTGTCACTGTGTCACAGTGCTATTGTTCACATAATGTCATTTTACTTAATAATAGTCCCAAAGCACAGAGTAAGGATGCTGGCAATTCAGATATGACCAAAAAAAAAAAAAACTGTAAGATTATTCACGTGAATGAAAAGGTGAGAGTCCTTTCCATTCTCTAGATCTAGTTTGGTAATTGCTATGATTTTAGGCATCAGAACCTGTTCCCGAAGAAGAAGGGAAGACTACTGAATTGAGATGGAATATTTGCTAAATGCTTAGTATGTGATTTGCTACACACTAATACTAGAAAATCTTTGCTCAACTCAGTCTATGGAAATGGTGTGAGGAAGGCAGTAGGCAGCCAAGAGAGCTAGTATCTTAAATAAGAAAAATCTCAAAAACCCAGGTCATAGGTGTTATCTAATGAATACGCACTCATTTGGTCTCATGGCAAGGATGCTTCTTTTGCACAAAGCTTTGTAAATGCTGAAATAAGCTCTGCTGTACTAAGACTGTGCTGCTTTTGTTGGAAATCAAGAAAAAATTAGTCTCAACAAAATAAATGCTATGTATGGTTACACAAATTTTCTGTTACCTTTCAGATGTAAATGTATGTTACCTGAACTGGTTAGAAATTAACATTTGAATTCCTGTTCTATGACTCAAACGTGAATCTTCACCACAACATATTTTTCAGTGGTGCACACTATTGCCCTGAACAGCTTATCTTATAACCTTGAAGCAAATGCAGGGTTTATTTCTACTGTGTGTGTGTGTATGTGTGCGTGTGTGTGTGTGTGTGTGCATTGTATTGTATTGGGAGGATAAACTACAAGCCTAGCAAGGTCAGTAAGGAATTACAAGATATAAGGAGGGAGCCCGCCTTCTAGACTGTGTGGTAGCTCCTTTGTCCTTATAGTAGGCAGAGTCTTATTAAAAATCTAAGCCTTTAAATTCTGGGTCTGAAGCTATGTGCATGTGTTCCACACTTCCCTCTTCAGCTCATTTAGCTTGATTATGTATTTATTGTGCATATTAAGTACAAGGTACTCTGAGAAGTTCTGAGGGATGCATAAATGAGTATTATTATCTCTCTACCTCATAGAGTAGGAAGCCAGGTGCAGAGGTTAATGGAAATCTAGTGTTTGCCAAATTTGAAGGTCAAAACTTTTCTGTTGTTAATTTGGATTACATCCCAAGCATAGTAAAAATTGCTTAAGCTTAGTTGATCTACTATCCTAAAGGGAAAAAAAGGTAAAGCTAGAATAATTAGATGTTATAATAAATGTCTTAGCTAAGCTTTTAAGTATTCTTTTTTGCAGTGCTATGGATTAAACTAAGGGTCTTGTGTGTGCTAGTCAAGTGCTCTACCACTGAGCTTAAGTATTCTTAAAAGCAGAACTTTTGTGTTATAGATATTGTTATATGACCCTTCTTCAGATCCTGGGTCACAATCCAATCATTTATATCTCTGAATTTTGCAATGACATTTCTCTCTACTTGGAATACTCATGTCTTTCATTTTCTAATTATTGGCTCCTGATTATTCAATGACTTCCTTGTCCCTGTCAAAGCAGAAATCTCAATCCTGTAAAATGTCCACCAGTCACTCAGGGCACATGACAGGCACACAGTAATCTAATAGGCATTTTGGGAACTGAGATGACATCATGACACTCACTTCCTTAAGAATAGGTTTTATTTAAGCATCATTTATTTATTCATACGTTCAATGTATTACTATTCACCTATTGTGTGTCAGGCCCTTTTCTAGTGCTTCTGGAGTGCAGTGGGCTCATGAATTAGGTGGGTGGGTAAATGACAATAACACATGCAAAGAAATAATTAAAAATAAACTCATCTTAAATAGATAAGTACTTTGAAGGAATTAAAACTGGCTAAGATGATAGTGGTGGATGTAGATAGTTTATTGGGGTCCGTTTATTTATATAATAAATGTGTACAGTATTTTCCATAGACTAAGGCTATTTTGAGTTCTTAAAGATATTAAATCCTCCAGTCTTCAAAACATCCTGTGAAAGATATATTTTTATCACTGCCATTCTGTAGATAAGAACGTGAAGGCACAGAAAGTTCAAGTCTCATGCCAAGGATTTGAATCTAGACATTCTAAATCAGAGCCCATGCTGTAACAGCCTGTGTCACAGTATAACATGACTTCTCTAGAGATCTGGCATTGCTGAACCAGACACAAGGTCAATGTAGCCACTCAACATAATGGCTGTGTCTACCAATACAACCTCTCCATATACCAAGTGAAGGGCATTTCCAAATGCATATTTCCATCAAAGCATCCTTGACAGCTCTCATTGTTGCATCTAATAACAGTTGTACTCCAATTTCATAAGAGAAATCCTTTCCTTTTTGACTCTGGTATAATTAGTACCCAGTGACATATGTACATCTTAAGTGAATAATTCATTGAGTTTGACAAATGTGCATATTCATGATATCTCCCTTATCAAGACACAGACCATTTCCAGTACCAAGGGGAATGTCCATTGTACATATTTCTGTTGCTTCTGACAGAAGTATTTCTGCAGGCATTTTGAATAATGAGTAGTGTGTTTGATTCCACGTAAATGTTCACTTGTCAGAACAAACCAAAAATCATATTTGAAAGTCATATCAATCACATTTTCAACAGCAGACTGGAATTCTGGACTTCCCATTCCTTTTGTGTATATGCAAATATTCTGGAAGTATCAGTCATGCTCTGATTTCTGCTAAATGCACCTCATCTTATAAACTCCTTTAGCTGACACTGTGCCTGAGAAAAGGCACAGGCTCATTTATCTGTCTGCTATTTAAAATGTAGAGTATCATCACTCACAACTCATTAAACAAATGGAGCAGGTTGTAAGGACTCACTTCAGTCTCCAAAAGACATCTCCCAGGCTCATAGAATCCAGAAAGGCTGCACTGCTCGCAGGTGCAAGTTGCCTGCCCTTCCAATACTGCTTTAATGCTGGGTGTGAAATAGATCCTCGGTTCCTAACTTCATGGAAGTGAAGGTGGCAAATCAGAATGAATACTGGGTCCAGGATTCTTAAATGTTAACATGTCAGAATGCAGGTTCTGATTTGGTAAGTTTGGGGCTAGGCTTGACACTGCATTTCTAAGAAGCCAGATGATGCTGATTCTGCTCAACTAGGGATCAAAGTTCAAGCATGAAGATACTACAGACAAATTTAGGTTTGGATTAAATAAACTTTCACAAGTATACCAAAGTTTTATGGCATCTCAAGCCAAAAATTTGAGTTACCGTATTAAATTTAAATGAATTTCTTTAATCAAAACTTACCAAGGCTTTAACATGCTAATATGAATTGTTACAATCCAAGACAGCATTAACATATATGAGCTTTCCCAAATTTATTAAATCATGGAACATATTCTTTGCAAAGCATATGGTAGATCTGATTTCCCTCCAACAGGGCGACAGGAACTGGAAGGCTTTTCAACCTAAACTTCTGTTACTCCCAAGGGAGTTAGCTCCCTTAAGGGTTAGATTATGATCCTACTATACTATTCTTGGGCATATATCTGAAGGAATATAAATCAACATTCAATAGAGATACTTGCATACTCATGTTTATAGCATGATAATTTATAATGGCTGAGCAACGGAATCAGCCTAGGTGTCCAATGACTGATAACTGCATAAAGAAAATGTGGTACATATATTCAGTGGATACTATTTAGCAATAAAGAACAATGAAATTATATCATTGGCAGGAAAATGGATGGAACTGAAGATCATCATGCTGAGTGAGATAAGTCAAGCTCAGACAAAGTCACATGTTTCACTCATGAGAAATTCAGACCTTAATAATAATAATATGATTACAGAGGAGGGACTTTCTGGGGGGAACCTGTGAGAGTGGGGAGG
This sequence comes from Castor canadensis, assembly GCF_047511655.1. Lineage (NCBI taxonomy): Eukaryota > Metazoa > Chordata > Mammalia > Rodentia > Castoridae > Castor > Castor canadensis. Next base: position 148,471,605 of record NC_133390.1, read on the forward strand.
GGGAAAGGAGAGTGCGGTTGGGGGTGAATATGAGTAAAGTACATTGTATATATACATGAAAATAGCATTAAAAACCCACTAAAACTGCTAAAAAGGAGGGGGATGGAGGGACAGAGGTCAAAAACGAGTAATATAGAGAGGGTGGATGTAATCAGAGAATATTATATCATGTATGTAATTATCACAATGGAAACCCTTAATTTATGCTAATAAAAATTTAAAAACAGAGTAGGGGATAGGAGTGTAGCTCAGAAGTAGAGCACTAGGCTAGCATGATGGAGGCTCTGGCTGATATCTAGCACTACAGAAAAAATTCTCATATTTTATACTTCTTAATTTTGCTTCTTTTCTGAAATGATAAATTCCATAAACTTTTAGTGCAAGAAGGCTAAGTTTGTATAATCTTGACAATGTATTGACTAAGATAAGTAGATATAAGTAGAAAGAAAATCTTGTAACATATAAACCATATAAGCAAATATATTATACCAATGACCCTCAGAAATAATTATAAGGTCTATGATTCATTTTCTCTTTGGAATAGCCAGGCCATTTGTTATTCTCACTAGCCTATCTGGGAAAGGCGAGACTTGCTCCTTATTTCTCTTAGTACCATTCCTTCCCTTAGCATGTTTCTTGCTATGGACATGACATTTGTATGACAGGTGAGTTTTGAAATTTTTTTCAGACTGCCAAACTGGTTATTCTATCAGGGAATTCAAAACAAAAATAGACTTTAAAACTAGGCACTCCAAGGAAGCTTAAGATATTCTGAATGGCAATGGCAATTTTTTTCTTTCTGGTTTGGACCTTCCTGTTACTCTCCCAGATACACTTGAAAGTTTTGAAATCCAGCCTTGAATCATTTTATGAAATTTTGGTTTATCCACTTAAGTACTTTGATCTGCATAACAGGTTCAAATCTTTTGAAATTGTGTTTATTGAAAAAGATAACACTAAGGAAATGTCACTTAAGTAGAATCTTGCTACTCTTAGATTTAATATTTATGGTTCTAAATAATCTTGAATAATCCTGGTAGCTCAGAGAACACTTAAAAATTACTCAGTTGAGTCCTATTCCCTGTAAACATTGAAGGTAGGAGCAGGTTGCTTAGATTAGTGAAAGTAGCTACTGGACCTCTCAGCTTTCTTCTTTACTTAATTGCTCTCTTTTAGCTAAATTGAGGAACTTCTCTCAATACAGTCCTTAGAGAAGGAACCACTACCCATGTTTTACAGGTAAGGAAATTAAGGGCTCTCTCCATCACAAAGGCATGTGAGTATCTGTCTCAGAGATATCCTCCGAGCTGCCAAAAACCATCTCCAGTAATCATAATTGCTTCTGGGATCTTATTTAATAATGGGACATTGAGAGGCACATTTATAAATGCAGACCAATCCAAATAATAGATTTTTGAGGCCTAAAAATCAAGAACAATGACAACCATACCATAACATTAGGACAACTGAAATACCTTTTCAAGCCAGGTGCCTGTGGCTTATGTCTGTAATCCTAGCTACTCAGGAGGCAGAGATCAGGAGAATCTCGGTTCAAAACCAGCCCGGGGAAATAGCTTGTGAGACCCTGTCTCAGAAAAAAAAAACAAAGCCCATCACAAAAATAAGGCTGATGAAGTGGCTCAAGGTGAAGTCCCTGAATTCAAACCACAGTACCACAAAAAAATTTCAAACTTCATTGGTAGTTTGTATCGATAAACACGTAAGTGAGAAGTAAACTACACTAGGGAGCAGCTCACTCCATCTCCTACCAGTGCCTCCATGCAAATTCACCATAATAATTGTTAACATTTCAGGCACATTTTATTTGGCAAGCTCTGTTCTAGGCCTGAGGCTAAACACACTTCTGAAAACATAAGCAGATTCAGTAAAAAGATCATTCCCAAATATAGATGTCACATAAAAATATTATTAAACAGTTAAACACTGTATGAAGTTCAGAGTGTTACATGTTTAATTTTATACACCAAACTCAGCTTAACTTCCATTTTTAAAAGATTAAGGAATATTTTTATTTAATATCTTTAATTTTCCACATGATCAAGGATGCTTACATAATTATTAGCTGCAATAATCATGTGAAAATTACATTAATGAGCTGTAGAGGAAACCCACAAAAATATTATCTATAGAGTGAGTTCAAAAAATGGTTCTCTTCAGATTCTATGAAATCTTAGTTTTTGCCCTTCTCCTCTCTGTAAGCAGATAATGAGATAGGACAGTAGAGGCACTGGAGAAGGGGACAATTTCACCTAGAGGGTCCGGTCTTTCTCCAGGGTGGCTGGCAAAGAGTAAACAAAGTCATCAGTGTTATAGAGCTGACTCAGGCCTCTAGAGTACTCAGTAGTTGTATGAAATTTAGACTATAAATTGATAAGAAATTTGCAAAGTAGTTGTTCTCTTATAAAACTGTAAAGATTTTAATTTTTTCATTATAACATGCTTTTTTTCAAAACCCAAATGATCATCTTTGAATTCTAAAAATGCACAAGTAATTTATATTAAGTAAATAATTTATGAAGTAAACAACAAAGAAAGGTTTTGGAAGACACTCTGTTAATAGAAAGATAAAGTGCTATTATTACAGCAAATTTCAATAAAGTAAGAATTTTTATGTAATTGTTGCTTTGGTATAAATGTATTTACCCAAAAGTTCATGTTTTGAAAACTTGATATCCAATCCAGGTTAATGGATTGATGGTGGAGCCTTTGGGAAGTAATTAGCATTAGATGAGGGCATGAGGGTGGTGGTGACACCTCATAGTGACCTTAGTGGCTTTTTCTTTTTCTTTTTTTGGCTGAACTAGGGTTTGAACTCAGAGCTTCCTGCTTGCTAGACAGGTACTCAACTGCTTAAGCACACCTCCAACTCCTTTTCTCTAGTTATTTTTGTGTTAGCATCTCACTTTTTTGCCCCGTCAAACCTGGACCATGATCCAACCACTTTACACTTCCCATCATTACTGGGATGACAGGCATGCACCACCTCACCCAGTGCTTGGTTGAGATGGAGTCTCCTGAACTTTTTGCCTGACTGGCCTTCAACTGCAATCATCCTGATCTCAGTCTCCCAAGTATATAGGATTATAGGCAATGCCTGGGCTGCATCAGTAGTTTTATAAGAAGAGGAAGAGAGACCTGAACTGACATATACTTGCTCTGTCATGTCATGTGATGCCCTCTGACATTATGGGAGAGTGCTGAAGCAGATGTTGACTTCATTCCTTTAGCGTCTTCAGAACCTTGTGAATGATGTTTGGAGTAGCCTAAAGGTTGGTACAGGCCCAGGCTCTAATGCAGCTGCCACATTGCCAGAAAAGCAGAGCCACTCAGAGGGACATGAAATTCGGGTTTATTAGAGAGACATGGAATTTGGTTTACTACATCTTACAACACTATGGGAGATGGTGAAAGATTGTTGCAATTGGATATACTGGTGGGATCCAAAGGGCAACAGGTCAGGGCCAGAAGATGAGAGAGAAAGTTGGACATAAAGAGGGAAAGAAGGAGGATATGGAGGGCCCAAAGTCTGACTCTCACTGTTTTCAATCTTAGTGACTCAGCTTGCCTGTAGAAGACACTGGCGTCCTTCAGTGAGGAACTGTCCACAAGCCAGGCCTTGGATTTCCACAAGGTGAATGAAGAGATGCAGGCAGAGCTAGAGGTATGTAGGCGGCTGTCTCAGCCCAGCCAGGTGACCCTAGATCAGCAACAGCTTGTGTATAATGCTTGAGAGTGGCCTGGTTTTCCTAGAGATGAGTCTGTGGGCACATCCAATCTGCATCAGGAAATCTTGTTACACTGAATTATTATTCACAAATATAAGAAAGGCTTCTAGAATTTGACATATTGCATTTTTCTTTTCTAAGAATTTCTGCTCAGACATTATGTCTCCTTGCAAAGTACATGGGACTCCACTGAGAACAGAATAGGAATTAAGTATCAAGTCAATTAGAGAATCTAATTAGAATTAGTATAGAATTTCCTGGGCACTTTTATTATGACTTATTGCATTAAAGTATATCCGTTTGTTTACCTCTAAGGTGGACTCCTCTAAAAGACAGAATATGTTGAAATTCTAGAGCAAGGCAATTAACAAATGCAAATAAACATAAGAATTCATTAACAATGAATTAATGACATTGGTTTTATATAGAACTAAAAAGAAAATGAGCTACTGGAGGGTAATGGAGTCCCAGCACTAAGATTATTCCACATACAGTCACTTGCTGTATAATGATTTTCTGTTAATGGCAGGTACATTCATGATGGTGTCCTGTAAGATTATAATGGAGCTGAAAACTACCTGTCACCTAGTGGCACTATAGCTGTTATCATATCATAACAAAATAATTTTTCACATGTTTGCGCTGATGCTGGTGTAAACAAACCTATTCTACTTTCAGTCATATAAAAGTATACCACATACACCTGTGTTCAGTACATAACACTTCATAATTAACAGTTATGTTCCTGGTTTTGGTATTTACTATACTATTCATTATTATTTTTGAGTACATTCCTTCTACTTCTAAAAATAAAGTTCACTATAAAACAGTGTGCCATGCTACCCTGGCAGTCACCTCATACACCTTATGTTTATGCATCTCTGATTACATCAAGAAGTTATTGTGCAATACACTCTATTATGTTTACAATCTCTGATGGATTTCCTAATGAAGCTTTTCTCAGAATGCATTAAGTGTCACATGAATTCTCTCTCTCTCTCTCTCATACACACACACACATATTCCAGCCTTTCAATCTATTCATCTACATGAGAGATCATCAGGGACTATTCCCCTAAAGTCCTATGCCTAGCATCCTTATTCTTCCTTGTCATTTGCAACTGTATCTTCTCTTATTTGTCAAGCAATCTTCAGTAAGGAAATCTACACCTAGTTCCCAAACCTAACATGTTTATGTCCAGCTCTGTTGCAGAATTCCCCTGAAAGAGTCTCTACACATAACCCTCATATTTTAAAATTCTGTTCAATTTCTTCCTTCTCCAGGAAAGTCATTGATAACTATGTTAAATCCTGTGCCATGTTACACTCATACATCCAACTGAATATCTACAGAATACCTCATCTTTGCTCCCTATAAAAGTATTTTACCTGTTTTTCAGAATATATCTTTTCTCCCAAAGGGACACTAGTTTGCTTAAGATTCATGAGCATACCTTCACATCCTTATAGTTTGTGTAACCATCTCTTGGATTTTCTAAAACAGCATTCAGAATTGTTTTATTTAGGAAACACTTGATCTTCTATAACTAAATCTAATTTAATGCAATAGTTTTTACATTCTAAAGAATTTTTCTGTAAATAAATTTTTATCCTTATTTCTTCCACCCAGAAACCACTGTATATAACTATGTATATAAGTTGTTTTAACTCATGTCTGTGATAAACTTAAATAAATGCATATAAAACCCAGAAAAACTCCCTTGTCAGACAACATGTTTTCATTATTTTGTTTCAAAAAGAACCATTCGAATACTCATACTTTGAGTCTAGAAGTAGCTAAACATACAAGGGTTAAATGGAATTTCAAACGAATTGTACTTGTGTTTTAGAGATTACTTATAGGTTATTTTTGGTGTACTCTAGAGGGAAGAGATTGAGAAATATCAAGTTTCAGAATAAATGAAATAAACACATAGGCACCTGTGAGGAATGGTGCAGAAGAATGCTGGGATCACAGAAGAGACTAACCTGTGAGATTATGAAGGCAAATGCTTCTATTGCACCTTGTTGCTCAGAGCAATCTATGTAAAACAAATCATTGAGTAAAAGGAATCTTTGACTAGGGTTTTGGTGTCCTGGTTTTTAGTCTTACTTCCCAAGTCTTTGACAGCTTTCTGAATCACATTAATTGGTAATATCCCATTACATGAGCAAATCCTATTATGGAGTAGAAGACCCTGATTGTTGCCCCATACCATCTTAGAGGATACCTGTGTTATAGGTGGATAGTTCCCATACATACTGATGTCTTCCTCATTACACTCTCAGATGGCCCCAAAAGGGATTGAGATCCAGAGGCCAATATCATTTGTTCATTCACTAATATGCCCTTTATTAATCTTCCCTTCCCTGCTTCATTCTCCCTACTTATTATGGTCCCTGTGATTACTACCAACTAAACTGCTTGTATCAAAGTCCTTGTATCAGAGTCAGCTTTCAGAAGACTCCAAATTAAGAGATATGTTTAAGGGCTAAATGCAATGCATTCTATCAATGTCATTTTCCAATTCTAGCTGTTTGTACATTTCCTTACTTTCAAAATTTGAAATGACAATTTTTTTTAAATCCTGGAATCAAGAATAAACCCGAGAATATTAATTTCCTTCCCTTTCTCCTCGCTTACAGAGAAGTAAAACACATCCTTGAATCAAAATGAAGATGCTCCATGAACCTCAGATAACACTTACCATCTAAGGACTCTGTATTTATCTCATGAATGAAGGAATCAACAGATCAATCAACTGGGTACTTTTTTTTCACATTTGGAAAAGATTTAAATCAAGCAGTTAACCTACTATTACAACTCTCTCCCATTTCAGTAAATGCTCTTCTGTGGATAAAATTAATACATTGCTAATGTTCACTAGCCCATGATAAAAATAGAGAATTCCCAGTGATTCTGAATGAGTGATTAATTAGCAAGTGAAAATTGCTTGAGGGCTGTGCCTCTTCAAATTTCAGGAGTATGACACTTGCCTGGAGATCTTGTTAAAATGCATATTCTGAGTCAGTAGGTCTGGGCTAGAGCCAAGGTTGTACATTTCTAATAAACTCCCAGATGAAGTGAATGCTGTTGGTGCAAGACCACACTTTAGAGAGGTAAAGCTATGAACATGAGTTGTCCCCTAAGGCAACCACCAGTCATGTGTAAAATTAGAAATTCAGTTCCTGAATCACACTAGTCATGATTCAAGCACTGAATAAGTACATGTGGCTAATGGCTGCCATACTGGACAACCCAGATATAGAGCCCTCTCGAATCATATTAAATTTTGTTAGGTAGACTTGTTTTGAATGTGGACAACTATTCTTGGGTAATATTTGACTTCTCTTTGGCTTTCAATTCTTTACATTATTCCTTTCTGCTTCCCCTATTTTCCATACTCTTCCAGCACCCTACACTGTGGAGTATTTTCCCCTTAAACCTTCATACAGGATTCTGAAGTGGGAAGCATGGGGTGATCTAAGGCATCCTGTAGATATATTTCATCAGAAATACTTGGTGGAAAGCCCACGGGCCATCTAAACAATGTGCCTTTCATAACCATCTTTATTTTTAGCTTGTGTTTTATAGATTTGGTGAATTATAAATATTATTCATAGGTGGTTTGGGGCAAATATATTAACTTTGAAACAGCTTAAACAACCTCTTTGTCTCACTATATTAGCTGTAGCAATAATCTTTCTTAATTTTATTAACTACAATACAACTATGTAGACAACCCTCATCTCTTAAAAAAAGATTGAGGAAAAGGAGTCTTCCAATGAAAAACATATTACTTTGCTTCTGATAGTGCCCTTCCAACTTTCCTTCCATGAAAATTATACCTTTTACTAACTCATATGGTCACTTATCTTTCCAGTATCAGAAAATACCTCAGAAATATATTTGTTTTCATCTCAATTAATATGTTAGAGTCCCAGGAAGTCAGAATTGATTATAGAATAACAGTCTTTCTGGAAAACAAAGATAAACCAAAGTTCAAACACAGCATGAATTGCTTGATTATAGTTAAATGTAACCCAGTTTAAAAAACTACGTCTAGTGGAAAAAAACACTGTAGACCATACTTCTGTGGAAAGTACCAGAGATGGCACCAGCTCATCAGTCTAGGTCTTAAGTTTTTAAATCTAATTCAAGAAAGGGAAAATTGAAAAAAAAAAGAAAATTCAAAATATGTTAAATGCTTTTAACACTGCAAATAAAGAAAAATCTAGAACTGGGCTGTCTATTGGGTATTCTTTGTCCTTGTATTCAAATAAGAGTGATGGAAGACTTCCGTGTTGTACTTTCCTATTGGGCTAGAGTAACTTGAAAGGGTCTCTGAAAAGTAGCAATTGGCAATTGAGTTAATTCCAAAATTTATAACAAAGTCCACAGAATCCTTGGCCTATTTCAAAATTTGAAAAACCATGCCACATTAGTTACTAAAACTGCTGGTGGAAGCAGATCCTCAGATTTTAAAATCCCTTTACTTATTCACACTGGTAACTTGAATGCTCAATGTTAAGTCCAAGTTTTCAGAAGTAAAATAAACCTGGAAGACTATCTATGCAATGAGGGCTTATTGTGGCAGCATAGTCTATCTGTATCAGTGAGAGGAAATGAAATAGCACTTGATAATTTTAAACAATAGGGAAAGGCCTGAAAAAAATAGAAAGATGATGACTTCAATGTTTATAGAATTTATGCATACTTAACATTAAAATAAAAATTGTGTCAATTATTAACAATAAAAATGTCTAGAACATTCTAAGTTGATATCTATGAAAACAAACTTTAATGTAGATATAGTTAACTACAGAATCTGGCCAGAGTCTAGCAAAGAAAATAAATGTTAGAGCTGGAATGTCCTAATTTGATGCAATTAATTGGGTAAATTACCATCTCATAAATATATATGTATATATATACATATATACACACATATGTATATACATATACACACACACATTTATATACCTAACATGTTATATACACATATATCTAATATTTCAGTTCTTGGTTACAGATGATCACTCTTGAAATTTTAGAAAGCACCAAAATTCATAATAAGGAAAAAAACCTTTGTTACGAAAAAACACAAATATAAGCATTACTGACATGCTAATATGTTTCATCTATGTTGTTTTTACTTGTAAAATACATAGATATATAGATACATTTAGTTTTTAAAGCTCAAAGTTAAACTGCATAGTTCAATAGACATGTACACAGCCATGTCTTTACAGACAACAGCTCTAATCTTTATAATCCTATAACCTTCATGTGCCTTCATTCTGCCTGCAAAATCAGGTCAAAATCTTTGGCAAACAAAATAAATATTGCAGGTGGATTTGGCCATGTGATTGGTCTGCCCATGTGGCTGGTTTTAGCAAACAGGATGTGGTGGAAGTAAGAGTGTGCCAGATCTGACTCAGGGGCTTAACATGCAGGGGAGACTTTTGAACATCTTATTGACTACTTGGCATTGCTATGGGAAGAAGGGCCTCAGGTAGGTGCTGGTTTAAGAATATTATGCAGACTAGAGTTGGAAATCTGAACCCAATTTGAATTTTGGAGCCCAAATCAGCCAGCATACAGCATAAGTTAGCATAGCATAGCTGATATAATACAGCATGATGACTGAACAAGAAAATAAATGCATGTTATTAAAAATTACTGAGTTTGAGGGATTCTGTTATGCAGCTTTATTGTAGCAATAGCTAATATACCTTACAATGTACTCATCAGCATGTAACAACTTAGGTAAGATAACTCATAACTTCTTTACTTAAACTTTTTGATTTTTTAAATCATAAAATTGTCTTTCTACTTGACAATGTCAGGAAGGAAAATGTCCCTTGTTTGCCAAGTAACAAATCTACCATATTCTTTTGTTAAAAAGGATCTTTAGTATAATTCAGATATTTTAGCTGTAGTATTGGAAAACAGGAACTCTGAAGTTGTATTCCAAACATGCAGTGTAGTAAGATTTGAAAAACTGCACAATAAAAGTATTTATTCTTTATTGAGTGAATAAAAGCTAAAAGGATAGATTTATGATGAGCTGACAATGGTTAAACTATACTTACAGACTCCAAATGTTTGCACTGTTCTTTTAAAGCCATGTTACCTAATAGAACTATAATGTGATAGACATGTGTATGTTTAAACTTTTGCATTATCTAATAGCCATATTTTAAAAAAATTTAAAAAGACACAGATGAAATTAATTTTAATACTATATTTTACTTAATCCAATATTTCCAAAGTATTATTTCAATTTATCTTTAACATTTAAAGCAACTAATGACATACTTTGAATTTGAATTTCATTTTTCATGCTAAGACTTCAAAATTCAAAGCATATTTTACACTTAAATGCATGCAATTTTTCCTAGTCAAAATTTAAATATGGCTAGTAGTTACCATGTTGGTGCAGTTTTAGATAATATAATAAAGTGTCTATTTGAAGGAATTTTTCTCCTGTGGCTGCTGTAACAAACTGCCACATATTTGGTAGCTTTAAGCAACAAAAATCTATTTTTATGGTTCTGGAGGCTCTCAAAGAGATTTGGTTTCTTCTCTTTCAGTTTCTGGTGGTTCCTAGCATTGATTGTCTTGTGGCTACATCCCTTTAATCTCACCTCCATCTTCATATTACCTCCTCTTTTTCTGTCTGTGTCAATTCTCTCCTGTGTGTCTCACAAGGACACTTGTCCTTGGACTAAAGTCTGTCTTAGATAATAAAAGAATAAATTTTATACTCTCCAGATATGTACTTATATCTGCAAAGAACCATTTTCTAAATAAGAAAACATTCACAGGCTCTAGGGATGAAGATGTGGACAAATCTTTGGGAGGGTTGCTATTAAATCCATTGTACTTAAAAATAATAAACTAAAAAATAAAAGCAGACTACGTAGGCCAATGGTGGGTGTGTTGCATGAACCAAGACCTATAATTGGGTATAAGATACATGTCAAATTCAATACAATTTCAACAAATCAATTAAATAAATTATAAAAGGGAGAAAATTTTAATATGTGATAGTTACTACAGCATACCTACCAAAAAAGTGCACTACAATTTGGCAAAAATATGGAGAAGAAGGTATCTCTCACACTCTTAGTGAAAACGTAAATTAGGACAACCACTTTGGAAAAGTGTTTAGCCTTAATAAACATACCTATACCTTATGACTCAGCAACTCCACCTGTGTATTTGTGTTCACCAAGAAGCATGTGCGAGGATGTTGAAAGCCACACTATTTGTCATAGAACCAAATTGTAAACTGTCAACCTTATATTGTAAAAATAAATAAAGGATTAATAAGTTGTGATTTATTTGTACAATGAAATATTCTACACAGAAAAGAGAATGAGCAATCTATAATTACATATGACAATATGATTGAATCTCATAAATTCATTGTTGAATGAACAGAGCCAGACACAAAAAATATGCACAATATGAATTTATATAAAATTACAGTTTTTATTAATTCTAATTTTTTAGTTGTCAGGAGAATGGATTCATGATAATTTTCCTTAGACCCAAGTAATTATCAGTACCACCCAAAAACAAATGCATTAAAATAGATTAAAGGGATAGATCTTAAAACTCCCTCTTACTCAGTTTTATATCTATTCAGAGTTCATATCACCCTCTTCCATGACTGTATTCATTGTCTGTTAATATGATCTATATGAACAATGTCCTTGTCTGTGTCCTTGCAAATGTCAAATTGATTCAAGAATATAATTTCTGTAGCCTGCTATAATGGTTAATGTAAATTTGTCTGCACTGGGCTAAAAGCCACCATATAAAATCCCTGAAGCCTACTGAGTTCTAGTTAAGCTTTTTAATTCTGTGAACACCATACTTGTGGTAAGAGGTCCTGTGTAGCCACAAGGTAAAGCCCCACTAGCATGTGTTGCCTTTCCCCAGCTCAGACCTCATGTCCATTGAATTCAGGCATCCTCAGCTAATGTAGACCACATAACAAGTGGATGTGGGTGCAGTCTCTACCCATCAGTCTACAACTCACTAAAATGCTACTTGTTTCTGAAAAACAATTTAAATTCCAGTGCTTGACACTATAGAAAAATACTGAAAATTAGATTTCTTGATAGTAAATTAACTGAACTTTGTGTTCAGAGCCCTATTCAAATAGAACATGAAAGACTAATATTCATAATGAAATTTGAAAGTTATAAGCAATAGAAAAAAGAACAAATATTGCTGTTACTGCATATGCATGTCTCTCATCTCAAACAAGCAGCAATGTGTGCATTGCATGGGCAGAAAGACTGATGAATGTGAGATGAAGTAGTTTGTCCCAGTTGGGTAATAGTACAGCTAGAAATAGACTTTTTCACACTGTTGACTTTTTAACAGTGTGATTTTAGCTACCAGACAAAATGCTAATATGATTAAAGGTGTAAAGCTACCCAAAGTTAGCAATCATATTATGCATGTGCTGCATTTACTACAGATTTATACTACACAATTCACTTCAAAATGAAACTCCATAATGTAAACAAGTACCTGACTTAAAATGTAAGATAATTTTCTAAGGGAAGTCTAGTATTCATATCATTATAATATTTAAAAAGTATTAACAAAAATTAGTTGTAAAAAGGATTTCATTGTGACATTTATAATAGGCATATGTTTGATCAAATTCACCTCAACTATTTTTCTTTCTTTACCAACTTCCCTCAGAAGTTTTTGGTTGGTTTCATTGTGCCATTTTCACACACATATATAATATACTTCTATAATACTCACCCCCCATCATCCTCTTCTTTCTCCCTACTCCCATTCACTGGTTGCCCCCAAACTGTATCTCTTTTATAATCATTGTAATACTTTTTAAAGTTAACTTACAATTTAGAATAGTTTTATAACAACTATTTCAGATTTTTGCAAGCATATGTATAGAAATAGATTATATTCCATATTCAGTTTCCTTGTGGTTCATGTCTTGCATTGGTATGGTACACTTTCACAACAAATGAACTAAAATTAATATATTGCTTTTAAATTGTCCATGTTTTACTCTTATTTCCTCACTTTTGATCCAATGTCTTTTTTCTATCCTAAGATCTCATCCAGGAGGTCATGTCACATTGAATCATCACATCTCCTTAGGGTCCTCTCTGTGTATTTTAGTCTCCCCTTGTTTCTGAACACTGACAGTTTTGAGGAGTACTCTTCTATTCAGATGTTTTGTAAAAATTCTTAAATTTGAGTTTGTCTAAGTTCTTTTTCACAATTAGACTTGAATTATATGTTTAGAGAGAAAAGCACAGTTAAAATCATCCCCATCACATATCAAATGTATTTACTGTCAAATTGTATGTGATTTGATTTATCACTGATGACACTAAGTTTGGTTACTTGGCTGTTTCTCCACTGTAAAGTTGCTTTATTACCTCCTTTCTTACTGCATTCTTTGGAAGTTAGTCACTGTGTGAAGGCTTCACATAAAATGTGAGGAGTTATATTCCCCCTGTTGAAGTTGCATTATCTATATAAATCATTTGTGATTCTTCAGTAGTGGAGATTTGTCTGTTCTCTCTCACTTTCAAGATTTATTCAATCATTTAATTACTTGAATACATATTCATGAATATTTATTTTACACATCAGCTTATAATCCAGTACTATATCATTTATTTTGTTGCTCAAATGGTTCTAGTATCAACCATTGGGAACTAATATTTGGTTCCAGTGTCTCTTTGACCTATTACCAATATTGAGACATTTGAATATTTTCTTGTTTTTTGGAACTACAATATAGTCCAAGCTCAGTGTGCAAGTTTTCTACCACATCCCTACTGTCAGCCATTTCTTAAAGGAGTCCTGGTCTTGGAGCATGGTATCAGAATTCAAGATTGGGCACTGGGTATGTTCTTGGATGCTGTAGCCTCTAGATTCTGTACTGGACAGCACATTAAAATAAACATGTGTTCACAAACCTATAGGTACATATGTCCATACTTTTTCAGCATTTGTCCATCTGTATCTAAACATGGGACCTTACTGTTGTCTCATTCTAATGTCATATGATTCATTCTAGCCTTCACTCCCATTTCTCTTTTTATATCATTTGAAATTTAATGCAGGGGTTTTTCCTGTGAGAAATGTTCAATATTTTTGTTCAATTAAATAGTTCTAAACACAAAGAAGTTAGAATCTAATAAAATTACACACACACATATATAATTTTGATTAGTTTTTGCTCAAATTCAAATGGATAACAATTATACCAAATTGTCAAAATATGAAGATTTAAATTCAAAGGAAATGAAGCTATAGATAGCAAATTTGGAAAGGAGGAGATAAAATTATTTGTTACAGAGGATTTGACTGTATCCTCATTTCAATGAAAGATATTACAAACAAATTCAGTGAAGTGACTGGATACACAAATACAGGTTTTTCTATTTAACTAAAGACAAATACAAATATAAATAAAAGCTCTATTTAGAACATCATCAAAGTGGTAGAACACTCAATAAAAACTTTAAATGCATAAGATCCATATAATGAATACTTTAAAACATTTATAAGGGATATAAAAGACAACCTGAATAAAAGTAAAGACATATTATTCACTTGGACAGAAATATTCATGAAACTAAAGATGTAAATTGTTACAATATTACTCTAAATATTTAAAGTAGTAGCAATAAAAATCAATGGGGTTTTTAGGAGAACAACATAAATTGATTCTGAAACTTGTATGAAAAAATTTAAAAGAGTAAACAAAAAGTAATCGACGATAGGACTAGTCTACCAAGATAATTTATATTATTGAGCTATAATAATTAAGACACTTTGTTCATAGGCCAAAAATATATAGATATGTTAATGATAATAGAGGGAGGAATGGAAATACCATATGGGCTTTCAGTATATAGTCAAGATTGCATTTTGAATCAGTGAGAAAAGTGAATTATGTAACAATTAATATTGGTCCATGAGGCAGGTATGTAAGTAGAATAAAATTGTCTGAGGTAAACAATTATCAGGTTGATTGGGTCTCCTTTCTTCCCTGGACATATTAGAGTCTATATTTCTCAGCCTCCTTACAATTAGGCAAGACCATGTGACTCAATATGGCCAATGCAATGAGCAAAATGGATACGTGTTTCTCCCTGACTGAGGCATTTAATCTCTTGGTTCTGTAGCTGATTCTCTTCTCCTGCCACAGTGAATGCAAAATGCTTTCATTGAGATGGCAGAACCCAAGACAGAAACAATCAAGACTGCTGAAGGTAGCCATCTTGGAACATTTTTGAGACCTTTAGCAGACTGCTTGAGCAAGAAATAGAATTATAATATTTTACTGCATTAACATTTGGGGATTGTTAAGATCTTAGTTTATCCTGACTGATAAATATTCCTTTGTCAAAATCATACACATTCAGATGGCTCAAGATATAACCATAAAAGTTAAGACCATGAAAACTAGAAGAAATCACAAAATGGTTGTCCTTATTTTAGAATGGGTAGATCCACTAAGTAGTACTCCAAATTAAAAACATGGAAAAGGATGAATAAATTTGACCATAAGACATAAGTCTGGAAAGTAAAAATTTTAACAGGTCAAATTCAAATTCAAAATTCGAGACAGTGTTTGTAATATATGACAGAGAGCCTTAAATACATCAAAATATCTTATAAGCAAAAGAACAACAACCCATGAGAAAATGAGCAAAGAGCATGTTTTGAAACACAAGAAGAATGTGATAAAAAGGTTTCTCTCCATTCAAATTGAAGAAATGCCAATTTAAACAATAAACAACTACCAATTGTTTTTTCTACCACACTTACAGAAATCAAAAAGTCTGATCAAATGGTATTGGCAAGCGTGTGAGGAAACAGGTAATCTTGAACACTGATAATGAATTGAATTGATACAAACTCTTTGTTGAGCAATTTGACAACATACTTCATAATTTAAAATGCACATAATTAGGATCAAGTAATTTTATTTATAGGAAATTCAGATATGCCCCTATTATGCTCAAATATATGCTTAATGAATATCTATATCTATCTATCTATCTATCTAATCATTTTCAAGAAACACAAATGGAAAATACAAAATGCTTAAGAATTGATTCAATATATAAGTTATGGTACATCTACTAGGTAAAATAATACTCTATAATTTCTAAAGAAATATATGTATATTGATATGGCACAATATCTGAAAAATATTGCTAAGTTTAAATAGCATTTGATGGATGCCCATTTACAAATTTTCTGGGAAATCAAAAGAGGAAGCTATGAATTGTTGCTTCAGGAGAAACAGACAAGAAATGGGGGTAGAAGGGAATACTTTTTTAATGATTACGTTGGTAGCTAGAATTTATTGCATTAGTAGCTGTATGTATTATTTATCTAACAATTAAAGATTTAATACATTAAGCCAGACTGCTACTGAAAGGAACTAATATTTTTTGAATTTTCATGTCCCAAAGGTCATAAAGCAAGAGTGGTTATATGCCTGGTGACCACTGTCAAGAAAAACTCCAACATGAACACTAAAATAGACAGGCCACAGACAGTTGCTATTCCTGACATTCAAGGAAAACATACTCAACTTGGAACACTTTTCTATCAGTTAGGAAGTGAAACTGACAGTTCTCACCCTCCTCAGATAAGAATCCAATCATGAAATATGACATTTTCACCCACATAATACAGCTAAGGTACTTCCCTATGCCACCACAAGCAGTTGAGAACTTCTGACATTATGCAAGATTTCCATCTCATAAATTGATAGACTTAAAAAGCATAGGGCAGATGCAGCATTAATCTGCTCCCACATGCTTTATGGCTATTTAAAGGGCCTGTCAACATGAATAATGCACAGGAGTTATTTTTATATAAGATGCACTCAGAAATTATAGAATGAAAACTGGATGATGGCATAGATTTCTAAAAGTCTAATTGGTAAGACAGATTAACCACAACTTTTCATTTCTTATTTTTATTTCCTAGACTTTGTAGTTAAATTTACAAGATAATGTCAATTGCTTAATTAGTAATGATTTTGTATTTCATTTCCTAACAATCTGAAAAGATGAAATAAGAATATTTAATATTTTAAAAATCAGAAAATGGCATTGTACAGCCATATAAATTATATATAGAAAACAAACAAGAAAAATTAATTTGGGGAAAATGTTTTCTTCCATGGGGGTGGCTGTTAAGAGGAAAGGAAGGAATTGTATTGGGAATAAAATTTAATAGATATAATGGGTGGATAGAAACAGTAACTTCTCATTTTTTGTCATTCCTAAATAAGAATCCACTTTCCATCACAGAAGTTGAAATTAAAGTATTCACAGAAGTAAGCATTCACAGAAATAGACCACATAACATGGAAACACTGTAAGTAAAAAGATGGTATCTCCACTCAGGACAAAAGTTAAACTTTTCAATAAGAAGTGTTAAGTAGATTTCTCACTAAATGGCATTGTGATACTGGCTTTTAAAATATGAACTTAGGAGTCTCTACTCCCATTTCCTGCATGGGGGCAGGAAATGTATTTCCTCTCTTTTTTCCCTGCATTCTTATCTATACTTTACCTTGTTATACTATAAGAAATTCTTGCTAGAAGTTCAGAAACACAAAATAAAATATGAGCTTTAAAGTGTTGGAACAAAACAATAGCCAATTAGAAAAATAAAATTGGAGGTAAGCATGGTGGCACATGCATATATTGCCAGCTACAAACTGGGAGAGCATTTTTCAAATCTATGATAGATAAAGAGCTCATTTTTATAATATATGGAGTTCTAAAAAAATCAAGGTGGGGAGAAAATACCACATGGAAAAATATGCAAAATACACAAACAAGAATTGTTCTATGGATTAAATTCTTCAATTCATATGTGAAAACCTAATCTCCACTGTGATGCTATTTAGAGATAGGGCCACTGGGAGGTAATGAGGTCAGTCATGAATAGGGTCAGTGTCCTTAGAAAAGGAGATCTGTAAACTAGCTTTTGCTCTCTTTGTTCTCTCTCATGTGAGGACACAGAGATAAGGCATTCATTATCAAACAAGGAAGAAGAACACATGACAACAAATCCTTAAATAAAAATAAAATTTGATCTATTTGGACCTGTAATCCTACTGCTAGGATTATAATTTATGGAAGTAACAGCAATGAAGGCTAAATGAAGATAGATATTTGCTTTAAATTTACAATAATAGCCAAACTACAATGGATACTTTCTGACTATTCAAAAGTAAAATTACGGTAAATAGTTAATATAATTTCAAACCAATGAATTAGTGTTCAGCCATAAAACTGATCAATATGAGAAATACTTAGTATCCTGGTCATGCTTACACATCAGATGAAAGAATTTATTATGCCGTGTGTGCAAATACATAGGTGAACACCATTTGATCTTTAGGGAAACAAATACATGACTTGGTATATCTGAACTAATTCAACCCCTAAGGCATTTTATTTATTTAATTTTTTTTCAAAAGGAATTTTTTGAAGTACCTTTGGACATGGACAAAATTAAAGACAGAATTTCTTTTTGTCACTCTCTCCACCTTGTCCTTTGGGCAAGTTTCCACTTTTTTTGGAGGCTGATCCTTTTCGAAAGCAGTAATTCAGGATTGGCCATGAAAATAATTAGTTTTCCTCTTCTCAGTCATACAGCCAAAGGATTTATTTAGTGCCAAGGATGCATAATTCTAGTGTTCCAATGTAGTGCTTGAATTAATAGTGCGTGAAATTTTTGCCACATGCAACTAATACCGACTAATGCTATTAAAGGAATATGTTTTGTTAGGAGTAAAATAAATATTTTGAACTGACTTGGATGCAACACAGCCTGAATTTCTGCCCTAGAATCAACAATGCCACACCTTACTAACTGGGGCAAAGATGCTATCAACACAGTCAGAGGGCACTCCTGAACCTTCTGCCCGCTACTTCCTCTGCAGCTATATGGTTTTAGATACATGATTTATTGTCAAACATCATGTAGTCAGAGAAGCAAGCTCTACTTACAAAAGCAAGGCACAGTTCAGCTCAATGTATTATTTTTCTGATACAGCATCATAGTTTCTCAATTTACAATCTTGAATTAAGCATGAATATTGGTAAATTAGAAGAAGAACATTTAAGGAACATGATTAAAAGATGAATTTCTAGATACTTGGAACATTTCTAAGAATTTACTTGAAAGAATTTAGTTCTGACAGTTAAGAACCAAGGAAAAATATTTACAGAGCAGAGGCTATTATAATTTTCCATATTTTACATACTAGAATAATAACTTGTTTTCCTTTAAAAAAATGAAAAATATAGGGCTCTTGTCACACTTCTGCAGTACTTCAAATGTTCTACAGTATACTTCAAGTAAATTATTTGACTTAAGAACTATCTACTCAAACCATGAAATTTTGAGCAACTAACCATAAATATCTAGTCCAGTTTGCTATTACTTACACAATTTATTCTTTAAGACAGTTTCCAAAAGTTCTATCAAAGATTAATTCATGTGAACTAACCCATCCAATCACCTATTTTTTATTTTGATGTCCAAGAGGTATTCTTTTTCCAATAGTGTACACAGTGCAAACATTATTGAATTAAAGTTGTATAAGCAGAAGATTTGGTTTCCTTTATTCAGACATTCTACATTCTTTGATATATATGTGGGAAAGAACTAATATAAGAGATCTTAAATTAATTTCATTTGGATTTTCATATGGTATTCATATTTGTAAGTAAAAATACGTAGACAATGCCATCTAAACAATTTTTAATCTTCAAAGTATATTGCAAGTGAATGACTGATACAGAAGCATGTTTCAAAGCCCTCTAAACTAAAAGAAATATCTCTCATTAACTCCTGTTTTGGACAGTACAGATAATGGCAATAATAGTCAAGTCAATAGCTGTTTAATTCCCCAGATTGTTTGTATGTGTCTCAACCCATAAAACTAAGATTCTGTCAGTATGAAAAAAAAATGTAATTTGTACCAGATGCAAAATGACTTACATATTTAATTTCAACTAAAGATAATGAAATTTAATATTTAATTAACATTCATAAAAAGAAAAATCATGTTTGGCAAACAATTTAACCAGATACTACAAATCTTAAAATATTGAAGTAAGGAAATATTAAATGTAAAAATGTAAACATTATCATAGCATTTTTGAAACACGAATAATGAGCAAACCTTTTTTTTAAAAAATGTGATTCAAGATATCATTAAAAGCAGAAATGTAGCCAGACAGTGAGAATTCTATATTATATCAATGGAAAGTGCACATATCTAAGGGAAAGATTTGAGAGTATGGCTCTTGCAGCAGTCTAATTTGTTAAATAATGAACTGACTTCATGACTGTTAGACACATGCACTAATGACCTCCAGTTTTACCACCTACAAAGCCACCTACTTTGAGACTTGTATTATAACCTGTAATCCTCATAACACCCTGGGAAATGGTTCTGTTAACTTCATTTTATGGATAAGGAAATCAAGTCATGAAGAACTTACGTGATTTGACAGTGGCCACAAGGGCAATACTGGAGGAGCCTCTTAACCCCTGCTGCCCCTACCCGTCTTTGAGGACACAGAATCAGTCTTACTTCTATGGCATTGAAGTTAATTCACACAAAATGGGAGAATCAGAAAACATCTCTCTCTCCCTCTCTTCTTCCTCTCTTTCTCTCCCTGTCTCTGTCTTTGTCTCTCTCTCTCTCTCTCTCTCTCTCTCTCTCTCACACACACACACACACAACAAGAACCAGGAAGCAAGATATGAATCCACTAAAAACAGATCTTTAGAAAAAAATTATCAGTTTATCAGTAAACATGGAATCCCATACTTATAAAAAAGCAATGCGGGAAATGAGTGATTTTTTTTGTTTTAAATAGTATTATGTGTGGATAGTGCTAGTGGTTTTCTATAATAAACACAGGTCTTAATTTGAAAAAAAAGCATACATGGGATGAATGCTTAAAGTTTAAAATTAAAAACAACCCATGATATAATACAAGACAAAAAACAAGTGTATATCATCAATAGATTTCAGAAATCCATTGAAAGAATTTTATGGTTTAGATCACTTAAAAACTTGATGTTTAAACACCTTTATTTTGTTATAAGTCCTATTGTAAAGACAAACATCACTCCTAAACTGGTGTTCAAAATCCCAAAATGGAGATTAACTTCATAGTAACTAGATATAATAACATTTACTGATGTGAATTCAGAAGAACATTAATTCTGTGAGATGCATATGACAAATAGGACCATTTATAAAGAAAAGAAAAATGGCCCAAATCCAGGTCTAACACCAAAGACTGTGAGAAATGCTGCAATAAAGAAACTTGTATTTCCCAAAATTACTTGGCCAAGGGACACTTTTGTTTTCCTTTTGCTGCTAGAGATTAACCCACAGTCTGTCATATGCTAAGCATACAGTCTATCATTGAGCTGCAGCCCCAGTTCAAAACACTTTATTGTATAACACCCATTAAATTTCCAAGGAATCTATTTAGATAAACGCTGAGTTATGGGGTTTGGGGTTTTTCTTTGAGCACTTAAAGTTTCAATTTACATAGATCAAAGTGTAACTGTATTCAAATTTAGGAAAGAAAAACTAAGTGAAAGAATTCTGTCATTTATTCAAATACCTTCTATGTGTCAGGTAACACATTGAAAGCTATGATATAGGATTTCACAGTTTTATGGTTGTGTTAGAATTTTCTTTGCTGTGACAAATACCTGAGAAAAACAACTTGAAGGGGAGAATTATTTATTTTGATTCTTGGTTTCAGAGAATTCAGTCTAGGGTAAGCTGGACCCATTGCTTTGCACCTGAGGCAAGGCAGAATATCATGGCAGCAGGGATGTGAAACTGCTTTACACCTCATGGCAGCCAGGAAGCAGAGAGACAGAGAAGTACCAAGGACAAGATATATTCCTCAAGGACATGCCTCCATTGACCTATGTCCTCCAACAAGGGCTTCACCTCTGAAAATTTCCATCATCGCTCAATAATGTCATCAATTTATGAATCCGTTAGTGGATTAGTCAACTGATGAAGGCAAAGACTAATGCTTGCATCAGGACAAAAACCTCAATACACAAGCCTTTCGGGGAGACACTTCAGATCAGAACAAACCGGTACATATCCTTAAGTTCCTTCCACTCTATCAAGCTGCCTCACGAATATTATCCTCTCATATAATACAGCTGGCAAAGCCATTTGAGGTATGAACATCACTTAACTTGGACAATGTCTATGGTGTATATAAATATTGCCTTCACCCATAGAGATCATCAGGCTTGTCTCCATCATTTTGTGAGGTAATTCCACCAGGTGAACATCTCAAACTAAAACCCCATCTGTGTCACTATGACAAAACATCTAAGACTGAGAAATGGATATACAATACAAACTTATTTCTCATAGTTCTGGTGGGTGGGAAATTGAAGATTAAAGTACCAATTGGGTAAGTGTCTCATGAGGGCTGTTCTCTGCTTCAAAATAGTTCCTTGATCACTGTGTTCTCACAGGGTAGGAGACGGGAGGGAGAAAAGAGTAGAACCCTTTGGGAACTGTTTTATCTTTTAGTAAGGGCCTTAGTCCCATTCATAAGAGATCAAGTCTCATAATCTAATCACCCACTAAAGGGCCACCTCTTAATAATATTGCATAGGAGATCAAGTCTCAAGATAAATTTTAGGGGGGGACACAAAAATTCAAACCACAGCATCAATATAGCCAGAAAACAGACAATGCTCAGTCTACTATGAGTCCTGATGCTGAAAAAGATATGTCTCATATATATGATATAATATGTCTCATATTTTCAGGAAGTATTCCCATTTTAAACTTTTCCCTCTGTAAAATCATGCATCAGATACCAAGTATTTCTTCCTGTTAGACCATGTGTCAAATTACTTGCCAAATTACTTTAGAACCTCATCTCTCAAATGGAGGCAGTTGAAGTAATATATACACATAATTACTGTAAGTCTCACTGCATGCTAGAACAACCCAAAAAGCAAACTTAAAGCAGGTACAGAGGTGAGCTCCTAAAGCAAAACATAATTCTTGTCTTGTTACCAACCGTAACCCAACTCTATCCAGCAGGTATTATCATTTGCAGAGAAATTAAGGAACATTCCTGGGACCTCTCAGCTAATGTGTGCACTGGGGTTTGGATCTGGGACTGTCTGACCTCAAATCTTGTTATTGTATTTCAAAACAGTGCTTTGGATTTCGCTTCATTGGCTTCATAGTGCAGAAAAAAGATACCAACATGTTCTTAACTGGAAGTAAATTGCTCTAAAATTATTTTGATTGTTGGGAAAATCTATTTAACTGTTGGCAAATCTAGACAGTTTTCTAAATAAGAACTGTAAGTCTTAGTATAATAAGATTGTTGTAATGGTTCTCTGGGGGTAGGTGTTTGGCTGCAAAGATAAATAAGCTTCAAGTTCATTTTTTATACTTAATATATAAAAAGTAGATTTTTAAATATAAGTTTAAATACCAGAGTTACAAAAGTATAAATTTCTTAGTGTGAAGTAATCTACAATAGTATATGGAGTTATACTATAAACAAGTAAGTTATGCTGCTTTTGCTTGTTTTTGCTTACTCTGATATATCCCATGAGCGTCAGTTACATACTTTATCTATTCAGGAAAATATGTTTAACAATGACAGCTAGAGTATAATTAGCACATGCAATGAAGTGACAATTGGGTCTATTCCTTTTCATGTATTTATCCTTGGGTCCTTGCAGCAACCATGTGAGACAAACATGGAGATTGTTCCAGGTGGGGAAACTAAATCTCAGAGATGTGAAATAACTTGCTGAGTTATATAGCTTGTAATTTGGCTGTCTTACCCAAGAGTTTCTGCTCTTGTGACTACTTTTTATTAGGCAATTACAATGTATAAAGACACATATTAGGTACTCTAGGGGTTATAAAACTGAGGGCTAATGGTAGGAAAACAATATATTGAGAGAGAGAAGAAGAAGAAGAAGAGAAAGAAGAAGAAGAAGAAGAAGAAGAAGAAGAAGAAGAAGAAGAAGAAGAAGAAGAAGAAGAAGAAGAAGAAGAAGAAGAAGAAGAAGAAGAAGAAGGGAAAGAAAGGAAAGAAAGAAAGAGAGAAAGGGGTAAATAATGAACTTGGTTTGGTGAGGACCTATTGTTATGGACTGAACTATATCCATTCAAAATACATATCTTGAAGTCTAACCCATAGTATCTTCAAATGTATTTGTGTGAAGACACAGAAGATGATCACCTATAAATTAAGGAGAAAGGTCTCCCAGAAAACAGTTCTGCTGGCTCACACTTTCATCTTTGACTTCTTGCTTCCAGAATTATGAGAAAATAAAATAAATTTCTATTGTTTAGACCAATCAGTCTGTGGTACTTTGTTATGGCAGCCAGCGGAGACTAAAGTTAGTATTATGACAAACTTCTCTTTATTGAGTATAGTGGTCAAGTTTAAAGAAGACTAAAAGGTATTCCTTTAGACAATCAAATTTTATAGGAAAATTCTCAGGGATTTCTGCACAGAATTCCTATTTTAAAAAATAGAAACTATCCATTTAATCTGGTACTCTTTTTTACTTACAGTAATGGTTTTCAAACTTGGCTGAATACCAGAACCTCAAAGGAGTATTAAAGAAAATGTGGTACATAAGCCCCAAGCAGGCATTTTAACTTAATTGATCTGAGTGTGAATGAGACATGAAGATTTTAAAGCTCCCCAAGTGCTCCCTGTATCTCTATATTAGAACCCCATATTGAAAGCCCTGGCTCAGAGAGCAGGTATGTAGAATTTACAAAATTAATATCAGATACATCCACAAGATGGCGTATTTTTGCATTTGAAAGAATTAAAATTGAGAGTGTTACCAAAATGCAACTCTGCATCATTGTACGTAGAACAAATCAGATTTAGATTGAAAATACGTGAGCTAGAATCAGTGACAATATGAACTTCCACCTTCTGAAAAGACCTGGAGTTTCCAATCCTGTCTTCAACAAGAAATCCACTCTGGGCCAAAAGAAAACTGTCAGTGGCTGCCATGTCTTTTATCTACTATGACCTCTTGGGAGAGCTATGAGGACTGTGACCTCTCCCTTACCCCTCTGTAACCCTTCAAAATCCTTTTGAACTCTCAGGCAGTAGGATACTAAGACGGATGATACTTGCTAATATAAAAACAAAAAACAAAATCTTTATTCAACAACACATATTTTCAGTCCACTGTATTTCACAGATGAATTCACATATGTACTAAGTAATGCAGGTATTGCTCAAATGTTCAAATTTAACTGTTAATAGGAAACACATCAACTTCTTCTCAAATATGGGAAAATATACCAACATCCTAGAAAAGACTTGGTATATCTGAGATTGCTTTTAAGACAGTAAAAAGCATTTAACCACTAAAAAAAAATTCTAAACCTTAATTGTGACATTAAGGATCTTTTCTTATTTACTACTGAATGACCACGAGGTAAGGGGCAGGTAGAAAAGGAAGGAGTTTTAAGTGTAAATATCTAAATATTTACCAAGGGAACCATTCCTTAAACCATCACCACCCCCATCCTGATATTTCTGCAACCAAACCTCTGACTAGTTATATAAAGCTTTTTGTTTCCAAGGAAACCACTGACATCTATGGAATTTAATGAACATAGGAAAGGAACCACGCCATATAATTTACATTTGAAGATAAATATGAATAGCTGTCAAAACCATCACACACACACACACATGTGTACCTACAGATACCCTGTGAATGTTTAGCTCTATTTTGCTCCATTTAGTAAAGATGTTAATAAATACATTTATGGAAGCAGAATGATGAAAATAAATAAACCAAAAATGCTATTGCAACATGTGAGGTAAATTAAGCAATAGCTAGAGCCAAGAATAAGGACTAAAGGTTGATCTTATTAGAAATCAAGTGTAAAAGGAAGAAACCTTTTATTTTGTTGTTTAAAGTGTTCTTTCTTTCTTTTCTACTCCTTAGATCTCTAAGTCAAATTTTATGTCTGCAGTTTTACATAATGGTAAATCAGTACAAAGTCAGGTAAAGAGCTATAATCAGTAAAGGGGGAATAATAAATAAAGCACTTGTTTCAACTTCAGGCCTCAAAGATGATTCATTGAAGCCACTGTTGTATAACATCCAAATAACAGCTCATTATGAGATTTAGATATTGGCATCCAGACTCTATGATGAGCAATTTGAGATTCGACAACCCTTAAATAAATGGCCTATTTTGAATATTAGCTAGAAATGCTCATGGAAACAAAAAGAAATGCTTATGATACAGAGAAAAATCTTAAAGCAAATACAAAATGATATTTTTAGTAAAATTGAAGTGTGAAAAAGTGAAGTTTCAGTAGAAAAAGGCTAGAAATTCGCCATTTGACACAGGTACACCATTTGATGCAGGTAGGCCATTTGATGCCCTTCCTCACAAAACACATTTTTAGGTACCCAGGATATATGATCTCTTCTATGTTCTCTCTCCTCACTGGCTGTTCCTTTATTATTGTGGTAAAATATACATAGCCTAATATTTACCATTATAGATGTAAAGGTCAGTGCCATTAAGAAAATTCATACCCTTATAGAACCATCACTGTCCATCTCTACAAATTTTTCATCTTCTCAAACTCTGTACCCATTAAACAATATCTCTTCCTTCCCCTCCTAATGGCTATGATGACTACCATTTTACTTTATCAGTTTGGCTTCACTGTACACCTCACATATGAAGGAAATAATAGCATACTTGTCCTTTTGTGTGTGACTTATTTCACTTAGCTTTGTATCTGCAAGGACTATTCATGTTATAGAACATACTAAAATTTCATTGGTTTTTAGTGCTGAATAATATTCCATTTGAAGCATGTGCTATGTTTTGTATATACATTCATCTCTCAATGAACATTGGTGTACCATTATCTGTTTTCATTCCTGCTTTCAATGCTTTGGAGTATGTACCTTCACAGTATCTTTTGCTAATCCTCCTAAATTCATCAAAGTCTATATGCAGAGGCCTTTGGACTCAGATCTCAAGACTTCCTTCTTTTATTCCTACATTCCATAGAAGACCTCACCCAAGCTTCAAGCTTTAACTACCTAAAGCTCCATCTCCAGAGGCAACATTTCCTTGAACTTCAGATTTGTGGTCTTTGTGACGTCATCAGATATTCAACAGGAATCACAAACCTTAAATTTCTAAAATCAAATTTTCTAATTTTCTGCTCAAATGTGTTCCTTCCTTCATTTTCATCTCAGAACATGGCAACTCAATTCTCCTAATTTCCCAGATCAAAACACCAACGGTTGTTCTTGAACCCTTTCTTCTTCTTGTACTTCACATCCAACACACATCAATAAACCCTATCTCTGTCTTCAACACATATTCAGATTCTGACTTTTTTTTTAACCACCTCTATATGTAGCTATATCTAGTCTCCATTACCACTACCCAGGGTGTTCTTGATAGCCAATTATTTGGTCTCCCTTGCTTCTTCCTTTGTCCTCTATAGCCTACTCTCAACACAGCCACAAACTAGGTTTTCAGAATCTTGGATCTTGCCATTGCTCAGCTCTGCTCAAAACACTCAGATTCCTTTTCACTTGTGTCAGAAGAAAAGCTCAAGTCATTAGCACAGTCTAAGAGTCCTAACTCTGTTGTGGTCTCATTGCCATGCACAGTCATATATGATGCATGTTCCCACCTCAGAACCATTGCTCTTGCTGTGCCCTCTGCCAGGAATGCTGTTCCTGGGGTCATTTGCCTAATTCTCTCCCTCACTAAATTCGCGTCTTTACTCATGGGACTGTACCTTATTAACAGAACTTACTCCACTACACTCTATACAACAGCAAGCCTCTCCACTACTCAAGGCCTGTGGTGTTCTACCCTGCTTATTGCTTCCAGTGGGACTTTTCTGTTTTCGCCACCCTGTGAGGTGCTAGCAGCTGTTTATAGGGCTGGAGGCCATCCTGTGCTGTGCTGTGCAACTCTCCATCCAGTGACATGTTGATGACATGAAATCTACTAGGGAAAAGACAGTTATGAAAAGGAAATAGGCAAAGCCAACAAATTAGGGATTTTTTTGTCTTCTTTCCAAGATCCAATTGAGCAGTGCCATCATTCATAAATAGAATACTACACAGAGAGCAAAGTTCTTTGTTCTTTTTGTTCACTGTCATTTTCCCTCAACCTAGAACAGTGACTGGCACAAATCACTCAATGACTACTTGTTGAATCAATAAATAATGAAGTAAAAAAAGCCATCATATCCTGTATAGACATTAGGAAAGCAAAGTCTAATCAATTTTTAAAATTTAATTTTACTCTAATCTGCCTTATGGGATTCTCGCAATACTGTACACCATCTAGAATTTAATACTTGACCTAGCTATTCACAAGGCATCCATATTGAAATTAACATTGCATATTGGAAGTAAACTGTCCTTTACCCATAGAATGAACTGGCTGCCAGGTAAGCAGGTGAAATAGTTTCCTTTGCATGCATGACACAGTTTGAAAGTAAAACTGTAGAAATGTTTTTCAAGAATATTGCCACACTCAGTATTGAATGCTAAATATTGGCAGTACATAGTTTTCCTGGAGTGAAGTTGAGAGAGCCTCCATAACCATGAGATTGTTCCTATGGATTCCAAAAGCAGTGTAGAATTGCTCTCAAGAAGTCACCTGCATTTTTCTGCTGGGTAATGAGGGAGTCGGCGGGGGGAGAGGGAGGGGGTGGGGGGGTAAGAGAGGGAATGGGGGAAGGGGGGAAACAAAAAAAAAACAAAATAAAAAAAAAGGAGTCACCTGCAAAGTTTGGCTTAAGCATTTCTTTCTTTTTGTTTGTATGGCATCTTACTTTGGTTAGAGTATAACCTGTTTTTGTTTGATTAAATTTACTTGATTTGCTGTGACCAAGGTAAGAAGTTTTAGGTTATGCTAACTTACTCAATATAGGTTTTAAAATCCATAGGATGGAGAATCTTGGCTTGGTTAATTTCTCAATTTAAATTTTGGAATCGAGCTAGTAGAAATTGCATACTTAAAACCAGGCATGCACTACACACCCCCATTTCACATTTAAGGAAGTGGAGACCCAGGCAAAGGGCACAACTTCTTTAAGTGTGATAATGGGAGGCTAGCATGTGAACCAGTATCTTCACTTCTAGTTCCTCTCCTTTTCAATACCCCTAAAGACTCAGTAAGTCCTAAGAATCCTGAGGGCAAAGACACCATCTTCTAGTCGCATCTTCAAAACCTTTCTCCTATAGTCCTTAGCAAAAATTACACTTTGTGCTATGACCCAGAGTATATACTCATGTACATGAGAGTGTCTCACAAAACAACTTCTTCTGCACAAAACGCTGATGTTTTTAATTCTAGTCGAGTCTACTGCATTTTAACAATGCTGAACATGAGCTGCTAAGTTGATCATTGGGGCTAAGAACTACTAATAGCTCAGAGGCCACAATAAGAAACACTCTTTTTAAAAGCAAAGATATGTTGAAAGTCACAATCCAGGGACTACATGCATACAGCATAGACAAGGTGCACATACCACAAGGCTTTGTCCTAGCATGCACTTCAGAAACCCAGGAGGGATGGAGAAGAGTGCAAGAAAGGAAAATTAAATAAATTTTACATTTTAAAGGATAAGTTAGTTTTTCTTCTGTTTTTTACATTTGCATAAAAAAAATCTCCCAAAGTCCAATGAGAAATTTTGAAACTAGAAACTTGAACAAAGGCTATATGCAGAAAAGCAGATTTGGAATTGTGCATATTGTGCTAGGAGTTAACATTTAAATTCATTAACGGGGCAGCAATGGAAGTTTTTTCCATTTCCTATAAATGTTATTTCAAATCACAGCAGGCATAGAAAACAGTTCATTTTGAAGTAGATGTTGAATTTTTATGTAACAAGATGTTGTGAAAAACAAAAATAATATGAATACACAGATAAATATTTGCAGGGTGCCTGGGTATTTTGATAAATATCTGCTTCACAAATGTTTTTCCTTTCTCTGTGGTCTAAAAGCTTCTGCAAAAAGTCTCATACTCAATCTGTCCTGCTGCTATACTGCCTGTTTATCCTGAGTACACAAGCTTTTCTGACCCTATACTGATAGCTCCACTTTTTTTTTAACTTAGTTAATTTTATTTTTTTTTAATCCAGGTCTTGCAATGTATCCCAAGCTGGCCTTGGAACTCACAGTCCTCTTGCCTCAGTCTTCCAGTGCTGGGATTACAGGTATAAACCACCACACCCACACTGAATTTCTCTGCACTTCCAGTTTCCTGCTGTAAGTTCTGCTACTTTTGTTTTAGTGTCTTAACAGTCTTCTATCTAGCAGTCCTGCTCTGTACCATATTCTTTCTTAGACTATAGATTCTGGATGACCCCAGTGGACAGCTTATCTCTCAGTCTGTCCCCTACAGAACTGCTGTCATGTAGGAAGTTGGGGACTTCCAAGGATGATGTGCAGAAGTCAGATACAGAGAAACCTGCAGATGGAAAAGGGACCCTTTCCATACAACGGAGGCAACTCTGTTAAGAGAAAAGAAGTATTTAGTCCTTTGTAACATTAATTGAACAGCTGAATGAGCCTTTGCCTGAACTCAGCACTTGCATTATAATTCACAATACAGTCCAAATATTTTAAATAAATCATGTTTTTATTTTTTCACTTTGAGCTATGAAATCAAAATTGGCTCCTGCTGTGGAAGCCTGGGGATGTAGCTCAGTCTTTGTAGCCCAGTCTATCTAGCATGTATGTGGCCCTGTGTTTAGTTCTCAGCAACATGAAGAAAAGAACAGATGATAACATCAACAATAGTGGCTAATATTTAGTGAGTGCTTATTAAATACAGCATAAATTAAAATAGCATGTCCAAATTTTGCTGCAAATTTGTAACTCAGCACGCCGATGCTCATGTCACATCTGTATCAATTACATCCATAGGGCACCGGAATCTTTGGAGCTGGGAAACAGGCAGTATATTTTTATAAGTTTCCCTGGTGACTTCACAAGCAGTTAAATTTGAGAACCCCTGTGCTAAAGGTTTACTAACGAACTATCTCACTGACTCCTTACAGTATTCATACTTAGTACTTACTATTCGTATCATCACTGAGCATATGAGGAAGACGTCTAAGGCTCAAGAAGTCACACAGGTAATATTGAACAGAACAACGTTTTAAAATTATTAAAGCAGAGGCTCTTAAACACCAGCAAGGAAGAAGGGATAAAAAGAAAGCCAAGAGCAGGAATGATCCCCAGGGAAAGCAATTGGTTCTTCAAATAAAGTGTTCAGGGAAGCAACGAAACCAGACTATTATGAGTGTTCAAAGTCCGTTCTCAAGAGAAGCACTTTAGGGTCTAATAGTACTTTATTAGCTGAGAAGAGCACAGGTGCGACTTCTGTTCATTTATCAACATTCAATAGACATTTAACAAACCACATCCATATGAATGAAACACTTAACCGATAAGCTAGCTATGTAGTGTAATAAAAGAGACAGATTCCAGCCTGGAACTATCCATGTGACAGTAGAATTCACTTTGATTCCCAATATCTGAGACCCAGTGGGATCTGTTGTGGTGTAGACTGGTCTTTAGCCAATACAGTTATTGAACTTTTAAGTTAAGTCAATAAACTCAGGTTAAAAGGGTGGGGGCAGGGGGAGAAATGGCCCAAACAATGTATGCACATATGAATAAATGAATAAAAAAATACAAGCCTCCTAGTTACCTTATCAATGTATTGAAGGCTTACAGGAAACTTGGTGGAAATGCTGTTGCAAAAGGAAGAAAAGATGATTTCTTCCTGACTAAAAACTGTGAACAGTTTTGAATCATCAACAAAGCATAAATTGTGATACACTTCATAGAAAACTAAAAGACCATGCTATTGAAATTATTAGCAGGATATAATTAGTAATGGATTAGTGTTACATGAAACACTTTCAGAAACATTCTTGAAAACAGTTCTGATTTTTCTTTCTAAAAATTTTTATTTCTCATTTCACTGTAGAACATTTTCACCTTTTCAGCCAAAACCCAGCATCTCTGTGTTAGATGTATGGCAAAATTTACCAGAACCTACCTGTGCCTTGTTATGTCTCTGAACAATAATCGGTCTAGGTGATTTTTTCCCTGCTTTTCCAAAGCAACAGATCATTGTAGTTGTCAAAAAAGCTATTTTGACTTTCAGAGGATAAAACAAAAGTTGTGGGAAGAGACTCGCAAGGAAAATTGCTAGTTTGGTATTAATTAAGGGAAGAAGCATTGA
This sequence comes from Castor canadensis, assembly GCF_047511655.1. NCBI lineage: Eukaryota > Metazoa > Chordata > Mammalia > Rodentia > Castoridae > Castor > Castor canadensis. The sequence continues at coordinate 148,503,757 of NC_133390.1, forward strand.
GCTCTAAAGCAGCTCTACTTCTCTTTCTTCTGATACTCTGCTAGAAATGAAGTATTTAATACACTAAATTTTAAATATAATAAAGGATAGCTTTCACATATAATTTAAATTAAAATACTATGTCTACTTTACCCAACACTTTAATAGAAACTTCCAGAATAATCTGCAAACGTTTCTTTGAATATTTTTCTTGCAAGTTTTTCAAATCAGAGCAAATGATATCACACTCAACTGATCCCAAAGTATGTTGTTCTTCACTTCTGCAACGTTTGCAGAATTAACACTACACCTTTTGGCTTTACGAGTGAATTGTTTTAATTTTGTAGCATTTGAGCTATATAGGGAATCCATTCATCGTACCTAAAGGATCATTCACAAATGCATATGAGGATCAAGAACATTTTCCCAAGTAATCTCAAACACATCTGAACCAGTTGGAACTAAACCAATACAGGTTGAGTATCCCTTATCCAAAAATGCATGAGACAAGAAGAGTTTCAGATTTCAGAATTTTTTGGCTTTTGAAATATCTGCATCTACATAATAAGATATTTTGGGTGTGGAACTCAAGTCTAAATACAAAATTCATTCATGTTTCGTGTATACCTTATACACGAAACCTCAAAGTAATTTTATGTAATATCTTACCGCATTTGCATTTTGACTATAACGTATCACACAGGTCATTTGTGGAGTTTTCCACTTCTGGCATCAAGTTGGTGCAAAGTTTCATCTTTTGGAGAGTTTTGTATTTCATATTTTCCAATTAGGGATACTAAACCTATAACTTTGGCACTGTTAATTTTTCCTTGCACAAGGCAAGCCCCTATGTCCATATGCTTACACAGTGTTTCTATCTTTGAATAAAAGTGGAAATGTTTAGGGCAGACCGACTGTTGTGTTTTACAACATCTACAACAGAGAAACTTTTAATTGGGGCAATTAATTGATATCATGACACAGATAAATAGTCAAGGCAGCAGCTGGTGTGGGCACAGTGCTCTTCATCCTACCTTGGGCACTTTGGCATGCTTCCCACACCTGGCATCCTTGACAAGGCTGAGATCTAACAGCTCTGTCTCCTGGAAGGCAAAAATGAGAAACTGTTAAGCAACCGCACAGATCTTTATTCTTTGTTTTATGTCATTGACATCACTTTTAAAAGATGATATTGTCTTGAGGCTTGCCTGAGAATTTCTCTGCAGTTGGGATATTTCTTCCATCTTATAGCATTTCTCAGTTGAATTGGGATGGAAACAAAAACATCACTAACTGCTAACTGCTCAGTTTAATGTATATTTTTAAAGAATTAACACATTTTGAAACAATGAAATGCAAGGTTTGAGTCACCAGTTCTAACTCATTTGTAACTCGTGAGAAATCAGGTCTCCTAGTTCCACAGTTGGAAATGAATCCTGGTAGTCACTGAGTGTGGTGAGAGTATGAAAGGACATCAGGAACATGGGTGGGGGAAGCAGATGCTCCCATCAGATCACCCACACACCTAGCTCACTTGGTTCAGGTAACAATGTGGTTCTGCCTCCCCCAACCCTGCATTTGCACATAGACCCTATGCCATGATTTTTTCATTTAATTATCCACATTGAATAAATACCTATAATATGCAAGTGACTCTTGGCATAAGACGCATAAGATATAATTGCACGACTGGATTTTCATTAAGTGTGTAAGTGTGTGTGTATGGGGGGGGTAAATGTATGTGTGAAAGACAAGGGAGACTGTGTTAATGCCAAACTTGAAGTTAACTGCTATAGGAGGTCAGCAGAGAAAAGACAGTTTTCACTCCTAGGAACTTAAAGAAAGGTTCATGGAAAAGTCATTAAGTTTGGAGAAGAGAAGTTTGGAGGAAAAGGGCTTGTCCCATTTATATGCTACAGCCTGAGCAAATAACTCAGACAAGAATGGGCAGAACTTTTAGATTTTCGATTTAGCTTTTAGATACTTAGAGACAGAGAAAATTGTAGGAAGAGGAAGTAGGCAGGAGAAGGATTTGAGGCATCCAGGAGTAAAGAACAGCAAACTTGCAGGCATGGTGTGGCAGTGCAGGAGGGGATTCCATTTGGATGGAGTATAGAACATGTGAAGAACAGTCGTGGGAAACTATAACAGAGGACTGGAAATCCTGAATGTGTGTGGACACTGAACCATGAGGTTTGGTGCATACCCAAGTTATACAGTGGACTCTCTCACCAGCCAGATAGGATTGTGGTGCAACGAGCAGAATTGTCTTAAAGTAACTCCAAAGTCCAACCTATGTTTCCTGTACAGTGAGCCAGTTGTATGCAGGTATCTCATCCCCTTCTCCAGAAGAGGCACTGCCTCATAATATGGTTTCCAACAGACCCTCTGGACAAGAGTTTCTGTGACTTATCAGAGTTCACAAATTCTAAGTATTGGCTGCTGACATTCCCAGGCAGCTTCTCCAAAAAGTTCTAGTTCTAATTCTGAATACCTAGTGCAAAATAGCTTGATTATTTCTCTAAGGTTGCAGTACAATAAGGGTCAAATAGAAAGTGGAATCTCTCCCCTGGACTGCAATCCCACTTAGCAGGTCCAATAGCTCTCTGGCTCCAGTCCACCTCTCTAAAGGATGGAGGGAAGACAGTGGGAGTCTTCTCTTGCTCACCCCCATCTTATAAGTTTCCTTTTCTCCATTTTAGAGGATTCCTTAGTCCATTTCATGTTGAGTATGGCCCTGTGGGAATCTTCCCAAACTCTGTGATGTGACAGGTGGTGATTGGCCAAAGAACTTGAAGGAGAGAACTATGATGCTATCATCCACCTAAGGCCATGCCATTCACAATACCATTTTTAGGAAACAATGGTATCAACCTGGGATCCAATGCTTCCCTTAAGTAAATGCTTTATATAACCCTCCCTGGAGAAATGGTAGAAAACCAGGTATGGGAAAGCTGAGCATCAGGCCCAAGTTTGTTTATCTCCACAGCAAGGACAACCAAACCATTTTCTGGGAGAGAAGAAGTAAAAAAGGAACAAAACTTGAAGAACTTTAATTTAGAATACTGGAACCAAGTGGGGATTTGAAACACAGGAGACAAAAAGCAAGGTATATAATGGCAGAGATGAGAGAGACAATATGGAGGGAGAACAGAAGAAAAAGAAAGGCAGGGATCATAACAGTGCTGGATTTCTGTCTGCCTCCCTGAGACTTGGAAGTTTGGGCAAACTGATGTTGCATTTTGGAGATGTTGGTTTGAGAAATTTATCCAAGTTGAAATACAGTCACTAATTCACTAGAGCTTTATTTATTGTAAGCCAACAATGAATGTGTAAAGGCTAGCAGTGAAGACTAAACCACAAAATGCAAATACAAGTTCTCCATTTTTAGGAGCTCACAAACAATCCAATTATTATCCCCTAAAGGAGATACTTAGTGTGCCTGCAGACATGGGCTGTAGAGGCCATGGTATCTTTTTCAGCCAATCCACAGGATGACAAGGAGTTTGAAATCTTACAAATTTTGGGGGGTGGTTTCAGAGAGAAGAAAGAACAGGTGCAAATGTACAGAGACAGATATTGTGTACAGAAAACCACAAGTCCCTTGGGAAGTGTAGCAGAGATACACAGAGAGTGGCAACAATCAGATTCATATTTAGAGGTTATTACATAACTGTCCCCTTTATCCTATTTAGAAAGTATGTGTGTTTGATGTACTTTTCCATATGTGGTACATGATGTTTTTTATATATACATAGAATTAAAATATTTCACACACAATAAATTTATGTGATTTGATAGCAACACTTTCTATTCAAGGATATTCTTCCCAGTTGAAGGCACAATAAATTGAAGCATTACTTGTTTAATTTTACACACAAAGCCCAAATTGAGTTTACAAAGAACCTACATCTTAGCAGGCATCATTACATACACTTTGTATTACAGATAATGAATGCTGTTTTCTACTTCCAACTCGGCAGGAAACCTTCATTCTCCAGTCGACAGAGGGACAGTTAATGCCAGTTGCCCTAGGGATTCATTCCAATACAACAGGACTAAGAATCTTCTCCTACCCATGAGTAAAACTGAGTGTGCAGGAAAACCACCATGGGGCACCATGGACGTGGGTAATGTGGCATGGGAAAGACCCACTTGGAAAAGCTGTTCATGGACTCATTTAGGCTAGAAAGTGATGATTAAAATAGCATCTCCCACTCTATTAACATATAGCAGCCATGCCTCTGGGGTTTGACTACATCTTTTCTCTCCTCCACTAAGAAGAAAATGAGAAACCCAAATGCACAGGACCACAAAAATGTTACTTGTGTTATTAAGGCTTTTTCTAGGTTAATTTTCCTGCATTAATAGTTTTAACAATCTACTCTCATTATTATTAAGCAATGAAATGTCCTTTTCTCAGTTCATTTAAGAGATACTGTTTTCCACTGGGCACCAGTGGCTCACACCTGTAATCCTAGCTACTTGGGAGGCTGAGATCAGGAAGATCTAGGTCAGCTTGGGTAAATAGTTCATGAAAACCCATCTCCAAAAGTAAACAGAACAAAGATGGACTGGAGGTGTGGTTCAAGTGGTAGAGTGCTTGCTATGCAAGCACAAAGCCCTGATTTCAAGCCCTGAATTCAAATCCCAAACCCCAGTGCCACCAAAAAAAAAAAAAAGCAAGAAAGTTACTGTTTTCCAGCTTTGCAGAATTTGCAGATTATCAGTTGTATCATCTGTTCCATGAGGATGACCAATGACTCAAAATGTAGCCTGCATTAGCCTTATCTGAAGGACTGAAGCTACTATGCCAATTCATTATCGAGTCACTTCCCATCAGTTTCTGGTGCAATGAGTCTGGCACAGACCTGAAAATCTGCCCCTCTAATAAACTTCCAGATAATGCTGAAGCTGTTTGTCCAAGGACCACACTTTGAGAAATGCTTAGACACAAACATTCATAGGGCTGTCATTGGATTTTTGTGAACATGGTTGATAAAACTATCCAATATTTATACCTATAACTGTCATTTCTTTCTATAGGGACTGTCAAAAATACTATACCTACTGAATATTAAAGGATGCCAGATGGTGAGTAATCTAGGCTTGAATTTAATTTAACTGAGGAAAAATGTTATCAACTCCTCCTATTTCTAAAAGTTCCCTCGCATTACATTTTACATATACAAGTAAATGTCTTTAAGTGTTCAGAAATTCAAGCAATCGTTGTGTTTATTTTATGTTGGCTGAAAATGCTCTACTATTTGACTTTCATATTCTACTTCATAACATTAGAGGTGTCTTTAGAAAAGTAGGAGGAACTCTGTTCTAACGTTATGCCCGTCCAACCACAGAAGAGAGATTTGGTGCACAAAGGCAGGTAGCCTTCCTGTATAAGTAAAGAAAGAATGCAGTAACACACTCCTTATTTTAGACCCAAAAGGATACTTGTAAAGATTGGCAATCATAACTCCTAGGACTCCCAATTCATGTAGTGAATAATTGGACCTTTCCCTTTGTAAGTATAGATAAGAATGAATTAACAGGAATCAAAAGTTTTGGGGGGATTATGTTTATTTTTTAATTTTGAATGAGTGATGAGAAATGTAAGACCCACAAGTTAAGGGAAGACTGAATGGTCTTTGATGTTTACTATTCTGCAGAAAGATTTCAATCCATCAGCCACAAACCCACTGTGAGGTAGATGAGCCATGAAATCCACTGCAAACTCTGGAAAGAATACAATTTAAAACACAACTCTTCGCAGAATACCAATTTCTGTGCATTGTTACTAAATTCCATTAGTCACCCAGTATAATAATGTGCTTTAAGTTCACACAATATATAATCAGAACAGCAATTTTAGTCATAAACATTTCACAGAGAAGATATTAATGACTGGGTGTGTGTAGTGTGGTTATGTATACCTCCATGTGTGGTATATTCAAGACTGAGTAAATTGCTGAGCTTTGATTTACCAGAAGTAGAATACATTAACATATATTGTCTGCCAAATATCCTTAAAATGCACAAATAAAATGGTTTTAGAGTCCTTTAATGAAGGGGTTTTAATTTAAAGAGAAGCAGCACATGGGCTTAGATTTAACTCTTTGTTCCTTAGCTCTATATCATTGCCGAATGGGTACAAAATCTGTGTAGTATAGCTCTCAAAAAAATCTTTTCACAGTCTCTCCCACCTGCTCTCACATTTTCTTTGTTCCTGAAGCAGGAGTTTTGCTGTTTTGCAGTGGAGACTCAGTGTAAGAAACACCAGTGGGAATGATATACACCAGTCATCAGTAACAACCGCAGCAGAAAGCAAAGAATGGCAACACATACGGAGTTCTGTATTTAAACACATTTAGGTTTAATATAAGGAAACTTTCAAAAAGCCAGGAGGCAGAAAAATATAAGTTCTCTTTCGGAATTATCGCTTGTTATCAGTGCAATATTAAGCAAGTTACTGGAGATGCTGTGCTTTTGTTTGGTATCCTCATGTGTCAAACACAGAAGGAGGTGCCAGCATTCCTTATTGGAATGTTGTAAATTGACTGAGCTCTCCACTTAGCAAGTAGGGAGTAATGTATACCTATAAATTTTATGCTTGCAACACTTCCATTCCATAAGAATGGGAAAAAATTCTAGTAGAAACACTGAAAGTTAATAAGGGGGAACATTTGGAAGAAAAACATGGAACACAAATAAACAACAAAAAAAAGATCTAAAAACGTAGTATTCACGTACAAATATTTCAAGAAAACTTGAAATCTGAATAAGAGATTCAACTTCTAGAGAAAGCTGATTTCACATTTTTATGTGTGAAAATTAAATGTGAAATTAAGATGAGCATTTGAAATTGAAAGAAAGATGCATGGGATAGTTACATTTTAAAGGTTGTATTGTAACTATCTATTGGCAGAGTCTCTGGACCTGGTTGTGAATCCCTTGACAAAAAGAACTTACCCTTTCGTCTTCATTTCTATGGTGCTTAGCAAAGAGTCCAGCTTAGAGGCTATATTGTATCCTGGATTATGGAAAGAATGACACCCTGCTGAAGATAGCAGACACTGTTTGACTTTGTTCTAACAGGGACACTGTACATAAAACATCAATCAAATTCACCTTTACTCACAAAACCAACCAGATGAGTAATTGATACAAGCAACCTAAGGAAATAAAGAGTTGGCTGATATAGTAATGTGGACTATCTACCACACTCTCATGTTCTCTTAAATGTAATTCAATAAATGGAAAAAGAAAAAAAATTGGATGTTATCTGTTGTATTATTCACTCTGAATGTTACCCTGACCTTTCTTCCAAATATTTTTTTCTCATGGTATTGACAGGTATATAACCAATGTGGCAGATAATGTAGAGTTATTTTTATTTGTATTTTATTTCATTTCTTCCTTCCTTGACCTAGTATGGCTATTACAGAAATAAGGCATTTACCAAGAGTCAAGATCTACATTCAGGAAGATACTAGGTCAAAAACCAGGCAATATCACTTAATGCTTTGTTTAATCCAAAGGGGCTATTCAGCAAAGTACAATGTAGTCAACTTGACAGAAAACAGGGAAATTAGAAAAGAGAACGAAGCCTGGAGAAATAGAAGGCAACTATAGTTGCTATTCATATAACATCTATGGATAAGAGGTGTTCTGTTTTAAATTTAAGGGTCATTAAAACTCATCATTCCATTCTTTTATTTAATAAATTTTTACCAAGCACCTACATGTAGCAAACATACACAGCTAAGTACTAATAATATGTGAGCAAAAAGAAACCAATGTCAGCACTAATGGGGTAGACAGATTTCAATTTGGATGTGGCTTCATTAGGTGTCAACTTGTAACTCAGGTGAGTAATAAGAGTGGAGGTAAGGGTCCTTCAGGAGTTGTTACAGACAAAAACGTCTCTTAGAAAGACACAACAGATTTTATTTATGTAAGAAGAATCAAAACAGGAGCAGATGAATAGGTAAAAATGTCCAGGAATATAAAAGAGCCTGGGCAAAGACCCTGGAGAAGGGAGGAACAAAGCACATATGGAAGACAGAGCAGTGTGCTGGAATAGGCAGCATGGTTAACTTCTAAACCCAGATGACATAGTATCCAGTATACTGATTTTTGCTTTTATTCTAAAATCAATCAAAAGTGTTGTAATGCATTTTGTTTGTTTTGCTTTGTTTTGTTTGGCAGAACCGGGGCTTGAACTCAGGGCTTTGTGCTTGCTAGGCAGAAACTCTACTATATGAACCACACCTCTGTTTTGATTAGGTTGACATGACCACATCTACTTTTGAACCTCAAAATATACACAGTTGTCCCTCAGTATCCATGGATTATTGGTTTAGTCCCTCCATGGATTCCAAAATCTGCAGATGCTCAAGAAAGTCCCTTATATAAATAGTATGTTATTTGTATGTTACCTTTGCACAACCTTCTTTATACTTTAAGTCATCTTTACATTACTTAAAGTACCTAGTACAACGTAAATGCTATGTAAATAGTTGTTATCTTATATTGCTTAGGGGATAATGACAAGAAAAAAAAAGTTCTGTACCTGTACATGACAGGTGCAATTACTTCTCATAGAATATTGTTGATCTGCAGTTAGTTATTTCAATCCAAGGATGTAGAACCCAGTGATATGAAGGTCTGGCTGTAGTTAGGAAGTTAGATGGTTAGACTTAGTGATAGTTTATAGCTGGGGTGGACATGAAAGAGTAAACTTCAAGAAAACAGAGAAGCAGTTCAGGAGGCAGGTGATAAACCAGAAGACCCAATACCACAGATGCCAAGAGAAAGTACATCAAAGAGAAAGAAGTAATAAGTGTTGAAAGCTGTTGGGAGTTTGAATCAATAAAATAAAAGTTGAAAATTATTGTGATAAGATTAAAGGTTCCCTATCACCAAAGAAGGCAAAGTCAAGCAGTGTAATTAGTAGTAGTAACCACAGTTGTAAACATAACTACTAACAACAGAAACCAACAATGTGCCAAGAATTGCAAGAGGCAATTTGATGTATCCTCTCATCTGTCCTTACAACAACCTTATAACATTAGCTTCTTATTCATCCACGTTTTCAGACAAGAGACCTAATAGAGAAGTTAAATCATTACTACTGACCAACTGGGCAATTTCATCATAAATCTCAACATTTTTGCCCACCCATAGTATGCAGAATTCTAATTTAGTTAGCATGATTCCTGTCCCATGATATTCATGCCTTTGTGTAATCCCCTACCTTTGAGCATAGACAGAATATGCAACTTGCTTGTCACCAATAGACAAGGTGATGGGCTATTACCCTCATGATTGTGGTATGGTGATATGGCAGGTGTGATATGGAAAAAGTGAAAGGATTTTATATGTGTCATTAATGTTCTGCATTACATGACTTAAAGTTAACCAAGAAAGAGATATCCTAGGTAAGCCTTTCAGAAGAGGATCAAGAAACTTGAAGTAGCAGTGACTCTAACCTGCTGGCTCCTTGCATACTGCCTAAGAAAAGAAAAACCTATAGGAGACAAAAACCTCAGTCATACAACCAGAAGGAAGTGAATTCTGGCAACAACTTGAATGAACTTGGAAGGGAACTAAAGATCAGGTGAGATCACAGACTGAAGGCTCCTAATTAAGCCTGGTGAGGCCCTGAGCAGGTAAAAACTTGACCCAGTGAAACTGTGAGATAAGTGTTTGTTGCTTTAAGCCACTGCCTTTGTGGTACTCTGTTATGAAGAAATAGAGGACTAATACACTACTCCCATTGTTTCTAAGTTACAATGCACTGAATTAAAAAAGGAATATAATTTATATGCCTGCAGTGCCATGACAATTATTAAATATGCACAAACCAAGTAAGTACTACACTAAAATAATAGAATTTGAATCTGGAAGGGATCACAAATGAAGAAACTGAGTCCAAGAGCAGCTATATCAATTGTCCAAGATCAATGAGACTGGGCCCAGGATAGAAATAGAATTCCTATTTTTCCAAATGTACTTTTCTTTTCCTAAATTATTTTTCAGTGTTTATAGAGTACTAGAAGTATTGAAGAACACAAATGAAAAGAAAATCTACTTAAGTCTCTGCTCATGACAAGAAAAATATAATTATATAATAATTATGCATTAATATTATATAATTTAATAATAAAATGTATCACTAGTTTTCAGAGACTGTGTCTGCACAAGGTATTGTCAATACATCAAAAGATATCTAGTTAATTTTTTCTTTGTAAATTATCAAATGAGATAGTGTAGCCCCTGGTTGTGCCATAATCACATTTTCCTTACTTCTTTCTTCAGCAACTTGAGACATTTTTATATGTTCATATAAGAATAAAATATTTCTTCAGTTTAAAGTTAAATGCAGCTGAGCACAAAACTATATCCTCAGTACCAAAGCTTTGTTGAGAAATAAAATTAATAAAATTTAATTGTCACAAAATTTATAGTAGGTGCTTACATCTATAGGTTTGAGGGGCAAAAATTGCCATACTTGCTATGTAGATTCTAGGACACACTTTATTAGAAAATATCCTTTAGCTGTATTTTAAAATAACGAATGAAAACCAAGAAAAATTTAAAGTAAATAATAATTGACTTCATTTTAATCTTACTTGGCTTACTTACATTATAAAAAACTGAGAAAAAAACCTTCCATAATTACTGTAAAACATCTACTATAGAATATTCAGAAGATGAACAATATCAGGAATATATTAAATCTTAGAAATAATATGTTTTCTTTTACTAGTTCTTACTTATTACTAGGCATTTTGTGCAAGAGTCTTTTAGGGGGATGAATGTAACTCCTTAGCCATATTTGTGAAGGACTCAAAGTTTAAAAATTAACCACAATTGTGAAGATAAAAATTGCATTATCACAATTTTCTATGATGGGCTGTGCTATGCAAAACTCCTAATTTCAGGCTAATCAGATTAAGTAAAAATAGCATCTATCATTTTGTAAATAGTGTTGAAGACTAACTTTGTGAATATTTTTGGTGAGCATAGAATCTAATTTCTATAAAAGGTCTTTTGAAAAGAAGGATGGAAGTGATATAGATTCATCAGGGAAACAAGCTGTTTCCACTTAAATTGTCCAGATGATTTAAATGTAACCAGATTGTCCTTTGAGTCATCTGAAATGTTATCTCTGGTCTACACCTATTTCACTATGGCTGACAGCCAGCCATGATTATTTTTTAATCTGTCCATGCAAGTTGCTTCTATTCCCTTAATCTTACCTTAATATAATTGAATAAATTGCTTATCTGCTTCTATGACTAAATTCCTTCATTTCTCCAGGCTAAAGTGTAGCCCTTTGACCAATGATATCAATGTTGACATCAACACCACTTGGGAACATGTTGAAAAATGCAAATTCTTGATCCTACCCTAGATCTACTGAATCAGAATCTCTGAAGTGGGGCCCAACAATTGTCTCCTTCTCCCTCTTCTTCTTCTTCTTCATCTTCTTTTTTTTTTTTAATAAGACAGGGTGATTCAGATGCAATCTGAATTTTAAGAACCTCATGCCTAGATCTTAAACAGAGACAATGGCTGCTTACAGAGAAGTCTAACTAGGGCTAGGTCTTGGAGGATATCTGGACACTTGGACATTACCTAGATTCATTTATAAAATAATTGCATGAGAGTTCTAATAGCAGTGAGGAACTGATAATCCAATTGTTTGACGAAAGTCTTCTTTAGACTACTATGTTTATCAGTAGCACCAATATCACTATAGCTTAAAGCATCAGTTTCCACATTGGACCCTGGAAGCCAGGCAGGGTCAAAGAGAAGTTATAAGCATGCCTGGCCTATTTCTAGACATCTGATTCAACTTTGTGTATGACACTTCTGGGTTGGTAACCAATGTACCTCCTTTTCTCTTTACTCACATAATCATGGCATGTCTAGTAATCTCTCAATTTTCTAAAACATACATAAATGGCATTCATCCTTGCTTTAAAGTTGTACCACTTTGTAAAATCTAACTGGGCAGTCCCACTTTTATCCTTCAGCTATTTGTTTCAAAATATGTCACAAATTTCTCAGCTCAAAGGTTTCCGTTTTACCCTATCAAGCCTCTCCTTGTATTCAAGCAACCACAGAGTTCTGGTGAACTTTTCAACTTGATGTGACATTCTGAATATTCAAGAGTTAATTGATTTTCCAAAATAAGACATTTTAAGTTAACCAGTATATAATAATATGTGCATTTTGTTTTCTTTGCAAAGAAGTCATCCCTCTTAAGATCACTTCGGAGTTTCTGGCAAGACAGGAATCCAACTGAGTCTTTTCCAATGCGAATTTGTGCCATCTGGACTGGGGAGTCTGAGGGGGAATATGAGGCCTAACGAATTTTCCTAAGCAGAGCATTCACTGAGTAATCAACATATCAGCCCCAAGTTCCTCCTGAAGTGCTCTAAATTACCACAAGTAAACTTTCCTTTTGATTCAACTGTTGGTCAACCTCAAAGCTTATATAAGCACACCAAATGAGGCTAACAGTTTATAATAAGAACTAAATATTACAGAAAAAGTTAAATAAATCCATGGTCATTTTTCAGTTATTTGGCCCATTTTTTAGTTAAATACCTATTGGAAACTCTGTCAACACTCATCTAGACTCTTGCTGGGCCCCTTTCCTGGCTAGACACTATTCCCCAGTGTCTGCTTGCTTTACTACTAACAATTGGCACTTGTGACTTTTGACTATCTTTGGCTTCCTGAAGCCACTTCACCTAGATGTGTACAGAGCAGGAAGTGCCAGAAGGATGTATCCTTCTTCCTGATTTCCTGGGAGCAAGAAAGTTCTGCAACCTGGCCTTGGGGCAGAAGAAAGTCCCTGGTATAAGTTATCTTCTGGAGTTCTCAGAAGGTTATAGGTTATGGCTAACACTTCACCTGAAAGCTCACCCTTTCCTGGCTCTTTCTCTCCCTGTCCTGCTTCCTTCCTTCTTACTCTTCTCTCCCTTCCATATAACCCCTACAATTGGGGTCTGTTTGGAGAACATGACCCATTATCATTTGCTAATAATCAAATCAGAAAATAATATCAAATTTAAACTATTCTGAATCACATACAGTTTTTTAAAATCACATTTGTTGTTAGGCTAATGATTTTGTTTGGGTTTTGCTATATTTCCATATGTTTTTGGAATTTTATTTATTTTTATTTATTTATTTTTTGTTTAGGACATTTAATTTGTCTTAAAGTCACTGAAGCAAAAAACATTATAAAACACTCTTTTACAATCCCCAACACAAAAATAAATAAATAAATAAAACACAAATTCCAAAACTACTAGGAAAAACATGGTTTTGTACATGGGATGAAACAATATAAACTCAAAACTTACAGACAAGTGTTAGCTGTATTACTCAGCTCTTTAAAAAGTTTATATGAATATCCAGTCAACCCAATAGAGGATCTTTCTTGAAATGTTACCTATATGGATTCCAAGTAGACCACAGAACTGCATACGGTCTTAGAATGACGTCAGAAGGGCCTGTCATTAAACAAGTAGCACAGTAAAAACCTCAGAGTCCTTTCTTTCAAATGGAAGAAGGAGATACCAAAACAGAAAAAAACCATCCAAACTCTATCTTCTTTCCTTGTGGCTTGAAGTCTCCTCCTCTTACTCCTCTACCTTCAAAGCTGCACTGGCCTCTGCCACCAAATCTACTTCAGCTTCCTCTGCCTTCACATTGTCCCTCAAAGCCACCTTCACCCTTAGACTTGGCCCAGCCGAAGGTAACTTAATTTCCATTAATTTTACCATCTTCCATGACCTCCTTGGCAGCTTTGCTATCTTCCTCACTATGAAAGTCTACATAACCAAACCCTTTGGATGACCCCATTTCTTGGTCAGTGACAATTCTTGGGCAGATAGAACCCTCAAATGAGTCCTTTAAGGTCTCTTCAGTGCTTTCTTCAAACACACCTTTAATAAATAGTTTTGGATGGCTGGTCTCTTGCATTAGGTGATCCCCTGGGTCCTTCCAACTCCAGTCTGATTGCTCCACCCTCAATTTCCATTCTATACTATGAGTTTAAAGCTTCTTTAGTATCTTCAACTGAAGCAAATTCTGTAAATGCTTACCCTTTAGATCTGCCATTTAGGTCTGGAGCACTTTGATAAAATTGCCTTCTCAAACACTTCCTGAAAAGTTTAGGAGAGATTGCTTAAAACCAGAGTTTGTGATTCATCAGCCCCTGTGTTTTTCTTTCCAGCTCCATATTCTTCCTTTGAACTTTCTCTCCAGTATAGTAGAAGGAAATGGATCGACCATCAATTCCTGTCACCTGCTTTTCTTCAAAGGCTTTCTTTACATCAGCTTCTGTCTTAAATTCAATAATTCCTTTACCTTTACTTTTCCCACCCTGGGTGACTAATCTGATCCCCATGATAATCTTCAATGCTTCTTTCAAATCTTTGGCCAGAAGTGTCCTTGCAGCATGAACTTTCCTACTGTCTCTTTTTTATTGCCAAAGACTTTTAAACCTGTGAATTCCAAGGCTTTCTAGGTCTTTAGAAGATTCAAAATCCACATAACCAAACTTCTAGTTTGTAACCACTTCTGACATCCACAATAGCAAGATCATTTTTAACAAAATGTTCACTGATAGCAACTTTTAATTCTGGGACAGATTAGTTAGGATTCAAGTTTCCAATAAAGAGGTTCTGAGCATTCTACTTTCTGTTTCTTGGCTTCAGGAGCCACCACCTTTTGCTTGGTCATTTCCTTGTTTTGTTTTCTAGGTGTTTCTTTGACAGACTTTTCTTCCTACTCTTCATCTTCTTCCTTATTCTTACGTTCTTCATCATCCTCCTCTTCATCCAATTCCTGAGCGATGTTCTTAGCTTTCACAGGAACGACTTTTACAGGAGCTTTCTTTCCTTCGGCTGGTGCAGTATCCATAACTTCTTGAGTCATCTTCTTCTCTGTCACCATCCTCATAGTCATCCTCATCGTTCTCCTCCTCTGAGGCAGCAGCTGCTGCTTTCATCACTGTTGGTACAATTTCCTTCTCCTCCTCGTCTTTCTTTTCTTTTTCCTCACTGTTGTCTTCCTCTTCATCCTCTTCTTCTTTGTCCACATCACTGTCTTCTTGGCATTCTTGCCATTCTTTGCACCCTTGGCTGGGGTGACAGCTCCCTTTTTACCAAAGGTAGCTATTGATGCTTTCCCTTGTGTGGCTTCCTTCTTGCCAGGTGCTGCAACTGCTTTAGTTGGTGTAACTGTCTTCTTGGCTTGTGTGGCTGTTGCTGCCTTTTTACCAAGGGTAACAGCTGCTTTCTTGGCAGGTGTAGCAATTGCAACCTTTTTTGTTTGGAAAAACCACAACCTTCTTTGTTGGAGTTTTAGTAGCCTTTTTGCCTTTTTTTCTGAGGGATAGCAATCTCTTCTCTACTGCTATCATCTTCATCTTCTGACATTTCCTCATCTTAATTAACTTCTACCTCCTTTTGGAGAAGGGCCATTTTCTTGGAGATACCTTGATTTTTACTGGCCTTTACAAGTTTCACCATGATGGCAGGTTTTTTTTTTATGGTTTTATTATTCATATGTGCATAAAATGCTTGGGTCATTTTTCCTCCCTGCCCCCACCCCCTCCCTTACCATCCACTCCACCCCCTCCCTCTCCCCCCCACCACCTCAGTACCCGGCAGAAACTATTTTGATGATGGCAGGTTATGATGGCAAAATATGTGTGCATGTGGGGGTCAGGGGTGGCAAGTGGTGCAGATGAGCTTAGGGGAAACCAAGTGATGTTGATGGTAGCCACGGGTGCTGGAGATGCCAGAGAGCATACGACTGAGTCAGTTTGGGAATTTTTAAATGATTTTCTTTAAAAATTGCTTTAATCATTGTGATATACCCACTAAATGAGCATTCTTTGAGACTTATTCTCAGTCACTGCACTCTGTATTTTACCTTGTATCATCTTTAATTAGAGTTTATAATATTTTGACCATTCCTGGGAAATAAGCACATGAGTACCTATTTTCTAATCTAATGTGCAAATCTTTTTCTCAAAATTATTGTCATATCATAATCTAAGAGACAGTGCTTGATTTTAAAAGAGTGCTTGATTTAAAAAGAGGAATACTTCTTACAAAAAATCAAAATCTATAGAAATCATCCATTTAACTAATCCCCAAGTCAGACTTAGTTTTTGTCATATTCAGAGCTAAAAAGAAATATATCCATAGCTGATGTATTTTACTTTCTTCTGGGGAAAGACATTTCATTTTCCATGACCTGGTCTGGCTTCATTTTTTTAAGAAAAAAAAATCTGTCCATAATGGAACATATAAAACTCTATTCCACAGATGAATAAAAATGATTCATTTTGTCACTTCATCAAAACATTAAAAATGAACAAAGATGACTGTTTCAAAGCTTTTATATACATAATAATATTTTTGTAAGCATTGTCACAAGCACTATTAATTTAGTATCATCAACCCTTTTCATGAATGGGAAGAGAGTGAAAGTGATCCCAGATTCAGAAAAGGATAAGGACAGGTTTGAAAGCCAATACAGGGGAAAAATGTGAAATTAAAAGTTACTACATATTTCAAAAATTGCTAAAGAACAGATTTCAATAGTCTCATCACAAAGAGATGGTAAGTATGTGAGGTGATGATATGGCCATTAACTCATACTCATGTCTTGTAACATCACATTGTATCCCATAAATATATATAATTATCATTTGTCAACTAAAAGTAAAAGAGTCACTATTTTCAAAAGAACTCTGTTGGAAGAAGAAAAAGAAAAGAATTGATAATCATTAAGGGATTGAGCTTTATATTTATTTACTGAGGATAAAAATGAAGGACAACAAAGTATCTACTGAAAGGTTAACCCCTAGGGATCTTAGAACAAATTATGGATGGTGTAGAATTCAAGGATACAGACGAAAATGGGACTTAAAGCTTTTAAAAGAATAAGAGTTTAGTAGCTAATGGGGAATTTTTGTGACCTTTCTGTAAGTTAATTAAAAACAGATGTGTTTTAAAAGAAAGAGTATAGAAATTTAAATTTTCAGAGGGAAATATAGACAGATTTGGAGGTGAGCAGTGGATTAGTCCTTGTGAATAGGAAGTTTAAATATTTCTGTCATAATTCTTTAACTTCTGAGTATGGAACTATGAGGCAAAAGGCCTACATGCTTCACATTTGCACTCCATAATAATGAGAAAGGAAATAACATTGTGTAAAAACTCTTTTACAAGGCTCAATGTTTGCTCCAATTACTGTTTTAGAACAGTAAGTCCAAACAAAACAAACAAGACTAACTAATAGAAGACATTTGTCTTTTTCCAACACATCCTTGATTTGACCTTCATGAGAAACTCTCTTAGATACTCTTACATTTAATCCTTTCATTAAAAAGGTTGAAAAGTGACAGCAGAGTACAGTTTATGTCAGTATATTGGTGAGAAGCATAGAATCTTTTTTAAAAGTAAAGGATTGAAAACTGGAAAAGAAAAGAATAAGAAGAGAGAATTAAGGAAAGAGAATGTTAGTACAGGTGACAGAGACCAAAGGAGACATGGAATAAAATTGCATCCTAAAGACAAAGCACACGAATGAAACAAGTTCTTAGGGAAATGTAAAACATTAAACAAACACATTTAAGAAGGGTTTCTTCTATTATTTGCTTTTCTTTTCTGTTATATATTGAAAATGTTTCTGGAACAAAACTTAGAAGGAATGAAAGAAAGGAAGGGGAAAACTATGGACTGTCTCATGGCTGGCAGTTGTATAAGCTTAAGGCACTGCAACACAAAGCAAGCAGACACACTGGGGTCAACCCATGGGTTGACTATTCCTGAAAGAGTCTGGATATGAAGGAAAACATAATACAGTGTAAGTTAGGAAAACAAAGGGGGCAGCAAGATTGCAGGGCTGCCTCCCTGACACATCTCTCATGAAGGCTGACTGCTGATGATGGTGGCAGTTGTGGCAACATGATCTCCTAAAACTTACTCCGAAGGTCTTGAGAGGCACTCTTCACCTTGTGTTTTTTTTGCATACTTAGGTGTGACCTCATCTTGTCAAAGCAGAAGAGCACTCTGAGAACAGAGAAACCACTGCATGGTGCCACAAAGACGACAACAACAACAAAAAACCCCAGAAATAACAAAAAGAACAGTCCTTAGATGACTTTTCTGGAATACTACATTGGGTATTGAACTAAGAAGCATTTGCCAGTGGAACAGTTCCCAAATAAAATTGTCACTGGCAGAATGCAAGACAGAATTTCTTTGCATTCTCTCCTTCTTTCAAATCAAGACACATTATCATTTTTAACTCCTGCTATGTAAATGTAGTTATGGAAAAATAACTATACTAGAATTTTTTTCACCAAGGCCAAGATAATGGAAAGATATAGTTACTAGTCTCTTAGGTCGATGGAATATTACCTTCCTGGCTTGTGATAGATGTCTTTTTGCTCCCAGTCATCCCCTTAAAGAAGAACAGTATTAATTAACATCATTGTTCACCTTCTGAAATGAGTGCTATACACTGATTCCAGGAAACCTCAGACTTTCAAAAAGGACTTACTTTGATTTTTTTATTTGTTCACCCCACAATTTATAATATTATGGCAAAATGATTTATCATCTAGGGTTTTTAACAACTGAATTTTATAATCTCTAATGTAGCCCCAACTATTGATCAGAGTCATTAACCTTGGGGGTATAATTTTTCTAAATAAATAACTCGTGTCCTTAGCATAGACTTTGAGCTCCTAAGAGGACAGATCACTTACTCATTATTGCACAATATATTTCTTATTGCTCAGATGAAAGTAAAGTCTAAAAATAAACCACTTCCTTGGAATTATTTCCCTTATACTAAAAAAGTAAAATATTTAGGAAAAATTTAAATCCACTTTTCTCAGACCCTGGACTCTTAGTTATTAGTGAAAATATTGTGCCTTTTTTGTACCTTAAAGTTTCTGTGATTTTCTTAATCTTTTCCTTAATATCAGGGCAACTTATTCCTTGTATACCTTTGACCCAGTCACTCCTATCACAAATGGGTAATAACCCATTTGTCTCCATTTAGGCCCCATCACAAAATCCTATTGTGTTTCACAGCCTTGCTTATTTGGATTTTTCAGTCCCAACTCAGATGAATCACATTTGCTCTATGTGGGTCAATCAAAATTAAGTACAGAAGTCTCCACGTACCAAAGTTGGTACTATTCTGCTTTATGATTATAGAATTAAATAACCTGAGTCTTAAGCACTGTGTATCTTTTGGCATTACTGTTTTTTTATTATTATAAAAGATGGGACACAACAAATACTCCAACCTCAAAGAAACTGCATAGATTCAATAACTTTGTTTTATTTCCTTTGGTATTATTTGATAGATTAGTGGTTTCCAAGGTATAGTCCCTGGAACAGAAGCATCAGAATCATCTGGGAACTTGTTAGAAACGTAAGTCCTAGGCCTCCTGTGCTGGAAATGCAGGGGTGTGAACCCAGAAATCTGTTATGCCAAGCCCTACAAGTAATGTCCATAGGCCCACGTACTCTTACGTTTGAGTCCCTCTGGGCAATTACAGATTGGTAACAAATATCACGTTATTAATATTTATTTTACTTGTAAATACTCATATTTACTTGGAAGTACTCAGAAACAGCATGACACGAAATTTAAATGAAATAACATTGACATTATCAATTTTAACAATAGCATTAAAAGTATTAAATAAAATATTTGATGAATGTGATATCAGATGCAATTTTAAAATAAAATGTTTAAGTGAAAATTGAGGGAGAGAGAGAGAGAGGAAAGTGAGAGAGAATCTGTGCAAATACAAAGAAAAATAAATTCTAGACACAATAGACTCTCACTTTATAGCATATCCATTCTGCACACCTATTTTTAAAACTAAGAAGAAAAAAATACAGCATGATGAGTCCCTTTGTTGAATTAATGGCCATTTAATGATGAAACCCTAGTGATTTCATAATATTATATTAAACATATATAAGCATACCCAAGTGCTTTAAAAATACTTTCTGATAGAATTCTTATTAAACCAAGTGCATGGAACACTCGGGTTAACTATCACCATTTCACTTAGTGACACTAAGTGAGGAATGAGGAACAACGAATGAGGCCTTATTATAATGGCACCACTGTTCTCTGCACACAGGTGAGTAGGTCTGCACAGTTCAGCACGGAGAAGTCTGTGCAGTTTAAGTCAGAGGGGACTCACTTGCCACCAATATTTGCACTTTGCCTTACATAGTGTAAAAAATTGTAGGGAAATTGCTTCCCTATCAAGGGCAATATTTCACAGCATCTCTGGCATTTATACAGAGCATGTGAATAGTTATAATAAATAGAACATGAATGGAAGAGATGATGGTCATTTCTGGTCTTATTCTTTCCTTGCCTTCCTTTATACAGAGGACAAAGAAACTCTAAGGGATACTGGAGCTACTAGATTAGACAGAGTCTACCTGAGTCACCAGTGTGAAGAAAGACACCATTTATAAGAAACACCCACACTGGACTCTAAAAGAATTGAGAAATTCTTTTGATTGTATGTTAAGCCATTGAAATTCTGGAGCTTATTTTTTTTATAGTAGCTAGGACACTTCAACTAATTCAGGGTTTATATGACCCTTTTATAATGGACTAAAACCATTATCTCAAGTCATAAAAAATCATAGGCATATGGTATTTATAAAATAACAATGAATATTTTAAGCAAAGAATCAATTTTATCCCCATTTTGTAGAACTGAGACAGGTCTATATGAAGTACCTTGAGTTTCCACAGCTAGTGGGTTGTACAGCTCAGGTTCCCATTTTCTGACTATGACTCTAATACCCAGGAGACCTTTACGTGCCTGGCTAACTCATGTCTCTGACTTGGTAGACAGAGGAATCCACTAAATTTATAGCAAGCTTTTATTTAAAAGTTATAGTCTTCCTGAAGAGTTTTATTCTATTCCTATATCTATAAAAATTTTCAGTGCTGCTAATTAATTTGGCTAGTGACAGGAAATGATTGCAAATGCCACCTCTGTAGTGGGGAATAATAACACTGGCATATAATGCTGTTATGAAGATTAATAATAATGTATAAAATAGATATAGTGTAAAGCCTGGCTACTATGTGACAGCCTATAAATACATTTGGTTATGCTCCCCCTCCCCCTCCCAATGGACCAATATACAAGGCCAAAGTGTATCAAGGCCTCTACTTTTTGTTCCATCTATTGACATTCAATAATAAATTACATTTTTTAATAAGAAAAAATTACTTTCTTTGTTATATATTGTGGGGTTGTTTTGAGGGGAGAGCATGTAAAACTTAACAGTTAAGAAAATAGAGTGTAAATTCCAGATGTTTTCACCCCTGATGATCATCACCCGGATGAACTAATAGTGGGAGTATTTGTGGCTCCACAGTATTTTTTATTATGATAAAATATACTTACCTTACAAACAATTATTTTAATCATCTTTAAGTATAGAAATCAGTTAAAAAAATCAGTTAAAATAATTCACACCACTGTGCAACAATCACTACTATCTATCTCAAAGCTTGTCACATCATTTCAAACTGAAATTCTGTACACATTAAACAATAATTATCCATTAACCACTCTTCACCTTCACCCCTGGCAACCATCTTTCTACTTTCAGTCTTGGTTCATTTATTTTAAAATGTAGCATTTCATTCTAGAATGGTTTGAGATTTATGTCATACTCCTATGGTTAACATCTTACATTAGTGTGGCACAGGTGGTACAATTGGTAAAATAACATTTATACTTTATATTAACTAAAATCCATCCTTTATTCATATGTTCTTATTTGACCTCCTGTCCTGTTTGTGTTCCACAAACCCATTTGGGATGCTGTATCGTATAGCATTGTATATATCTGTTTGTTATCCATTCACTTATTGAAAGACATTTTGGTTGATTTCAGTTTTGGGTTATCATGAATAAACATTCTATAATTTAGTCCTTCTGTCTTCTTAGGCGCTCTGTACTGTGTTTCTTAGTTTTCTTTGTTTTGATGACCTTGACCGTTTCAAGGATTACTGATCAAGTATTTTGTAGAATACCCCTCAATATGAGTCAACTGTGTTTTTCCCATAATTAGACTGGAGTTATGGGTTTGAGAAGACTTAACTTATTTCCTTCCTTCCTTCCTTCCTACCTTCTTTTGTTCCTTCCATGTTATTGGTCAAACCCAGTACTTTGCAAATGCTAAGCAAGCATTCTATCACCTAGCTACACTCCCAGCCCATAAAGTGCCAGTTCATTCCATCCTATCAAAGGTACACACTATCAACATGACTTTCTCTGATCATTTGCCTGAGGCAGTTTTGTCAGACTTCTGCACTGTAGAGTTACTCTTTCAAGTTTCACCTTTCCAAACTAGAGGAAAGGTTAGTTTGAGAAGAATTAATTTAGAAGGTAACACTCATGTACAGGAAAGCAATGTGAGTCAACTCTCTGTATAGCTATCTTTATCTCAACTAGCAAAAACCCTTGGTACTTCTTATTACTGCTTATACTCTCTCTTCAACAAAATTAGAGATAAGGGCAAAATAGTTTCTGCCTGGTTGCGAGGGGGTGGAGGGGGAGAGGGAGGGGCTGGGGAGAAAGAGAGGGAGTGGGGGGAAGGGGAGTGAATAAAAGAAATGATGATAATAAAAAAAATGTCACTCTCACTTCTACCACATCTCTCATGACCTCATACCCTGCTGTATTTTA
Organism: Castor canadensis; assembly: GCF_047511655.1. Taxonomy (NCBI): domain Eukaryota; kingdom Metazoa; phylum Chordata; class Mammalia; order Rodentia; family Castoridae; genus Castor; species Castor canadensis. Next base: position 148,526,537 of record NC_133390.1, read on the forward strand.
CCTCATGGCAGTCATCACTGATACTGTATAATTTGCATAAAATATTTATTTTATGTCTTGATTCCACCATGAAAATTAAGATTCCTGGGGAATAGATATTGTCCCTTTAATTCACTGATGAATCCTCCACTGATACATACTAGATGCTTAATAAATGTGACTGAGTGGAAAAGAAAAGTGCTACACAATGAAATTTTTATATGACTTGTGGGGATGTGTGTGTAGGTATGTAAAAAAAAAAAAGTTTCACCTTTCCAGATTGTGCTTTCTGGAAGGAATGGGAATGCTAGGTGAAGCCCACACTTAAGATGTGACAGGTATGCCTCACCTCCTTGAGGAATATTAACGTAGATCAAGTATTTGGGTTTCTTCTGTAGGGGAAAATTGTTATTCTTTCAAATTATTTATTTTTATTGATTAGTAATAGTAAGGCATACCATCTTGAGATGCCCTGGATGTTCTGAATGAATATTTTAAATTCTAATACATTAAGGTTCATTCTTGGTGCTGTGAAGTTCTATGAATTTTTATAAATTCATAGAATTTATTAAATAGAATACTTATACCTACTATTCAGTATCATACAGCATAGTTCTGTCACCCTAATATCACCTACATTGTTTTAGCTTTTCAGTTCCCATCACAAATTACTGACATTTTTCACATCTCTCTGACTTTGACTTTTAGACAATGTTGTACAATGGAATCACACTATAAGCCCACCTTTATTTGCCAATTTATTACATGCAGTTTTGCCAAAGCATGTTTAAAAAAAAACTTTAAAAATGAAAAGAAATTTCAAAAATAAAAATTTTAAGTTTCTGTGTACACATTAAAGTTCAGTTAGTCCCACATTGTTGTCAGTTGTGTTTAAATCCTTGTGTAATCTGTTCAGTTTTTCACCACCCTTAATTTTGTGAAAATTTGCCTCCCTGAAAGCAAATGATGCCCCTAAAGCAAGGTAAAAGTAAATATACTTTAAGCGATAAAGAGAAGATTTCAGAGTTGTTGAAAGGTGGTATGTCTTTAGTGGTGTTAGAGGAAAAATGATTCAAGCATACGTAGTACAATGCTCGACTCTAGGAATCCTAAGTGAGTACAGTTTTCCTCAGTGGTGGCCTCCTTGAACCCATATAACCTAAGATGCACAAGATAGACTTTTCAGACTGACTTATTTCACTTAGCAGTATGCAAGTGAGGTTCATCTAGACTTTTGCATGGTTTGATATTTAATTCTATTTTATCGTTCTAAATATCAGTTTGTTTATCCACTCATGTATTGAAAGACATCTTGGTTGATTTCAGTTTTGGGTTATTATGAATAAACATTCTATAAACATTTGCAGGCAGGGTTTTATGTGGACATAAATTTCCTGTTTATCTAGAAATACAATTGTTAGACCATGTGCTAAGAGTTATGTTTAATTTTATAAGAAACTGCCAAACTGTCTTCCGAACTGTACCATTTTGCATTGTCACTAGTAATGAATAAGAAGTACTATTGCTAAACATCCTTGACAGCAATTAGTATCATCTTTTTTCTTTGCCATTTTGGTAGGGTACAATGATATTTCACTGGGGTTTTAATTTGCATTATCTTATGTGTATTTGCCATGTGGGTATCTTTGCAATCATCTATTCAGGTATTTTGTCACATTTTTAATTACACTGTTTATTTTCTTATTGTTGGGTTTTAAGTGTTCTTTGCATATTCTGGATACGATTCCTTTATCAGAAAAGAAATTTTCAATTATTTTTGACAGCCTGTGTCTTTTCCTTTCATTCTTTTAATAACATCTTTTGTGCAACAAAATGTTTTAAGTAAAATAAGTTCAATTTATCAAATTCTTTTTTCACAGATCATACTTTAAGTGTTATATCTAAAATCCTACCTACATCTCCTGGATAACACCAAATTTCTCTTTTTCTATGAGAAACTATATTGGTTTGCATTTTACGTCTCTGGCTTATTTTGATCTAAATATTGCTCACATTAAGTTACAAAATATTTCTTGTAAGGTATGAGTTCTGCATATGTTATCTCTTTTTTTACATATGGACACCCATTTGTTCCAATACTATTTGTTGAAGAGATGATACTTTCTCTGATGAATTGTTCTTGTACCTTTTTTTTTTTTTTGGAAAAAAAAGTTTGTTTGCTATATTTATATGAGTCTGTTTTTGGGCTCTCTATTAAATTCCATTGATCTATATGTAGGGCTTTGTACTAATATCATGCTTTGTAGATTATTATAGTTTAATAGAAACTCTTAAAATCAGATAATGTGACTTCTCCAGTTTGTTCTTCCATTTTAACATTTTGTTGGCCACTCCCAGTTATTTGCATCACCATATAAAATTTAGAACCAGTGTGCCAAAATGTAACAAAAAATTTGCTAGAATTTTGATTGGGTTTCTACTTGACCTATAGTTTAATTGGAAAAGATTGACATCTTTACAATATTAAATCTTTTTATCCACACACATGAAACATCTCCCAAATTGTTTCTATCTTCTTTGACATCTTTCATAAGTATGCTGTACAGAGCAGTATGATATGTCATCAGATTTATTCTTAAGTATTTCATTTTTTAGTGCTATTTTAAATAGGATATATTTTAAATTTCAAGTTCCAATTGCTCATTTCTAGAATATAGGAAAACAATTAACTTTTGTACATTGATCTGGAATCCCACAATCTTGCTCAGTTCAGTTTTTTATTGTAGAAGTTTTTTTTTTTTTTAAATAGGTCTTTGGTGTTTCATGTCATCTGCACATAAAGGCATTTTCTTATGTGCCTTCATCTGGGTTTTTTTCATGCACTGATTTTCTTTTATACCATAGTCAGTATTTTTGCTACAACCCATTCTAATCCCTTATTTGTCCTTCTCAAAGAATTGATATTCCACCCAGTCCTGTAAAATCAACTTGTCATATTTCCCCACCTTTCTTAGCTCCCTTTCAACAACAACCATTCTCACTCAGTTTTAAATGCTCTGACCTGTCTATATTCCCTAGCAAGTGCTGCCAACAAGTAACCAAGGTGTTCTGCCTTGTTTTTCTCCTCTCCAGACACAATCACTATTTGCAAATATTCATTCTTCTTTGACCTCAGAACTGAAAGTTGAAAACAAACATAAAGACTTCACAGAAAAATTCACATAGTTTTCCTGAAAATGCTGCCAGTAGAATGGTCAGATCTGGGAACTTCTGGATTCTAAGATCAGCCCAAAGAAAACAGCACTAGCAAAAGGTCCTTTAACCAGAATTTTGACTAAAAATATGTCACATTAAAATAATAACTTAAGAGCTGAGAACATGGCTCAAGTGGTAGAACACATGCTTAGAAAGCATGAGGTCCAAAGTTCAAACCACAGTACCATAAAAAAAAGACACAATTCAAAGTTATTTTGTTCATGATATATTCACTGTACCCCATTTCTCTTATTGTTACATGTCCAGTCTTTCCTCCTAATCCTCAAAACTGAGTTTAATGCCAAAATTCTTACTTATTTCAGAAGTTTCTTCTGAACTACTGAGGATTTTATTTTCTGTGATAATCTTTTTCTCTCTGTATTATTGGTTCTATTGGATGGATCTTTTATGCAATGGAATGATTTATATTGTTTGGTGTGTATGTATTTGTGTGTAGATGAATGGATGGATGGATAGACAGATGTTAGTGGGTTGTTTCTTCGCTTTGAAGAATGTTGCTTAAGGACAAAAATTCTATTTCACACTTCTTTTTAATCCATACATAATCAGTTACATTTGCTTCGCTGACATGCTTTTAGGTAAAGATATTGTCCTAGTTTCACCTTAACTGGGGAAATACTACAAATTAAGATCTTTTATTCAGCTTATAATCATAGCCAATGTGTATCAGTTAAGTTTAAGTTCAGACCTAAGTAAAAAGAAAGGCCAAAATAGTAATACATTGGATAGGATGGAAAACTACTTCTCTCCCACATGTAAGAAACTTGGAGGTAGGAGTCTAGATATGGTAGGGTTGCATCACAAAGTTGTTAACAGTTCCAGCTTTTTCTACCTGACAGTCTCTCAATCCTTAGCATGCAGCATGGACCTCATGGTGGAGATGGGTGCACAAACACAGTTCATAATAGCAACATTTCAGCCTGCTATAAAGACAGAAGACTGAAGAAGCACATACCTCCACCTCTAGAAAAGATCCTGAAATTATTACAGGCTTCTCTTTTAGTTTCATAATTATACCTAGAAATACTAGGTCAATTGACAATAGGCTTTTTCTATCTTCAGGAAGAATATTTCTTTCTACATATGTTTGAGTCAATATAACCTGCTTGTTCTATAGTAGTTAGAAAAGCATTTGCTGAAGGATAATGAGGACATTGAATGAGTAAATAAATCTTCATCTCTTTGGGATTGCTCTATGAACACTGTCTAGATTTCTCAGATGCAGAATATCATCTCTCAGTCACAACTATAACATGTCTGCCCTCAAACCACTATAGTCTCACCTCCATCTCTCAAGTAGCTGATTGCAAGAGTGAAACACCAGATCCAGACTATTTGGTTTCTTAAGGATGCTGGTTCGTTTGGTCTTCTATTCAGATAATTAAATTGAAATTCAGCCTTAAAAAAGTCATCCTCCTTGTATTTGATCTTATTTTTAAGTCCTAATTCCTTCCATTGGAATAGCAATAATGCTAATATTATTCCTAAAAGAAATAATAGGGAAAGCAATATTTTTTTTTCATTTTTCTTTTATTATTCATATGTGCATACAAGGCTTGGTTCATTTCTCCCCCCTGCCCCCACCCCCTCCCTTACCACCCACTCCGCCCCCTCCTTCTCCCCCCCACCCCCTCAATACCCAGCAGAAACTATTTTGCCCTTATTTCTAATTTTGTTGTAGAGAGAGTATAAGCAATAACAGGAAGGGACAAAGGTTTTTGCTGGTTGAGATAAGGATAGCTATACAGGGCATTGACTCACATTGATTTCCTGTGTGTGGGTGTTACCTTCTAGGTTAATTCTTTTTGATCTAACCTTTTCTCTAGTTCCTGGTCCCCTTTTCCTATTGGCCTCAGTTGCTTTAAGGTATCTGCTTTAGTTTCTCTGTGTTAAGGGCAACAAATGCTAGCTAGTTTTTTAGGTGTCTTACCTATCCTCACCCCTTCCTTGTGTGCTCTCGCTTTTATCATGTGCTCATAGTCCAATCCCCTTGTTGTGTTTGCCCTTGATCTAATGTCCACATATGAGGGAGAACATGCGATTTTTGGTCTTTTGGGCCAGGCTAACCTCACTCAGAATGATGTTCTCCAATTACATCCATTTACCAGCGAATGATAACATTTCGTTCTTCTTCATGGCTACATAAAATTCCATTGTTTATAGATACCACATTTTCTTAATCCATTCATCAGTGCTGGGGCATCTTGGCTGTTTCCATAACTTGGCTATTGTGAATAGTGCTGCAATAAACATGGATGTGCAGGTGCCTCTGGAGTAACAGTCTTTTGGGTATATCCCCAAGAGTGGTATTGCTGGATCAAATGGTAGATCGATGTCCAGCTTTTTAAGTAGCCTCCAAATTTTTTTCCAGAGTGGTTGTACTAGTCTACATTCCCACCAACAGTGTAAGAGGGTTCCTTTTTCCCCGCATCCTCGCCAACACCTGTTGGTGGTGGTGTTGCTGATGATGGCTATTCTAACAGGGGTGAGGTGGAATCTTAGCGTGATTTTAATTTGCATTTCCTTTATTGCTAGAGATGGTGAGCATTTTTTCATGTGTTTTCTGGCCATTTGAATTTCTTCTTTTGAGAAAGTTCTGTTTAGTTCACTTGCCCATTTCTTTATTGGTTCATTAGTTTTGGGAGAATTTAGTTTTTTAAGTTCCCTGTATATTCTGGTTATCAGTCCTTTGTCTGAGGTATAGTTGGCAAATATTTTCTCCCACTCTGTGGGTGTTCTCTTCAGTTTAGAGACCATTTCTTTTGATGGACAGAAGCTTTTTAGTTTTACGAGGTCCCATTTATCTATGCTATCTCTTAGTTGCTGTGCTGCTGGGGTTTCATTGAGAAAGTTCTTACCTATACTTACTAACTCCAGAGTATTTCCTACTCTTTCTTGTATCAACTTAAGAGTTTGGGGTCTGATATTAAGGGGAAAGCAATATTTTGACAGATACCTCCCATTTCTATCTTTTGATGATTTCAATCCGTCTAATATAGCTACATTATCAATATACCACCAAATAAACTAAGTGCCTTTATCTGTCTCTTACTCAGTGTCACCCAACTAATGGAAATTTCCATGAAAGGTGGTCTAGAGAAATGTAAAAGAAAAGTACACATGAAGTTTATTTTAGAGATAGCATCTAGTTCCAATTAGATTCTCTGTTCATTCCCTCTCTGCCTCTGGTTTGGTTTCATCAGAGTTCAGGTCCATGGCTTTTTTGCTAGATAGCTAGAATTTTTAGAACAAACCATTTACCTTTTTAAAGCTCCCTTCCAAAAAATTATGAAATAGACATTTCAAGACAATGGACTATATGTCTTTTCCCCACCTACGAACTCTAGAATTTTAATTACACAAAATGCTTGCTCTGACATTCTTGTCATTATTCCATAAATAACTAACTCCAGAGGTGAAACACGTTTGTTTCTCTTAATCAGCATATTCTTAATCCTTTCCTGTTTATAGTTTTACACAGGAACTCTTTTGGAGCTGCTTTGCTGCTTAACATCAAAGCTAATACTATCCTGGGAGCCTGGGCTATTTATTTCCACAGTTTCTATATTTAGCACTTGGCTTTGTTTATAGTCATCTCTCTTCCACTCCACAAATGCTTTACAATAATACCCCTTTCTCTTGAAATTCTGTATCCTCCTTACATCTTTTGAGCCAGCTAGATTTCCATAGGGTTTTATATCATGAAGCTGCATGTGATGGAACAGCACCATGTTATAGTTCTCCATGTCACAGATGTCCATGTTATGAAGCTTTGTCCCAGAACTCCCTATCACAGAGTTACAGGTGATGGATCTACATGTCACAGAGGTATGCATTTGCCTTTTGAGTTCTTTTTCAGGTGATTCCTGTTTCTTTGATTTCTTTCTGGAAAGGAAGGGAATTTGCCTTTTGGAGGCAAAGAAAGTCTTCCAGAGATGGAACCACTGCTGCTGCTCTCTTTGGGATTCCAAAGGCAACTGTTGAATGCAATTTGAGCTTCTGGGACAGTGAAATCTTTCACCCAAACATCAGTAGATTTATTTAACAGTTCATTGAAAAGTAAATCTGAGTTTTGTTTTAAAGCAACTTCAGTGTTCTGGGACAGAATTTTGCTTGTGACAGCCTTGATTAATGTAACAACAAAATAAAGATCAAGGAGGTATGCCTTTAATAGTTCAAATATAATTAATGATTATTTTGGGAAAGAGTACAATATGGACTATTGCAACTAAAAAGGAGAGAATCTTAAGAAAGAGTATCAATTCTTTATTAAGCTAGGGGCCTTGCTCTAGAATACTTCTCTTGCATATAAACCTCAAGACAGAATAAGAACAAGGTCAACATAACATTCTTCTTAAAATGTCAAAATCAAAGTTATTAACTACTCAAGCCTTGAAAATCAGGTTTCCTTAATTATCTTTATCATTACTAGGGCTTCCAATCATGAGTAGCTATGAAGGGTAGAATTGCATAGGCAGACAGTAACTGAGGAAGCCAGAACAAGAAAGGGTAGAAGCTGTTAGCAGGAAAAGGCTGAAAATAGTTTAGTTGGTTCTGTTGGTTTTGAGGTAGCACTTCACATACTTTTACTAAATATATCTTTGTAAGGACAGATAGTTGTATTCAGTAAGTATCCTTTAAAAAAAAGTAATAAGGGCTGGAGGTGTAGCTCAGTGGTAGAACTTGGCTAATATACATAATGCCTGGGTTTGATCCTCTGCACGTCCCCCCAAAATAATAACAATAGAAGTCTGAGACATTCTTAAAACTCCTTTTAGAATTTTGTATTGTGCCATGATCTAACGTAAACGGGAATTGTTTTTGGATTCTGTCCTTTATGATAGGACCACTCCCAGTATCACTGACTCATCAAGGGGAGAAACCACAGCATCTTCCCTCTTCTACCATTTCAGATGACTGACAAATGTGCACTGAAAAAAAAAGGCTAAAATACATCACAAGGAAAATGATGATACCATGCAAAGAAAGTTATCTTTATTTTGCCAAGTACCCCTACCCTCTTTTGTGCTTGAATAAATTTTTGGGAGTGATCTGGTTTTTGCCCAGCACACTTTCAGATTCTTTATAGATCAATGGATATAAATAAGACTGGAGGGGAGTAGATTTTGCTGTCTTCTCTAGGTCCAGGCATTTGACAAGGTTGTCACTCTGGTGGGGTGCTACTGGCATCTGGTCTGTAGATGGCAGCACCTGTAACAAGTGGAAGACAATGTACTGACTAGGAAGGGGGTGTGGTCAACCACCCATATCATCTGCATCTCTAGGCTGCCAATTTCACAATCCTGAAGAAAGGGTCTGTGACTCATTAACATTATACAATTTAAAATAAACTCTAAGCATGAGGCCTGAGGAATTTTTGGCTCCCTTTTAGGCTTAGGGTCATTTAAGTGGTGTTTCACCAAGAACATTAACGTTCTAAATCCATGCCTTGTTTCCCAACATAAACAAAATATAATGATTCTTTCCCCACTTCCGTGCTAAGTATTGAACCCAGGGCATGTTAAGCATATGCTCTGTCACCAAGATACCTCACAAGCCCCTGACCGCATATAAAATCAATTCAGGTACCAAAGGGTGCAAGTACATAGGGAAATAACGTGTAAGCAAAACCCAAGTTTCCAACTAAAACCATTTCAAATCCTTCAAATGCATCCATATCAACACATAAGAAAACCTAGAGCAAATAGCAAAGCTCTTTCCTTTTTCCTACTAAGGCATCATAAAGGCAGAAAGATCAGACTTTAACATTTTTTTAAGCTTTTTTACTTTCCAAAATCTCTAAAAATATGGTGAGTATACAATATACCAAATATACTTTAAAAAACTGTCAGTTCGGTTACAACAGTTTTCTGTTTTTAATTGCCAATGTCATACTTAGAAAAAAAAAAGCAGAAATCATTAAGGGACATAAATTTCTTTCAACATATCAAATCTTCACCAACTATGCCCATTTTTATCAACACCTCACTCTGCTTTGAATGTTCTAGCATTTGCCTGCAGCAAATATCTTCCCCTACCCTTCACACATACATTCCTATGAAAACCAGACAAAAGGAAAACTGAGACAAGGTAGCGTCAACCGCCTTTGGAGGGATACTCTACCTCATGTTTGTTGGTCTAATAAGAATTAGTTTAAGATCTGGGTATGTCTGCATGTGTGGGCTTAACCCAATTGGGATCAGGCACCAGGAGATGAAACACTGCAGAGGACTTTTTTAGGGGAAAGAGCTGTGATGATTAATCTTTATTGTCAACTTGCCTGGACTAAGAGACACCTAGAAAATTGGTAAAGCACACATCTAGTTGTATTGTGAAGATATTTTCAGAGATGGTTGGCATGTAGATCAGCAAAGTGGGAAAGTCCTGGCTTGAATGTTGGTGGCCCCTTCGAAAGGATGGGTCTTCAACAGAACAAAAATCAGAAGTGGGAAGCGCACAGATACATGCACACTTGACTCTCCTTAAGCATGGACTTTGTTTGCTGCTGCCATTACCATGGACATCAGATTCCAGATTCTTCAGCCTTTGAAAATTAACTTGTATTAGTGATTTTCTAGGGGTGCCCAAGACTTCATGATTATACTGAGGTTATATTATTGTACTGAGACTTTCAGTTTTTTGGCCTGAGCAGCTACAGATTTCCCTGGCTCTCCAGTCAGCAGGCAGCCTCTGACTGTTGTTTAAGCCAATCTAATAAACCCCTTCTTGTAATTACATATATACTCATTGGTTCTGTCCCTCTGGAGAACCCTGCTTAATACAAGGGGGAACTAAGTAAGGATGACAGAGAGGTATACAGATTTATGACATCTGAGGGTGACAGAAGAGTAGACATGTCACAGTGCTAGGAGGTGAGGCTAGAGAGGAAAACTGAGGCTACAAAAGTCTCAAATATCACCAGAAATCTATAACTTAAGTATGATATTTCATACCCAAAATTATGCAGGATGTAGTTGTACACAGATAAAGCCAGAACAACATGAAACAGAGAAATAAAATTTTAGCTCAGACCCCATAAATAGAATGACTGTTCCCACCCAAAGGAGAATAAAATGTTCCCTTTTGTATTTGTGTGCAAAGAAGGTAGACTAAGGACATGGTGCCCAGTTGGCACAAACTGCAAGACCAAACAAACCTACAAAATCGTCTCTTGGATTGGTTAGTGAAGTTGGAAGCAAGCATCTGGCAGTGCATTCTGGAGGCAAGTCAAGGCTCTTTATGGACTTGCACTTAGAGTTTTTACAGATTCAAAGAAAAAGCATTAGAGTCAAGATACCCAAACAAAATAAACACGATCAGCAAGAAATAACCTTTGCATCCTGTGGCCTGGAATAGAAATGTCATGGGGTCTCACAGAGGAGAGTTAACAAAACCAGGGCAGAACAAAGTATAGGTTAAGTCAGAGCAGCGTGAAGCAGATTGTCTCATGTGACACTGGCCAGTTTCTCAAGATATTGGACTTGGGATTTGAGAGCAGAATCCTGCTATATAGTATAATGACTTTGTAGTTGGCATGGTGTCTTAATTCCAGATTACTACAACACTTGTAAATGTCATTGTATGTGTATGTTTATTCATTCTCAATGATCTTGTAGTCTGCATAAGTCTTTGAAATGAAGACTCATTTAATGTACTGATAAATCGGACATGTGAACTGGGGGATCTGTAGCTCACAGATGCCATCAAGATAACCAGAAAGACAGACCCCCCAGCAAAAATTCTGTTTCTGGAATTCTTATTTCTAACTGGGTACTGTCATATGCCAGAAGGCTTAGAAATATATGAAATGATCTCCTTTCAACAAGAAAGTTGTAAAATTATTCCCTTTACAACAAGATAAGAAAGTAGATGAATAATTTTTAGAATTTTAAAGGATAATTCTTGTGACAGTGAAATAATAAGTAGAGACATCAAAGAGATAAGTCAAAGGACAGTAAATAATCTAGGATGGTAGATCTCAAAGTGTTGAGCCCAGACCAGCAGTGTCAGCACCACCTGGGAACTTCAGAAACAGGCCTATCCAAGACCTACTATATCTGAATCTCTTGCCATGTACCTAAAAATCTTTGGGGGACTTGGGGGAGGTTGTGTGTGTGTGTGTGTGTGTGTGTGTGTGTGTGTGTGTGTATGTGATGTTAGTGTTTGAACTCAGAGACTCAAGCATGTTGCTTAACATGCTCTATGTGCTTAACATGTTCTATCACTGAACTATACTCCCAGCTTATAAATCTGTTTTAAAAACCTTCTGGGGGATTTTGATGCAATCTCTGGTTTGAAAGTGCTGGCTTAAGGTCTTCCTATGTAATACCTGATCTGATGGACTAGCTACTTGGGCATCTCCTGGAAGCTGGTTAGAAATGTAGAATCTTGGACCCCATTCCATCTGCTGAATCAAAATAGGTATGTTACCCAAAGCTCTAGGTATCTGGTAGATACTGTAGTTTGAGAAGCTGAACAGGAAATGAATAACAAAATCCAGAAAGAGGGAGTAGCTGTGGGAATGGGAAAGCAGTACAGACGGGGAAAAATTTTGGGAGACGTGAACAACTCCTCTCCCCAACAGTTGGTTTATAATCCAGTCATATAAAATTACCCTTTGGATACCCACAAGGGTTAAATTTATTGGCCTTTTAGGACTTGAGTGTCTACCATATTGAATTTTAAAAGATCCTTAATACAGGGGGCTATACATCGGTCTTTCTAACTATTCTAGTCCCAAAACATGCAAACATTTCTGAGCAGGGCTATATATGAAATTGTTTGTATAACACTTCCAATGAGTTTTTGGTTATTTATTTTGCGATGTAGCGAATAGAAGACAATGGTGCCTTGAGAGAGGCAGAAGATGGGATTTTCAAAGAACAGATTAGATCCAAGTTCCAGATTAGATCCAAAGTCAAAGTTTTTGGGCGTTGACTTTCACTCTGGGCTACTCATGCTTGCCAGCAACAGATCAGTAGTTGACAGGGGTACTCATGAGCTGGGAGAGTGAGCTGTGGACTCATAGAAAGAAGCCAAAGTTCAGCCAAGGAGACAGAATGAAACAGGTAGGAAACACCTGCTCTCTCCAACCACAAGGTACACCAACACCTGCTTTCACCTGCCAATAACTCTGAAGGCTATGGCAATAATGATAAAGTGGAGAGTCAAAGGGTTCTGTTCATCTTATTTATTTTGTTATAATTAGGTACTAGCTCCAGTTCTTCCTGGATTACTGTTTTGTTAATGAATAAACTAATACATCTTGTTATTTATAAACTACAAGTTTTAGAAATTTATATTCTTAGTCTAAGATTTATACAAGGCCCACAACACACTTTGTTTCATTTGATGACTGCTTGTCACACTCAGTGCAAAATATAATGAATACCTCACTGTGTATGATCTGTTACTTTTTAGTCATGACAAATATAGTCCTTTACATTCTCAGTACTCTAAAGGAACAAAATATTAGTTCTCTCCAACTGTGTCATTGAAGAAGTTCTGTCTCATCGAATTTCTCTTTGTGCTCTTGTGATACATGGGGAAGTAGCTTAATTCAGTGGATTTCACCTCGATAATTTCTGTGATAGCTTATGGCATCTGAATGGGTAATCCTGAATCTTCACTATGTTATTTATAGTTTAGAGACTAAGAGCAAGTTATCTCATCTCTCTGTACCTCATATCACCTTTCATATTACTTATGTAGCATGAAAGTAATAGTTCCCACTTGATCAGATTATAATGAATATGAAATGAGCTAATGCTTGCAAAGAACTTAGGGTAGTAACCAGCACATAATAGGTCTTCAATAAATATCAATTGTCATTATTGTTGAATGTGCAATTTGACCATCACAAACTACTCTGTGAAATAATGGTATTTACATAAATAAATGAGAATCTCACATGCAGATAGTGCCAATAAAAATTAAAAGTAGGTAGAAAGAGAAGCCAAGGATTGAAGGTAGCTGCTTTGGTTAGGGTGATCCAGGACTAGAAAAGAATATGCAAGGAAGTTAAAGCTATGATGAGAAGAGGCATTCCCTTGAAAACCTGGAATAGAGTTCTGGCAGAAAAGGCCAATGCCTCAGAAGTCTGGTGCCTCAGAAGCTAAGAGAACAGCATATTTCAAGGATGAGGCCTGTCAGCCTGGTCAGTGATACCAAGGGATCAAGTGAGATGAACACAGGTGACCAGATGCTGGCAGTGGCATCACTTTTCAACAGAGTGCTGGGACCAGCAGCCATAATGGAGTTTGACAGAATGGGAGAAGAGGAACTAGAGAGTATGAGTGAAGACCACACCCTAAAAAGTTTTACTGTTAAGGAACAACAAATTCAGGGAATGAGTGGTAGGCAGTGATTTCAAGTTGGTGAAGAAGTATTAGACAAAAAGATTGAGTAAGGCATAAAGAAGCGAAGCTTTTGAATGTGTATGCTGGTATGGTGGGATGGTGGAAAGGAGAGAGGTCCCTCTGCAGACTCATGATACCCAAATATGACTCCACAGCAACAGACTGCAGAAGGTGAGTGTAAAGAGCAAGACTGATTAATGCACATTGTGCCTGAAAACTGCAAGATGAAGAACTTGGAAGAAAGGGAGCAGATGTTAGATGACATAGTTTAAGATAAAAACAATGACCTTTCTTTTCCCAGGGAACAAGAAGTCCTCTCTGTTGTGAATAAGAAAGGCATCCTGGACATTCACGAGGTCAAAGGAACATCAAAAACATAGACTAATAGTGTTCAGCATGGGGTAACAATTCATTTTGAAAGGGAAGACAGTCTTTTTGTATTAAAACTAGAGTATAACAATACATTAAGTTTCTTGAAATGCATAATGAGCATCTATTTTTAGCATATAATCTTTCAAATGTAATCCCGGGAAATATGGAAAAGGAAATCTGAAGAGCCTCAGATCAATCTCACAGGAGGTAAGAGTCTGCAGTGGTTCTACCTTGGTATGTCTTAGGGTAACCATTCATAGCTGAACCTTGGAAAAAGAAGGACCTGTGCAGGAATTCCTAGGCCAGTACAGAAATCCTTTTAAAAAATTTTTAAAGAAAAAATTTTATTGTTCATAGTCATAATGACTATTGCAAGTCCAATAGCAAGGTACCACAGATTCATTACCTGGTGAGGGTCTGGTCTCTGCTTCCAAGATGGCACCTTGAATGCCAGGTCCTCTAGAGGGGACAGATCCTTGCATGGCAAAAGAGCAAAAGGGCCTAGCTACTTTACTCTAGCCTTTTTATAGTGCAGTAATTCCCAGGAAAGTCTTTCACTAGAGTTATCCATTAAGGGAGCCTAGATCAGAGAGGAGATTCAATCATCTGTAAGAAGTACAGCAAAAGAGGCTGTACTGGGAATAAAAATAGTTATCATTTACTGAGTACATGTTATGGGTCAGATCCTATGCATGCCCTTTATAGGCATCAACAGTTGCACTGACTATTTAATACAGCATTCTTCTTCCCATTTTATAGACAAGGAAACGAAGCCTGGGGATATTTCTAGCCCAAAGTTATGTACCTATTTAGGGAGAGAATTCATGACCTCAAAGCTTCAGTAATGAGAGGATCAACAAAGCAAATTGCCAAAAGCAGAATGGAGTTTTTGTGAAGCTGGATGAATGTAATGTGGGTGTGGAGAGAGAACAAGCAGAGATGAGGTCAAGGTGCAGGTGGGCTGAAAGCCAGTCCCGGAATTAAATCTGTAATGCAGCCAGTGGCCATGGTGTAACTCTTAATGGAAGGTTGGCAGGCATTGCCTGCTAAGGAGCAGTTTTGGGAGTAACTGAGCTTGTCTGCTGGCTGGGGTAGGATCTATTACCTCTCCAATGCACTAACCCTGTAATGCCAACACCACCAAGCTCAGCTGGTTACTCTTGCCCAGTGTTTCTAGTACAGTGATATAAAAGATGGTGGTAGTGTTCACATGAGGAGCAGGTAACATCACAACACTGGGATCACAACCATCCTTATGCTGTCATAAACACCTAGGGAGACTATTCAGTGACATAAACACTTTAGAAAGCTGAGAGTATCTAATAAAGTTAAACAGACATCTTCCATATGAGTCAACAACTTCACTACTAGGTAATTAACCAAGAGAAATGAAAACACACATCCACAAAAGGACCTGCAGAGGATTGTTCATGGAAGTGTTATTCATGATAGCTCAAAGGTAGAAACAACCCAAGCATCCATCAAGTAGAGAAAGGGGAAAAAATGTGGTAAAGTTATACAAGGAACTACTACATGGTTAAAGAAAAAACTCCAAAAAACAGAGCAGTACAACATGCAACAGCTTGGATGAACTTCAAAGATGATAAATTGACTGACAATTATGTTAAGCCAGACACAATAGAAATGTACCAGGTGATTAGATGAAAAGCAAGAGTAGACAAACTAAGCTGGGTGATAGGGTAGTAATTGTTTCTGGGTATTTTGTGAATGTGCATAAGTAAGAAGGAGCGGTATTAAGTAGAAGAGAGAACATAAGAACTTTCTGGAACTATGAAAATCTTCTATGTTGATCTATGCTATAGTTACACCAACATATACATTGTCCATATTCACTGAATGATATATTTAAAATTTTTGCCTTTTAATATATAAAAAATTATGTTTCCTAGAAGAACCATTAGTATACTAGTTCTGATACTGGGTTTATTTTTTTTAATAAAAGCCTCTTCATTGATGATTCTTAAGTTTATCACTCTTGTTAGTTAGGCTCTTGATCATCACCACACATCATGAAATGCAAAAAGATTCAATGAAACAGAATTCAATGAAACAAGAGCCACACTTTTTACACAAGAGTTATCTTTGTACTGCATCATTCTAATGCTTTCCTCATGCCAGAGGGTATTAATGAAAAGACCTACATGCCACGAACATAAAATATCTTCAGGATGCTGTGGCTTTATTAGTGGAACATACCCCCACAGAGAAATGGACAATCTCTGAACTTTTCATATGACTCTGTCATGACTTTTCCATGAAAAATAAATACCCCTCTGCTTAAAATCTTGCTCCTTATATTTTTGAACCATGTGAATGTATTACTAATATTAAAATGTAATAGCTTTTGGAAAATAGAAATAATCAGATCTTCCTAATTTTTAGAACTGCAAATCATTCTGGAATGGTCCCTACTTCCTGGACTCTCCAGTGTCTACCACTGTCTTCCGGGGAACCACAGTCTTAATCACAGTCACATTCTTAGGCATCAGGCACCCTTCACTTTTATCTTCCTCTCCAACTTCTAGAAAGAGTCACAATGTACTGAAGTGGACAGATCTGACCACAGATAATTATGAGCTCAAGAAGCTAAGAATTCATTCATTCATTTAATTCACTCCTTTTCATTTACCCTATCACAAACAATGTTGAAGACAGAATCCTAATCCTTTTTATAAAAGAAATTTCTTATTTCAATTAGTTTCTCTCCTATGGATGGTGTGAAATACTGGAACATTAAGTGTAACTTCACAAATAAATTTCAAATTACACAAACCAATATTGAGACTCAGGTATCCTTTAGTTTCAGTAAGTGTCAGCAAGTAATAATTTTAGATCTACAAAAGTCTCAGACACATCTTATAACTATTTCTAAAATTTTATCTTATGAGCTGGTTGCTGGTGGCTCATGCCTATAATCCTAGCTTTTTAGGAGACAGACTGTGGTCCAAGTTCAGCTCAGACAAAATGTTTGCAATACCTCATCTCCACAAATAGCTGGGTACAGTGGTGCATGCCTGTCATTCTAAACTATGCATGAAGCTGAGGTGGGGAGGGCAGAGGTTCCAGGCCAGTCAGGGTAAAAATGTTTGTGAGACACTATCTCAATGGAAAAAAGTGGGACATGTGGCAGGCACTTTTCATACCAGCTGTAGCAGAAAGTATAAAATAAGCAGATCATGGTCTATGCAAGTCTGGGCAAAAAGAGAGACCCTATCTACAAAATAATCAGAGCACAAAGGGCTAGAGGCATAGCCTAAGAAGGACAGCAACTGCCTAACAAGTATGAAGCCCTGAGTTCAAACCCCAGTACCACCAAAACAAAAAAAGTTTTATTTTATGAAATTCAAATTGGATTACTCCAACATGTTCTACATGTCAAAGGCAATTCCACAAATACTTTATAAATTGAAAAATTCATGGATATGGCATGGCTGTTTGTAAAGGCTAAGAAGTGTATATTGAAAAGATTACATCAACAACAAAAAATGGTACCCAAATGGTAATAAAATGAAGAATCCACATGTTTATGTAACTGTAAAGTAATATCTTACTTTGCATCATTCCATTGGATTGTCCTAGTATAGCTACAATAGTCGAGATACCCCACCTGAAAAGCTAGACTGCCTGGGTTCAAATCCCAATTTTAGCACTTTACTAGCTGAGTGAATTTTGGCCAGTCACTTAATTCCCTTGTACCTCACTTTCTTTATCTATAACATGGAATAACAGTAGTGCCTATTTCATAGGTCTGCATTTTAGATTAAATAATTGTGATGCATATTAGACCCTTAAAGCAGTGCCTACCATGTAAGCCATGCTTAATTGTTGTTAGCCATTATGACTGTTATTATTTTTATAGTTCCTAATAAAAGGAACCAATACTTGCATATAATCCTTATGTTAGTATGGAAACTAACTTAGGCCCATAGAAATTATCCTAAAATATATGCATACATATTTTTCTAAATAAAGACATATGAAGTCAATGAAAATTAAGGATTATAATATTTGCTTTGAATGTCAAAAATAAAAGGTTATAATCATAGCTATCATCATAGTGTTGTAAGCTGTACTAGAAAAAGAGAGTAAAAAAGAACCATAATAGTGGCACAACAAATGACAAAGCTATATATAAATCAACATTCTTTTCCATAGATGTATATGTAATCAAGACAAATGATAACTTTCAACTTACAAGGAAACTTAGAAGTCATTCCAAGCATCCTTAGAGATGTTTAATTAAACTCTTGCTTCTCAGAGTGATCCTATTTCATGATCACCTGGTATCCCATTAGAAATGTAGAGTACCACATCCTGCTCCAGACATTCTGGATCACAACATGCATATCCCGAGGAGATGTACACAAACATTAAGTTTATAGAGCTGCTAGCCTATGCTATTCTAATTACTTAATCTCATGGCAAACTTATTGCTTATGAGGCAGTCTGTTCTACCACTAGATATTCCCAACTTTTAGAATACCTTAATAAAATGGAATCCAAACTTGATTCCCAGTTTAGGAAAGATATATAAGCCGTGATCCTATTTTATAAAACTATGTACAAATATGTGCCTGATATAAAATATATATGCATATATATGTACACAAATTAAGTTTACATAGAAAAATGTCTGCAAGAATAGCACATGACTGTTGATAATAGTAAGCAATTCTCAAAGGCATTGTGTTTCTTTCTATGACTACCTCTTTTACCCTTTAATCTTAGTTTTGTTGACTTCTCTAGAGAATTTAAGATTGCTTTTTATTAATTCTGTCCTATAGAACTGAAAATAGCTTCCTGCCTCCCCCAGACATCTTTTCTCTAGGCCAAAGGCTCCAACTGCTCCCACTGGCTCTGCTTGTGCCACCACCCTTACCTCACCCCTCTGAGTCTCACCATGCTATCTACAGGCCTCTGAGATGTAGCATGAGGATATAGCTCTCCTTGACTTGCATTATCATAAGCATTTCACTATTCTCCAGGAGTGCTTTCTTCTTGGCTAATAACTTCTGCATTTGAAAATGTCACTTTAAAAGTCATAGAAGGAATTAGCTCCTAAGTCACATGAATTACTATAATGCTTTTCTTCTGCAGTGTTCCAAATATATTGGAGATTCCAGGAAGAGTCCCATATCTGCCCTGTAATAGCAATAATTGCACAGAACTCAATATTCATTCCTAAAACAGAAGAGAATAATTACAATGTGTGTTTGAAGGAAGACAATTCAGGGACACTAAGCAGTTCCAAGACAAGAGGAGAGCAAGCACGGGTGGGGGAACAGATCTGCTCATGAATAGGCAGAGACACTCAAGTATGGCCATGTGAGACAATCACACAACATGGACTGAGCTCCTTAAGATAAAGTGACAATTGATATAACAACTCAGAAAATAAAAATAAAGGACACTACTTTAATGGGAACTGTAGAGGAAGTTGAGGATTAGAAAAAAGTGGATGGAATTTTGTGTTAGAATAGTATTTTTTACGGTTCAGAACCAAGGCAGTCTAGAACAGGTTTCCCCAGTATGCCACAAATGGGTTGGGACAGGTCTGCCTAGACAATAACTCTCTGGCATGTCTAGGTGAGGTATGAGCATACACAATCCCATTTGGCTATCTCCAACAACAAGGAGTCTGTATACACATTATATTTTTTCCTATATATGATGTGCCACCAAAAAAATTATAAGGATTGGTACTGTCAACTTCCAGGGCCAGCACATACCACAGCATTGGAACAAATAAAACTCCCTCCAGGCACTAGGAAAAGACATTTATAGTTCAAGTATTGATGGGCAGATCCCCATTCTTAGCAATGTTGTAATCTGTGCAGATACCATTTGATACAGAAATAGCAATGATTGCAGGAAAGTTGATGAAGATTCTGAAACTCAAAAGGTGAACTTTAAGCTATTGCAAAGAACACGTGAGAATGTTCTACAGGGTCACGTTAACCTTGATACAAGAACATAAGCAGTCATCCCTGGAAAAGCATGCAGTGGAGGTAGGCATGCAAATAGGTTAGACATGAATGAGAAAGAGAAACAAAAGACCACAAAGAACTGGAATGACCACGGAATAAGAAACTTGGACCTGTTCTAGGATAGTAACAATTGTCTACACCACTGCTAGAAAAGGACTAACCAACCCTTCATCAAAAGGGACCAGGATTAAAACTGGAACTATATGAGTTAGAGCTGAACTAAATATTCGCTTTAATTTTTGCTTTATGTTTTTTTTGAAGCCAGTAATTTCTTTAAGTAGTAAACGAAAAATATATTAATGTATGGGCTAGTACAATTTGCCACTCCATAAATTATTTCCTATTTATTCTGCAAGGATGTCACATTTATGATAATCCTTGAAAGGAAAAGAATATTTATGTGAATACCTGTTATATGTCACAAATTATAGTAAATCTTTTATGCATATCATTCTATTTAATACTATAATCCTATGAGGTCAATGGTATTCTTCCTTGTACAGATGAAGGACATGAAGCATATGGGTCTTTATTAACTTGCTCAAAGTCACATAGCTATCATCAGAAGGATCTGTCTTTAAGGCCAATGTTTTCTGATTACCCAATTTTCATTTCACCACAACATGTTACTTGAGAACCAAGGGAGTTTTGTTATCAAGAGCAATGTGCCCTAACAACGCATCTACAAACAGGACTCAATACAGTGCAGGGGCCAGATAGACTCTCTAAAACTCAAGGGGGCTACACATCACAAGGATGGTATAATGATGTTCACACTCATGTCTCCAAGAATGCTTCTAAGAGCGTTTTTAACCTCAGCATTATTGACAGTTGGATCAAGTGATGCTTTTCTTATAATAGGATGCCACAGTATTATAGGCTATTGAGTAGTATTCTTAGCCTCTACCCATTAGATGCTGTAGCACCTCTCTCCAAGTTGTGACCACCAAAAATTTCTCCAGATATTGCCAAATATCCAGTGGGTATGGAAGGCAAAATTATTCTCATTTGAGAAACGCTGCTTTGAGGCCACGAAAAAAATTATTCTTTACATAAACGTTACGTAAGTCATTTCTAAGTTCAGTGACTTGCTCAGCAATTTAAAGGCTGAATCCCTAGTTCTTTATTCTCACCAAGAGTAATGCAACAAAAATCTCTGCATGTAACTACTGTTTTTGGTAGTAGGTAGGCTAAATAGTGCCAGCTGCTATAATAGATAACCCTCAAACACTAGGTGTCTTAACTCATTGCAAGATTACTCCTTACTCATATTATAATCTAATATGGGTATTCCTGGTTAGATGGGTTTCCTGAAGGTAATTATTCGGCAACTCAGATTCCAATTGGTTTTGGTGCTACCATTTTAAATACATGACTGGAATTTCCTCCATTCAGAGAGGGTTGGGAAAAAAGACAGTGAATATTATGGTTTGAGTGTTTCCTCCACAGTTCATATGTTGGAAATTTAATCCTCAGTGCAACAGTGTTAAGAGGTGGGACCTTTAAGAGGTGATTTAAGGTTATGTTATTATCAGGGGAGTGGGTTTGTTACCACAAGACTGACTTTGTTAAAAAAGTGAGTTCAGTCCCCTCTCTTTTTGCTCCCTCCCCTGTGTGATACTTTCCACTATGAAATTATGCAGCAAGAAAACCTTCATCAGATGCAGGCCCCTCAATCATAGACTTCCTATACTTCAGAAATGAGAGAAATAAATTTCTATTCTTTATTCATTACCCAGTCTCAGATATTTTGTTATAGCAACACAGAAAGGTTTAAGCCCATTGTCTCTGTAACCACATCAGAGTACAAGTGACACATACCACACTTCTCACATTGTATTGGAGAAAGATGGTCATATAGTTCTTCCTTGAAAAGACATCCAGTAGGAATGATCCCAGCCCAATGGAAGGTCACATGTATTTTAATGATCTTCTAGCCATCTGTGCCACAACTTTGCACCTTTCAAAGCAATATTTCAGTTTAATAAGAGCACTACAAGTCAGGCAAATGTAACACTAATCATGCATGTGTTCTTTTTTCCATGACAATATTTGGATACAACCCATTCCTCTGAATTGAAGTTGGTATCCTAGGGCTAGAACACCAGCCTTTGAATCTGAATTGAGGATTCCAACCTTGGAAGGCAAATATAGCCTTTAGAACAGGTAGGGAGTACCATCCACCAAAGAGAGGGACAATGTGACAGTTCTAAGGACTGTCACTAGAGTTTAACTGGGTTCAAACCTTGGCTTTACTCCTGAGTTGTTGTATGTGACCTTGGGCAAGTAACTTAGTCTCTCAGTGACTCCATTTTCTTACCAGTAGATAATCATAGTTATCGTACTATAGGGTCATCATGAAGTTTGAGTGATATGATACATACACAGCACTTACAACAGAGTTCAATAATAAATGTTGGTTTCCAATAATACGTTTTGGTTACTGATCGTGTGCTATCATTGATAACTAACAATGTTCTATAAATTTGCAGAATTTTCAAGCATATGTATCACTTGTGGGATCCATTTAGGTTTTTCTGCTTTAGCCTGTTTACAAAGAACAAATAAACTCAGTCATTGACTTTGGCAGATTTGCTCAATTCTACAGTAGAAACTGGGGGAGGCAGCATCTGGGAAAGCAAGTGTCCATGAATCCTCACAAATCCATCCCCACAGCTGGAAAGCAGCCCAGAGTGCAAGCCCTACTGACAGCAAGTCAGAAGAATCATGTTCATTTAAATACCAAGGGCAGCACTGAGCATTACAAAAGATGGAAGCAAGGTCAAATGCTTTGTGTGTTCTTCTGCCAGTTCAGTGGCCAGAAATTCAATACCCAACAGAACAGAACTCAATACCCAACCTCACATTTCTGTTCCTGGTCTTGAGTCACCTTGTTTTACAGATCCAGCAAGGCCAGTGGCTAAGTGGGAGAGATAAGTCCCAAGCCCATATTTACTAACACTTGGACTTGGACCAATTGTCTTATATGTGATGCTAAGACATGTATTACATGTGTATTACTATGTATTCTGTAATTCTACAGAATTAAGCCACATGACGCAAATACAACATGCCTGAAGCATGTTGTTTAGTAAGATGCCAAGTTTTCCTGGGCACAAGCACCTCTTTAAGTTTAGTGGATATTTCCCCAAAATGGAAGGTGAGTTTCCACCTTCTATGTGCACTTTATTACAACACTTTACACCATCACTTTATTTCAACACTGAACGTTGGTTTATGATAAAAAAAAAATCTAAAACCTCTCTTTCAGTCAGGTGACTAATAGCTAAAGACGTAATGGTTTAGTGGACTTGGACACTATGCATCAGCAACTTCTGTCAAAAGTGCTGGGTAAAAAACTGCTCACATCACTGTGGCAAAAGCATGCCCCTACCCACTAAACCTTGTTTCAGTCTGCCAGGAGAAAAGCTTCACCTTCAGCAGAGTGATATAAAATAAAACATACCTCATGATGTCAGCTTTCCCCAATTTTAACATAGAAAAAAATATAAATTATTGTAACATAAAAATTTTGTCTTGAGATTATGGTGGCAGGCATAATATTCCAACAGAAAGTCTCTGGGAAATGTTCTTTTCTGAGAGAATCCTAAGATTCTCAGAGCCACCTTCTGATTTCAGTTATCTAAGATTTTAAAATCCTCTGGGAGTGAAGAAAAATTCTACTAGGTTATTTGGGGCTTTATCTACTTGTTTTATTGACTGAGGTGGCAGTGTAAACATGGTTACACATGAGTCTATGTGTATGTGTGCATGTGTGTGGATGAAATTTCTGATAATTCACTATTTTTGACCTAAAAGTGGTATTTCATGGTTGAACATCATATATACTAGAAATACATAATACATATTAAATATATAGTATTCACTACAAAGCTACTTTATCCACTGAGAGACTATAACATCACATTTCCTATCTTCACAGTTCATTTTATTTTACACCTACCAAGGACCAAGATGATATTATAGATACCAAAAATGTTCTTTCAAACCAACTGGTAACAAATGCCAAAGAACTGTCCAGACACTGTTTTTCAGAATCTGTTACATGACAATGAGTTTGCCTCAAAGTAGACTTGCAGAACACTCTGTTAACTTTGCTCCATCCCTTGAATGATATCAAGAATATAGAATCATGAAAAGAAGCAGGAGCAGAAAAGTAAAATCAAACACATTCATCAGAATTTCAAACAGAGAGTCAAAGCAGGACATGAGGTGTGAGTGCTGGTCCTGTGCAACTAAACCAATGAAAGAAAGACAGATAATCAAATCAATTGAGCTAGTAGAACATTGGAGAGCCTTCTAAGGAACAGTATTAATGCAGCATGGTTTTTCTATAGCTATAAAACACAGCTTCTTGAGCATTTATATGCCATAGTTGGTAAAAAGCCATGTTCTTACTGAGATGGTTAAGCTCTGGAACCAGACCATCTGGGCTCAAATTTCAGCTTTACCAGTGATAACTGTGAGATTTGGTACAAATTATCAATGACTGTGATATTCGGCTTCCCATCTAGCAAAAAAAAATGAGACTAATATCTTACCTCCATATTTTCTTTAATGATTAAGTGATTTAATACACTGTGAAGAGCTTAGAACAAAGCCTAGCATATGATAAGCAATTAATAAATGGCAAATATTATTATTGACTTGATACCATTATTTCCATTCATCTTAAGTTCCCACAGTTTATCTCATGTGTTTTAGCAGAAGAAATGGGTTTCATCCAAAAACTTTGTGAACAAAACTTTTATGGGTTTTGCCCCAGGAAAGAATTCCTCCAGACCTGTTAGCTACCTACCTATTTTCTTACCACAATACAAAATATATCTGTAATTAATTATGAGTGGGAAGCCAGATCTTTTACAAAAACTTAAGTAATATTTACCTTAATTCATATTTCTGCTTCATAGAATCGTTCATGAAATATAAGGCAAAGTCCTTATGAAGATGCAAGTTTACAGTAAGTGACCGAACTCTGATTTCAGAACCTGATGGGCCGTACCTCTGTATGGGTGGGCTCTGAAGCAAACTCTAAAAATAAAGCACAGCTACAATCAAATGATGATTTTAATAAGAGAGCAATGCTGAAAAGCCTCATCATAAATTTGGATTTGGGCTCCACTAGCAGAGGAAGGTGTCATGCCATCCACAGCATTATCGTTGCACAAGGAACAAAAATATGGTAGCCTCTGGTAGATGCCAGAGAGGATCTGGCATCACTGAAATTTCCTGGCAGCTGAAAGGAAGAAATAGTTCAGTTGTCTGCACGCATGGGGTGAAAAGCAAATGATGGCTATAAATGTGGTAGATCAAAACAAGTCTTTATTTTAGGCTGGAAGGAAAAATTGCTGCCTATATTCAATGACCTAACAGCTCTAGTTGGGAGACTTTCAACAATTTTTATGAACATCTGGTAGAGAAGCAAGTAGAGATTTAGGATTCTTCCCCAAAGATGCTGGAATTTGATTCAATTCAAAGGAACACATGTCAAATCATTTTCCCAAACTTCTCCTTTTATAGAATACTAGATGAAAATACAGGAATGCAGAATTAGATTTTATTTGGGACATTTGGAGCTAACTACTTGAATAATAGCAATGAGCTATAATTATTACTTGAATCTCGCATTCTCATTGCACATTGGAGACACTGTCAGTGTCAGGTACTGATTTGGGGGCTGCTTAAGATTGATAATTTTTCATGGTTCTGTACTCAGTACAGTGTCTTACATACATCTTGTTAGCCAACTGACTGACTTCATGATTAGTTGGGTATAACATAACATTATGCTTACGTTCCATGTTTCCTTTCTGAGCAATCTCCCACCCCAAGGAGCCTTCCAGGAATCCCAGAGCAGTAAGAACTCTTGGATTTTATTTTGGGGCATCTGTCACATAGCAAGTGAAAACTCAAAATAATATCAACTTTGATATTCTTAAAGTAGTACATTAGTGTTTCAGTAAGCTATTGTGTTATATGCATATGTACTAATTTAATTTGTAACATTTCTATATCATGAACAAAAATACACAAAATATATATTTATTAGTCATCTGGGAATAAATAAATAACAAGTAAAAAATACCACTAGAAATGATGCAACATAACTAAAATTGAAATGTAATGGTTAAGGTCATCATCAGGCAATATACTTTTTTTTTTTGAGGTCAGAAATATTTTATTTGTAGAGAAGAGAAAAACTGCATATTGGGTCATGGTGGGAAGTGGGGTTTTATGGCCTTTTTTGCATTGCCTGAGGGTGGAGATGCCTTTCAGATGCAGATGGATATTCCCTAGGGAGGAGAAGTGTCTCCTTGTCTGTCCTTCAAGTCCCCCCTCTCAGTGACCGCCCTAACTGCTGTTTGGAATAGGGTCAAGAGGTCTATTCAGTAACTGCTTCCTGCTGATGGGGCGATGAAGGGACCTGCAGCATCAGGGCTGACCACCAGAGGGGTTGTCAAGGGGACAGTGGTAGTAGGTTCATCAGAGGCATTTGTAGTTTGATGGAGTCTAGGTGAGAAGAAACAAACTTGACAAGTAAACTAGTCATGAGCTTAAAACTTAAAATAAGAAAAGTCAACACAGTGATAAGAGAAGCTGGCTGCAGACACTCACTCCTGCATCTGCTTCCTCTTTCCATTTTAAGCATTCTTCAGAAGCAACAGAACTCAAATTTAAGCTGTGATAAGGGAGTTAAAGTTGTGAGAAAAAAATGGCTTTATGAACAATACAAGAAAAATTACCCCTAGCCATATTTTCATGGATTTGTGCCTGTATATATACATATGTTCTCTCTGGACAGGTATATATGACTACATATATATATATATATGTATATATATGTACATATAAAACACTATACTTGTATATGTTCATATATAAATGTATAATGTATATTGTATATACGTATACACATATGTGTGTATATACATATATATTTGTAGGTTGCAAAATAAACTAAAAGCTAATCAGTTGTTTATGGCAGCAACTGGAAGACAACATAATTTTTCAACAATGTGTGAAATAAATGACCAGTCAGAAAATACCTGTGGGCCTAAGTGAACCACAAGTTAGTTAAAAAGTTGACATACAGAATTGTCATGAACTAAAATTAGGAAGACCTTGATATCTACTGAACCACACTATGGAAGACTCCAATGTCCATATTTCTTTTCTCTCTTTTGGTAAGAGCAAACTCTGAATGCTGGTCTAAGTCTCGGCTACTAAGCTATATTTCCCATCTTCCCTTGCAGCTAGGCATGGTCATCTGATTCAGTTCCAGCAAACAGGATGTGAGCTTCAGTGATTTTTGAAATTTTGGATCATGCTCTTTAAAAGGAAACTATTTCCCTCCATTTTCTTCTGCCTTCCCACAAGTAGAATGAAAACATTATGCTGTGACCCAGGTTCAGTCACATGGATAGGCTAGCATTTGGTGTAACAACATAAAACAAACCTGGATACCACAAGAATTACAAGGCAGAGGGTCACCTTAAACTTTACAATGTAAATTCTATAGCATGAAAAGAAAGAAATAAAAAAGGCTTCCACTTTATTTAGGTCACTTTTATTTGGGCCTTGTAAAAGCAGCCAGTCAACATTATGGCAAATTCAAGTATTTACTTCAGTGTTGTACATGTCTTGGAAAGTAAGTAAACTTGTGAGAAACATCTGGAAGGTCATAGAAATAAAATTAAAGTGAAGCATTCTGGCTTTAATTTAAAAGAAGACATTTTTTCCTTTTGAAAATAGAAGAAGACACTGGGGATTACCCAGACAGAAGACATTATTAGCGATAAACTTTTTATTACCTACAATAATTGAACAAAGTCACCAGCAAAACTTTCTGAAGAAACAGGTAACTTACATCAAGAATAATTTCTTAAATCATGAGAAAAACTGTATTTTTTTTTAAGACTGGGTAAATCATAGACCAAGGGAAGTCATGACCTGTCATTCCTAGAAAGTTCAGAAACAATTGGAAAGTCCACTCGTTGGCCTGTGGTGTCATTATGTTGTGCTGTAGAAGAAAAACGGAATGCAAACCTTTCAACTCTTCAGTCTTCTGTGCAGGACGTTTACAAGCTAGACAAATGAGCAATCACACAAATTAAAACCACATGAGTAACTTTATATTGAGAGTATATTCTGTGGAAGTCAATACTACATAATGTCCCAGAGAACTGGTACTTAGTATACAGAGTTGGGAAACGGGAACAGGAATCTCTCTGAAGTCAGAGAGACCCATGTAAACACATTAGCAGATATTTACACTTCCAAATAGGAACACTTAACAGAGAGCAAAATATTTACTCAGACAACCCTGAAGGGCAAATCTCTTTTAAAAGAATAAACTTTTAATTACTCTTAACTAGGTTAGAAAAGTGATAGAAATACTTAAAGCTTCAAACAGAGTTTCAAAAAATTCTAATATATTTTGTTCCCTGCAAATTATGACTTTTCCAGTTCAGGTCAAGGGTGCCATCCTCTGTAGAGCTTCCAAATCCCCATGCAGTGAAGCCTTTCGCCTGCTACGCTTTCTGTACTTCCTGAACATGGTATCAAGCCCTGCCATCCTTGGTTTGCCTGCCCCTCCTGCTTATCTAGGAACTTCTTGAAAACAGATGGGGATGGAGTCTCACATACACTCAAGAGCATGGACACTGATAGACCTGGTTTAAGTCCATGGTCTACCATCTGTGTGTGGCTTTAGGCATATTACTTTGCCTTCCTGTGCCATAACTCTAAAATAAAGGAGATTATTAAATAGATGACTGTGAAGAATATATGGGTTAACACATATAAATTTACTAGGCCAGTAATTGGAACACAGTAAGTGCAACATGAATGTCAAATTGCTGGCCTCATAGCTGCCTTTGAACAACAGCATAGTAGGCCAAATTTACAAATGATGTCAATCTTACAAACAAATATTGATTTTTAAAACTATTTTTAAAAAATTTCCAGTGGTTCACAACTATAATCTTAGCTACCTGGAGGCAGAAATTAGAAGGATCACAGTATGAGGCAAGCCCAGCCAAAATATTACTGAAACCCAACTCAATTAACAAGAAAAGCTGCATCCAATAGATGGTGTGTGCCTGTCATCCCACCTATGCAGGAAGTGTGGATAGTAGAATCACATTTCAGGCTAGCCCAGTCATAAATGTGAGACCCTATTCAAAAAAAATACCCAAAGAAATAAGGGGTGGGGGCATGACTGATGTGGCAGATTGCCTGCCTAGCAAGCAGGAAATCCTTAGTTCAAACCTCAGTACCGTCAAAAGAAAATATAATTTCAGTGAAACACTGTAATGATCACAACACAAGAAAATTATCTCCAAGGCTTATCAGAGAACATTCTGAAATATGGGTCTATAAGGCATTTGTCTTAACTCAGAATAGTAGCCTCGTCTTTGAAGACATGGAACTTGAAATCTGAAACAGGTATTTTTCACAATGTTTCTTACCTAACGAAGAAAATTGACTCATAGTTTCAAGTCACTTATCAATTACAGCAAAATCTCTGAAATGTATTCTCTTTTTAATCTCACCTGTTAACCTCCATTATTCTCACTCCTGTGAATAGCTGGTTACTTGAGTGTACCGTGATTGTTGCAAGAAGAAAACTTCAGTTTAAATGTGAAGTTTCACAAGAAGAATACCTGAAAATCTATTTGTGCCTTTATTGTGTCAGTTCCTAATAGAGTCAGTCCTCTATAGCCACAGGTTCTGTACCCAGAAGAAATATAGATTTTTTTTCTTGTTATTATCCTCTAAACAATACAGTGCAACAACTGTTTACACTGCATTTGCATTGTTAAGTATTATAAGTGATTTAGAGAGCATTTAAAATAAGAGGATGATGTGCGTGGGCCTCGTGCAAATACTACAGTTTTACAAAAGACTTGAGCATCCATGGATTTGCTATTTGAGGGATTCCTGGAGCCAATCCTCCACCTCTAGATGCAGAAGTACATTTGTATTATCAGAAACTTCAATGTTTTCATTCTTTGAAAAATCATTTAGAAATTCTTCCCATGTTGAAAGTCAGTATGCTGGCTTATCAAATACCCAGTATCTCAGTCATAGTGTCTTAGTTTATGTTTTCCCAGAGCAGCAGCTATGTCAAGGATTTGAGCACAAGTACTTTTTTTTTTAAATAAGGTTGGGATACTGATATTTTTAAGTTCACAAGACAAAAATAACACAAAGACCAATAAGAACATGCCTCATGGCATAGCTTGCACTTTTGTAAAACAAAGAGAAAATCAAAGCTGTTATTCTCTTTCAACTATAACTAATACTTCTACTTCAAAATAGTTCAGGACATTCAGAGTTCCTAGATTCCTACCACTGGAATCCCATATCAAGGAAGTCTCAGCCATTGTACATTTTTCCCCAGTGATATTTCATAATGCTGCATGCATTCAATGAACATTTGAAAAACATTTGTGATATTGTAAAACTAATTATTTATAGTAAACATTTTATCCATGTAATTAGTCTAATATGATCATAACTATTTTTTTCCTTTCTATATCTAAAGCTATTATTCATACTCTCGTTTGGATCAATTGTAGATTGCAGAGGATACTGACTAACCTTTCTGCAGAATATCAAAACTGAGTATCTGTATTTCAATTATATTTCATAAGACTGACATGTATTATGGTGCATAAATAATCTTGTCAAAGAATTACATACAAACACACACACACACACACTCCTCTTTAGAGACTGTGAGTTAAGAGTAAGTTCTATTCATAATTTTAAAACCTCCTCATTTACATATATTCAGCACAATAGTCTACTACAGTGACGTTTGTAACAGTCACTTGTAGATATTAGTTGAATTCAATGAAATCAATATCTTACTCTTTCTCAATCTCTAGTTCTCCCAGTTAATTGTTCCCTTAAATAAACATTTTAATGAATAGTTAAATAGAGCACAAAAATTAGCACAAGTATTGCTATAACCTTTAATACATTGTATTGACCAAATAGTTTTTAGCAGTGACTGAGCATGGTATTAGGCTAAGTACCATGGGCTTGTGAATACTGTGAAGGCCCTGGGGGAGGAAAGGTAAATCACTACTATATGTAATGGTTTAAAAAAATGTCTGCAAATTCCTTGAGAATCCTTTCATGAAAACATAGAGTCTATGTCTTTTCTTTGGCAGTGGGATGCCTTAGTGACTTGTTTCTAAGTTACAGAAGCCAAGATGATAAAGGATAGCACAGCCATTGCCTGGTTCTCCTTCTTAGGATATGAATCTTTGGAAACTTGAATCACCAGGTACAAAGTACCATTATCCTGAGTGCATCCTGCCAGGGAGGCCACATGAAGAGAATATATAGAGACAGAGGGAGATGCCAGGCATCCCTGCTGTCCTGGGCCCCAGCTATTTGATTCTATAGCCAAGATAGTAGGTATGTGAGCGGGGGGAAGGAATCATTGTAGCCTCAGGCACCCTGCCAGTGAAGATTCATGGGAATTCTTAGAGATCACTACCTAACGGGGCCTAAAATGACCCCCATAACAGACAATAACAGCACATGAATTTTACTGGTTTATACCATCAAGTTTAGAGCAGTATGCTACATAGTGGTTGATAACTGGAACATTATATACTTTGTAAATAAATTTTCCTATGAAGATCCTATTCAAAACTTCAAGTATCCATGAACAATATTTTAGAAAGGATGTAAAACATATCAGAACAAAAGAAGACCGCCAAATTCTATAAGTGTATGTGTGTAACAAAATTTATGCTGGCTTCAACTCCCTATTGTGACTGTGTTTCCAAAACAATGTGTTAACTGGGTTTGACTGGAAACTCTTTTCACTCTGAGAGTAGAAGGACTGACATAGCAACGGCTCTTCTAAGAGCTTCGCCTGTCTAATGAACAGAGCTGTTTTTTTCTCAATGCTAACAGTGTGAGGTGTATTTTTTATGTCAGCTCTGTCAAACCTTGACATGCCATACAGCCCCATGCAATTCAACACATCTGGTCAGTAACAGGTTCTTCCTTTTCTTTGACAGACCATATCAGCTGCCTGTTCTACCAAACGAAATAATGTTGTGAAATTTTCCAAATTTACACTTCTTTTGTTAATTTTAATTCTAAACTTTTTAGAAGTAAATTTGGGGGCTCTTTTATTTTCTGAGAAATACCTTTTGTTGATTTGAGTGTTTTTCTATTTTCTGTGTCCTGATCTCAGGTTCTTAGAAATCTATTTTAAGAGATTCTTGTAGAATAATTCCTATATCTTATAATCATGCTTTTATCTTGGAGTTTAATGTCCCCCCCCCAGGGCACCATCCACAAGAACTACTATGATCCTAATGTATGCTGCCATTGTTTTCTTATTTTATTCATGATTCCTTAGCTGGTGTGTGAAGAACTTGACCTTGCAGGGTAGATTTTATGATCTTGGAATGGAGGAGAGAGGGAAGAAATGGAGAAGAATTGACAGAAGAAAGAAAAGAACAGAAAAAATAGTAAAATAATTAGGATAGCTTCTGCAATGTAATTTTGCAAATACTATGGTTACTGTTTTCTATAGGGTCTCTTCCCGCCCCACCATCCCTCAGTAAGAGCTGGAGTTATGGAGTTTATCTGGGAACAGATATCCTAGGAAGCAATGATAGTACCTTCAAACTGGAAGACTGAGAAGAAAATGCCTCAAATCTGTCCTAAATAAAAGCAGAGGTACTTGGGACATTGTTCTAATAAATCTCATATGTAATTGGAGGGCTGCTTCCAGGGGCATTAATTCCCTGACACTTTCAGCCTTGTTTGTACATGGCTGAGAACATTCCAGAGGCCAGAGAGATCTCTTAGAAAGAAAGCCACCAGTACTTGTTATGGGAATCTAGCAGCATATACTGGATGATGAAAATGTCTAAAAGGGACAGGGACCAAAGTTCTCTTGCTACCATTCTCAGGACAGAGCAGACATACAGTGGTGACCTTTCATTTGAGAATTTTACATATTTGGAAAATTTCTATACATTATAATTTGGAACATTATTTGGTTTTTTTGGTGGCACTGGAGTTTGAACTCAGGGCCTCACATTTGCTAGGCAGATACTTTTACCACTTGAGCCACTCCTCCAGTCTTTTTTTAGTGATTTTTTTTTTTTTCCCGAGATAGGATCTCATGAACTATTTGCCCAAGGCTGGCTTCAAACCATGATCCTCATGATCTCTGCCTCCTAAGTAGCTAGGATTACAGGTGTGAGTCACTGGCACCTGGCTGGAACATTATTTGCAAAATATTTTTAGAGCAATGTACTACTATCAAAGCTCCTCTGATTTTTAATTGTTGATTTTGTACCAATGCAAGATTTTCAAAACTGATTTTTGAGAACTATGGAGTATTGATAAAATATTTAAAGAAACTTTAACCTTCTTTGGCTTGCTATCAGAAGACTACTCTTCTCATTCCAAGACCCATTTCAAGCCTCCTCTTGTTTCTTTAAAGTCTCTGCTAACCTCTCAAGGCAGCAAAAATGCTTATTGAAAAAGTCAATTTTCATTAACATGTACCAAACACATAGGCAACAGAATACAGAAGTTTACATGAGGAAACAGAACTCTGAAAAACAAATTTATAGAGTGCTTGGAACACGAGAATAAGGGATTTGATGAATAACAATTAGGTGCAGGCAAAAGGGCCTCCTGGTCTGAAATCTGCTTTGAATCAGAATTTTTCTCTCATGTGTTTACATTTTGCTATAAAAAGGGAACATGTACATAGCCATCCAAATAAAACCACCAAAGGGAAAAATTTTCCAAGTTGTTAGTATTGTGTCCCACCTCTTTTGAATACTTCAGAACTAGCTTATTACCTAAAGACATTATTTCTATTACGTTTCCTAATGGAGAGGTACAGGATGATTAGTGGATAACCCGACATTGTGGATGATGGAAAAACGTTACCATATACCATGCTTTTCTTTCCTTATTCTCCCTCTTCCTTCTTTCTTCCCTCACATTTTTCTTTGCATTATTTGTCTTTGTTTTCACTAAAATTGTAAATTGTTTTGTTTTCATTAAAATTGTTTTGCATTTCTTGACAACACATGCATGTACAGCAAAGGAAAATCTTATTAGATATGTATTGGGTGGGTGTTAGGACAAAGCCAGAGTTGAATAAAAACACCCATGGAATGATTTGCAAGTTGTGGTTTGGTTTTCCTAAGAGTTGGCTTAAAGGAAGGAAGCCAGAATTACAAGGGTGACCACAGATGGAAGCCCTAACTGAAGCTACAGCTGTGCAGCTGTGGTTTAGGGTTTTGAGCCTGGAGCTGTCCTGCTTTAGGGCAAATCTCACCATTGTCATATAGTAGTGTGTGGCCTTGAACAAGGTTTTAAGGATATTTTGTGAACGATCAGGATTCCGTGAATCTCAAGTGCCGTATTGCTCATAATGCCTAATCCCTGCTTCTAAAAAATTAAATGGCTAACAGAAGGAAACTCCTGGAACAGTTTGCTGAGTAACAATTATTCACAAGTTCTAACTGCTTGTTACATGGACTGTCAGATGTTTTGTGCTTGATACCCACGGTCCTCCATTTCATGTGCATGTGTGTCTATGCTACTCTGAAAAACTCTAATGTGAGAGACACACTGACTTCATTAATAACAACACAATAGCAACATACAGAGAAGTTCATTTCTTCATTTATCACACGGATTTATTGAAAGAATCCCATGTGTTGTTGTGCTAAATCCTGGGATAAAAAGCAGCCAAAATGCTACTCCCTGGACCCTACATATTTCACCTTCTTTACCAAAAAGTAGGTACGAACACTTTCTATGAGGTTTCTACTTTCATCATAGCATAGTGCAGTCATATTGTATGCTGGTTCACTTCTAGGCCTTGGTTAAAAGTGAGGAGATTCTTTATTTCAGCAGAGTAATGAGCCATCCATGGGATCACAATAAAAGGAAAAAAGTGAACTCCTCTTCCTGATTTAGGTAGGAAGTGAGTTAACTGCTCAAAGACAGCTTAGAAATAGCTGTGGTGGACTTCATGAATAGTCAATCACTGGCTCCTCTGTACCAACACACTTTGCTTTCAAGAAGGAGAACCTAATCCCCCATTTCTTGATTCTAGCTAGTTTTGAGATTTTCTCTGGCCTACAGAATACACCAGAACTGACTTTATGTTATATTGAGCCTAGACCTCAAAGAGTCTTTTGCTTTTCTACTCTTTCTCTTGGAGCCCTGCCCAGCACTTATATGAACAAACCAGGCCTAACCTTAGGCGAATGAAAGACACATGACCCAGTCACTCTGTAATCACAACCGGCTGACTTCCCAGCATATGAATGGACCAGAAGAGCTGCCCAGTGAACTCTTGCCTAAATCTCCAGTCTATGGATAAGTGAACTAAAAAAAAAATGTTTATTTTCCTAAGCCACTGAGATTGGGGTCATTTGCTATACAACATTACTTGGCAATGGATAACCAATGCAATGATGGAAGTAAGATTTCAACACTAGGCTTGGCTAGTGGTTGGGTGACTCCAGGACCCATGTTTCTGAAGCTGGGAAAAAAATCAGTCATTGCAAAATTAAGAAGTATGTGTATGTGTGCCTATATGATACATATTCACATTATAAAAAGATATGTTGAGTAGGTGTAACATAATAGAACTAAACATAGGCTATTTAAAGTAAAAAGTATTAGGTGTGGGAAGAATTGGCAAAAATATATAACTTTGATCAAACAATAAAGAGTGCTGATTTTATAAAAACAAGGAGGAAGCACTACTCTTTTAACACTTAACAGATTATAAATCATTATTTTTGTAAGGATTTTACTTTCTGATTCCTTCTCTTACTCTTGCCTTTCCACCATGGGCATGGCACAGAAAGTAGGCCCTCTCTAGATACGGTCTCTCAATCCTAGACTTCCCAGCCTCCAGAAGAATGTACTAGATAAATTTCTTTTAAATTTCTGCTATAACAGCATGAAACAAACTGAGATATCTAATTTTTAATAAATATCATATTGCTATGAAAACCCATAACATAAAAACAGAAGAAAATAGGATGTCCTTGGATAAAAGCAATAATAAAGCTTTGTCAATGGTAATCATTTACTACACATTTGTTGTGCATGTCCTGTATAGAAGGTATTATGGTAACTGCTGAGAAGCCAGGAATGAAATGAAAGTAGCAGCCACAGACATTTCCTGATTTTTAGTTGATGTATATAACTGAGAAACAGCACAGATAATTACTAAAAAAAAATTTAAAGGGTAGGCAGCTTTTATAAAATAACACTGAGTTTAGTATATTAAGAATGCTGTGAAATGAAAAATCCTAAAGACATAAAAATCAGCATATTTGCATTTGATTAGCCAAAATGGTCATAATTTAGGTGAAATGTATTAATTATAGGTTTTATAGCTCTATCCTCCAGAAAGTCAACCTAGGAGTTCATAATGAACTTGAAATATTATAAGATCAGAAAGAAAAATACATCGTTCCAATGTGGCTAAAGGACTTACTTTTAAATAGCAGGGTCATGCAAAATCATAAACTGAATTAAGAGCTTAATGAACTTTTTTGAATAAAGATTCAGTTTGGATACTAGGATCTATCATGGAGATGAAGATTCACAGAAATAAAATCTGGTTAAACTTTCATTTTATTTATGAATTCCAAGGTCAGTGTTGGTTTTATATTCTCATATGGAAGTTGGGATGCTTGATAAATTTCAAAACAAGCAAACAAGAAAAGAAACAGCTCTTAATGGGCTCTCAGTGGGAAAAAATAACATCACCAATTGTGCTTAAGAAAAAATAATAAGAAATAACAAGAAACATTTTAAACAAAGTAACAGAGAACAGATGAATAGTTTATTCAATAGTTGTCTTTAAAACTCTGAATTTTCATTGTTATGAGGGGACCACTACATGTTATTCTTATTTTCACAATGAAAAAAAAAACCCAAATCTTATTCATCTGAAGCAAGAAGGGTAAATAATGATTAGCAAAAACACATACCAAAAGTGATCACATGTCTACTCACTCTGAAGAGCATTACCTGTACTCTGGTTTGGGTGTTGTGATAATCTTTTTATTTTATATAATACAAAAGGTGTGCAACCTCTTCAGTTTCATAGAGCTGCATGCTTTTTGGAGGGTGAGTGGTGAAACTACTTACTCAATATATACTTGGCTATCAATCAATGTCTGGATATGGTAGCATGTGCCTGTCATCTCAGCTACATGAGGAAGCATAAATAAAATAGGAGGATTTCATTTCAAACCTGAGTTGGCATAAAGTGAGACCCTATCTCAAAAGTAACCAACACAGAAAAGGCTGGTGAAGTGGCTTAAGTGGTAGAGCACCTGCCTAGCAAGCACAAAGCCTTAAGTTTAACCCCCCAGTATGGCAGAAAGAAAGAGAGAAAAAGAAAAAAAGAAGGAAAGAAGGAAAGAGGGGAGGGGAGGGGAGGGGAGGAAGGAAGAAGGAGGAAGGAAAGGAAGGAAGGAAGGAAGGGAAGAAAGGAAGGAAAGAATTAGTCAAATGAGGCTTTGGTTATGGCCCTCCAGAACAGACACTCTAGCAATTGGCCCCAAGTACCTGTGTTTAACAAGCCCCATAGAATCTGATGCAATCTCAGATTTGAAAAGTTTTTGTGTTCTTAAAGTACTTCTGTGTTGTCTATCTTCCCAAATCCTTAAAATCTATCCACTCCTCATTCCCATGCTTTGGTGTCATTCAGCCTTTATTACTGCTCAATTACCTTGCTGTCACAGTCTCCCAACTGGGTCTCTATCTCTATTTGCTCTTTCATTCATTCATTCATTCATTCATTCATTTAGTACTTAGTAATGCCTACTATGTTTTTGAAATATATTAATGAAAAAGATAAGGACCTTTTTCCTTATGGGGTTTATATTCTTGTTTGTGGATATATGGGTTGTGGGATAGGTATGGAAAGAAAGTAAGCAAAAACTGTAAAATACATAAATGAGCAAGTCACTTTGGATGAAAGGTGACAGATGCTGTGGGAGGATAAAAAAAAGAGTGCTTGTGTCACCTATAGAGACTGGGGATCTGTACTAACTGAACTGCTTTAATCCTCCCAACAAGACCATTTTATAAATGAAAAAAGAAACTCTACTTCCCAAGATCAAAGAACTAGTAGGTAGCTTCCACCCTAAGTTTTTCTGCTTCCCAAACTTTGATCTCTCCCTATGTCACTGCAGTTATACCTTTGGTTTCTTGGAAAAGCAAACTCTGAGAGGCATTCTTTAGGGAATAACTGTGGGATCAAGTGCAAGGGAAGAGAAGGAAAGGGAAGGGAAGGAAAAGAAAGGGAGGAGAAGGAAAGAGAGAAGTTTGGGAGCAAAAGAAGAAGTTAGGCTGAGACACAGTTGCTGAAGAGATTTCAGTCAACTTTGCGAGAACTCTAAGTTCAGAAGGTCCTAAAGAGTTTTCTTGAATTGGGCTGAATATACTGAAATCAACTCTCATTGAATGTGTGCCGCAGAAAGAGGGCGCGACTATAGGCAAGATAATGCTTTCCAAACACTGACAATTCCTGGAGAGGGATTTATCAATATGAGATTGTGAACCTGTCACCAGTAAGTACCTTACAAAACTTGTTAAGTCAGCAATTTTGGAGAGGATTGAATGAAAAGATGTGGATGAGAGCACAAAACCCAATTTCCTTGAGCTTTCTTGGACTCTTCATTCCCGAGTATTCAGTAACAACACTTTCTCCCAAAACACCCTGCAAATGTTGATCTGCAGCTCAAGCATTTTGTAGAATTAACAGTGTTGAAGCTGTAAGTCTTTGCAGGGAGAGAGTCCACTCTGCCAGGTATCAATAAAATGCACAAGTGCTTTTTCAAGGCAATTAAAACTGCCAAGATTATAATTGCTTGTAACTGGAAGTAGGCAAAGAAATTAATGTTGCAGAATAGTGTTCAATCCCCTGAGAGCTGGCAAATTTATTCAAGATTGCAAATAATTGGAAAAACTAATAGTAAGAACTCCAGTTGGTATGGTCAGCTTTCTTTGAAACCCATCAGTAGTCACAGTAAACATTTAATTCCATCACTTAGGGGTGCCCTTTGTCCCCAGCATTTGACTTCGACAGCTCTGAGAGCTTTGACAAACAATCCAGGCTCCTTTTACCTGTCTGGTGCTCATTTTACTTACCTGGTTGCCTTGGGACACAATCATAGGAAATATGTAAGCAAGATTGAAAGACACAAGAAATTACATGGAGATAGGAAGAGGGCAAGATAACAGAGTAGGAGCTGGAATGGACAGTAAATGATGAGAAAGACTGTACTCCTCCGTTGTTTTCATATGAGAAAACGAATACTGAAACACAGAAAAGCTAAGTGGTTTTGCCCAAGGTTACATATTCTGAACTTTTGATTTGAAGTACAGTTAGCTTTCTGTGGCACCACATGGTCAATTCAGGTATGGAGTAACTTTAATATATCAACTTAACAAGATTTAGGCACAACAAGATTTCCCAGAATTTCTGATCAGGTGGAGCTCAAGAGACTTTCTGCAGAAGAGTTGGAAGAAGGAAGTGAAGCAGCAGTTATCTTGATCTTTCAGAAGAACTGCCATTTGATCCCAGTCTACCTTGGTGAGCCATGGATCCTAAGCTAGTTTAATTAATTTAATTTGAGAGAGTTTATTCCACAATACTATTTAGCAAATAGAAAGTTGACGTATTTCTCATCTATTGTATCCCCTTGTTTTACAAAATGCTGGGGCTTCCTGTTTGAAATAAAATTCACTCTATAGGTCTAGGCTGAGAAGCCCTCAAAAACATGAAAATTCTTCTCTAAAGAGAAAGGAAACATTTTCCTCTTCTTTCACATTTATTAAGTACAAATATACATAAATACCATTTCCAAACATAAGTAGATATAGAAAGAGTTACAATTTTTCTGTAGCTCTGTAATTCTAGCTATTTTGAAGAGAATAGTCACTCTTCAAATGGTGACATTTTCAAACACAGGAAAGCTGGCCTATGGTTAAAGTAATTTTTTTTCTTTTCCCAGAGAGAAAACATGGAAGCTGTCAGTTCCCAGGAACTACAAAGTGTCTGGCATACTGTAATGACCCAGGGTCAGGGTCACATAACCCTTTGTATGTATCTCTCCTGTTGAAAGTTCTACAGCAGGAATGAGTGAAAACCATGCCCTTTCAAATAAGGCAAGGAAACAGAAGGGTAAAATGTTAAAAAAAAATGCTGTTCCTGCTTGCTTCCCCCGCCCTGCCCCGCCGATATTAATATGTGGAGAGAAATGATTCTTGGTTCTGTCTTATATAAGAAATACTGTATTTCCCAAGCCCAACATGCAATTGGTTTCAGAGTAAGCAAAAACATTTAAATAGCCACTACCTAATTACAGGTACACAAATGTCCACACATAAATTTTCTTTGACACAATCATTGATTCTGTCTGAAGGAAGATGGGCACCTTGGTCTCTCTGAAGTTTGGTTGAGGGTCTCCCCCATCTTCATGAGGAATAGATAGAATAATAAGGTATGTTCGAGTGCAGTCTTTAGCCTGATCCCAAAGAAATCTCTGGAGCTTGCAACACACCACAGTCATTCTTGTTTGTAGTGACAGGACAGGTTTGTTGTCTGCAGGCTAGGGGAGAATGGGAGGTAGGTGCATTCTGAGAAATGAAGCAACTGTGAGCCTTCAAAACCAATCCTCATAGCAACTGGACTCCAAAAGAGTGCTAGGTGAGTGGAGTCTGGACAGGCCACACAGTGTTTCCTCCAACTCACTGTATCTATACATGCCAGCAGCATGTGCTTAGAAATTAAGTGTTGAACAGACAGAGAAGACATCAATGAGGAGAAAATTCAAGAGCAAGTGGAGATCAAGGACTCATTCTCCTCCTAGGTAAACATTACTCTAATTTCATATCTGTTCCTGTGTGTTTCTACCAGTTATGGGATGGGACCAACCATAACTTTAGGGCAGAAACTGACAGCAGGATTTCTACATGATTTGACTACCTAAGACACTACCTTCTTAACTTCCTGAACAAGTTCAAGTGATAACACAGAAAAGCCAAAGCTCTCTGTAAAGGCAGAAGATAACTCTGGAGGTTTGGGACCACTTCTGTGCTACAGCCCCCTCAATCCCTACCAAGGTCATTCCAAATCATCAGGCAGGACTGTGGTCTAGATATGATGCATTTAGTAGAGATGAAACTTAAGCTCACCCTGGGAAGCAGGAACCCAATCACACATGCTTTTCCTTTCATTTCTAAAAAAACCAGATGGATCATAGTGCAGTCCAAATGATCCACTTTCCAACTCAATCAAACCCCTGCTGACCACATGAAGTACAAATACACACAATACTTTCTGGATGCAGATACTTTCCCACAGGGATCTGGAGATTCAGATAAATATGTGTAATAGCAGAATAGATTAATCCACTCATAATTTCCAAATACTGCTGATAGAGCTGCTATGAATTCTATTACTTTTTCTTAGGTTTTAGTTTTATAAATATCTGATGAACTCACCCTAGATTTTACAACAGAGAACTTTATTTTTAAAGGTTTTTTGTTTTTCTTTTGAGGGTGAGGTAAAATTTGTATGTAGTGAGATGTGTATTTCTAAAGTGTACATTCATAAATTTTGATGAATACACTTACATAACACGAACCCAGGCCTAGGGATATAGCTCAGTGGCACAGTGCTTGTCTACCATGTGAGAGGCCCAGTGTTTGATGCTCAGTACCACAAAGAAATAAAAAAAAAAAAAACTATCAAAATATGGAAGATTTGAAACACCACAGACAGCCCCCATATACTTCCCAGTCAATCCCTGCCCCCACAACCGGGAGGCAACCACTACTCCTTTTCTCCATCACAGTCTCATTTTGCTTGTTCTAGAAGTTCATCTAAAGGTAAAATGTACAAGGTTTCTTTTTCTCAGCATCGTGTTTTAGAGACTGATCTAAAGATTGTGAATATCACTACTTCATTATTTTTGTGTTGCTACATCATATTTATTGGAGAGATTTAGAGCTAAACATTGTCAAGCTTTTGTTCTGATGGTCAAAACTGATTAAAATGCTGACTTAGATAAATTGGATAACTTCTTCTTTAAAAATGTGATTTTTAAAAAGAAAACATTCCTAAGACTAGGTGTGGTGTCATGTCTGTAATCCAGGTATTTGGGAGGAGGAGTCAGTAGGAGGATCACAGTCTGAGGCTGGTCCAGGCAAAATTACCATGAGACCCTATCTGAAAAACAAGCAAGAAAATCAAATGAACTGGGGGCATAAATTCAATCCGAACTACCAATAATAATGATAATAATTAAAAAAAAAAGAAAAAGAAATTATTCCTAAATGAGTAGGGTAAATGTTTTCTCCTACTAGAAAAATACATGGTAACAAAAATAAAACCTTCAAAAGTAAACACACAGAAATCCATTCTTACTCCACAATAAGAAAAAAAGATTTAATCATTGGAAGATATTTAAAAGATAGTAAGGAAAAAAAGAAAGAAAATATACCACAAATTTCATTGTAGACATTTTATCTTTAAGACTAATTGCTGGTCTAAGGAAACAGATCAACCCTGATGTCAGTCCTTAGGCATAGCAGTAACAGTATAACCTGAAGAATAATTTCCTGGCTGCTTTATTTCTGGCAAACTCCCTTAATTGGCTAGCATGCTAATCCCTTTCTTAGAAGAACACTTAGCACTGGAAATGTGTGAGGCAAACACAAAAATACAAGTCCTGGTTTGGTATGCAAATCAGCACCATGGAAACCAGCATGGCATTGCTGTGCTCAGGGCAATCAGCGGGGAACAGATGAGCTATGAATCAAAGCCTGAAGAAAGCTGCTGTCAACAGGATTATGGACACGGATCGCTTCTCACCCTGTGGTTTCCTTCAATTCTGAACTAGGAGACTTCAACTTGACACTTTGGTGGACTAGATTCCCATGGGGCTCCTCTTTCTCATTTGTATCCCCAAGTAACAAAACTGTCAGCTATTTACAATACACACATACAAGTGTGACATTGTTTTAATTATGTTGCTAGTTACAAGAACTGTATTTGTAGAAGTCTACAAAATGTATGTTTTCTTATTCAAAGAACAAAATAAGGACTTTTCTGTATCAGCCATATGTCATCATAGGAATTCTCTTTTTCTTATTTTACTTGCATGATCTTTGGGGTCTAGGAGGGTCTTGGGTTTTCTGGGCACAAAGTGGATTTCTCTCCTAATGCAAGTTATGAAGTTCAAAACTGTGTATAGTTATAGAAATCAATGTGATTGCCTATAGGGTAGAGAGGATCCCCTGGGAAAAATCACAAAGAAAGTTTCCAGGGTGATAAAAACGTTCTTTTGATCTGAATGATAGTGTCATTGAGATTATATAAATATGAGTTGCAATTAATTGCACTGTAGAAAACATTTATTAATTTTATTATACATAATTTACCTCAACAGAGTACTGTAAAAAAACATGTTATTATAAGAGGCTTTACCAGACAGAGGTCAATGACTGTAAAGAAGACAAGATCTACTAAAAGCAGCTAAAAGCTTCATGGGGACCAAGCCAGCACCAAAATGACCCTTGACTTGTCACCTGTAATCTGCAGTCAGTTTAGTGATCATAGACTGTCTAGTGTCATAGAATGTCTCTGCTCTAAGAATTTCCCCAGGCCCATCACACAGTTAACCCATTCCATTTGGATAGTCACTAATCACAGACTAAGACACACATAATACTGACAGTGCCCTGGCTCCCTCAAGCAAGACAGATAGGGAATGCTTGGATACTTTGCAGGGAAAGGGTGGCTGGCAAGAAAACATTCCATTATTTAGGACAGTGAAGTTTGCACGCTACAAAGGACTTTTCCACCTCTGAAATGCTCCTTGTCTAAAAAAAT
The DNA here is from genome assembly GCF_047511655.1 of Castor canadensis. Lineage (NCBI taxonomy): Eukaryota > Metazoa > Chordata > Mammalia > Rodentia > Castoridae > Castor > Castor canadensis. The sequence goes on from NC_133390.1 coordinate 148,570,462, forward strand.
CACAAGGAGCATTTCTTAATTGTGTTCCCTCCAAGGGATTTCTTAGTCTGTTTTTGTTTGTTTGTTTGTTTAAACATTGATTACATGTCAAGCTCATCCTCAAAGTTAATACAACACCATCATTTACAGATGAGGAAACTAAGAATAAACCACTTTAAACAACTAAACATTAGTTACATGAGACAAATCCAGGTGAAACCTATCCATCATCCACCTTTTAAAAATACCATTGGCTCCTCCTACCAAAGAGGTCAGTGCCCAATGGCTACTGCATTCCCCTTGTAAACTCTGAAAGCCCAAGGACAGCTGCTGCTTCAGACTTATGCCATGTCCTTGGCCTATCTTCCAGGCTGTGATTTCTGAAGCTACTTCAGGAAAATGGCCCAGCAGAGAGGCTGGACTAACAGCTGGAAGCCATGTGCTCAGGAGCACTGTCACCTGAGAGAGCTGTGACCCTGGTGCAGACACTTTCTCCCCCACCTCAGATTTTGCATCACCAAAAGTAAAGGGGTATGAAAATCTCTATGTCTCTCAGCACTAACAGTTTCTGATCCCAGGGAACTACTTATGATGTTGCTCCCAATAATAATAATATTATATATAACACGTAATAATATACGTAAATATAGAAGCATATATAATATATAATGCATATGTAATTATAAACACTGTTATTAATATATATTTTAATTCTATCTGGACTTTAATTTTAAATCTCCAAATGTGAGAAGTTTTTAATATTAAAAATAATCTACAAGTTAATATCTGGGAACTATGAAGGCAAAAGAAGTGTAATGCTAATGTTGGCAGGTTTTATTATTATTATTTGTAATTACTGTTAATAGGTTTGACCAAAATGTTCTGACAGAACTTTTTCATAAAAGAGTGGTTAAGTTTATGGAGCTTCCTGGGTTCAAACTCCACCCCTTTACTTACTAATTATGTGAGCTTGGGAAAATTATATATTCACTCTGTATTTCAACGCTTTCATCTGTAAAATGGAAATATTCATAGTACTTCAGTGATAAAGTCATTATGAGGCTTAAATTAACTTCAGTAATTTATAAACTCATATTTGAAAAGAACATAAATCACCTGGCAGATGGTAAGTGCTATATATGTGTTTGTTAAACAATAAATTAAAAGCAAATATTTTGCTCAGAAAGAATCTGAGTGAAGTTTTCTTATCTCATGTGGTTTTAATTTCTGGCTATGAAAAACTGTCCCCTTCATGAAAGTTCTTTTGTATAAAGCACTAATAGAGTTTGCTTGTTCAACCTTAGAGAAAAGTTTTTAGATTAACCACTTTGATATTTAAAGTCTCCTTTAATACAGATAATAAATAACTCTTGAAAAGAAAGAAACTACCATGAATCAAGTACACGTGTTTTTAACTAAGAACACAGTAGTGATTAAAGGGGTAGGGTGAGGGAAACTGCTGAACTGAAAAGACCAAAAAAACACCAAAAAATCAAAACCTCTTTAACTGAAATACCATCTCAGTGCTAAAGAGGAGCAATCAGATCTTGGACAGATTATTCCAATTCTTCATTTGTAGTAAATCAATGGATTAACCAGTTGTCCCTTCTCAGAGTCAGTGTCCCTGAATCATTTGGAGCTCCCACCAGAAAGAGAAGGCCTTTTCTGCTTCATTTTTATGGAACCAATTAAAGTTGAATCTGGAGACTAAGAGCCTTTTAATTAACTTCTTAGAATGCTCTTGCCTGCACCCACAAATGACAGATCACCACCCCCCACCCTTAGGTCTCAGGCATGCTGCCTTTACAATAAACACTATTTTTAGCAATTGGAACATGGAAGCTTTTGTTAATGCTATTTAGAGACCATGCAGGATGCCAGCTAAATGTCCCATTTTACATCATCCCTCACCAGACCTGACAGTTGGAAACACTTAGTTCTGCCCTGCTTCTATTGTGTTTCTAAAGTCATTTGAATGATTTAAATCTGAGATAAGTATTTGCAAATGAGTTGAAGAAATAAAGATATGACTGAAAACTCCAAACTGTCTTGTTAAGAATGCACTCAGTTATAGTTTAATTTGGGGGGGATTTTGTTAATGCTTGTAAATCCCAACAGCAGTTCTTCCCTGATGGTAACATTTCATGGTTCATCTTTTAAAGAGTCACTGCTTCCAAACCAAATACTTTTGGAAGTCTATTAAAAGGTTCCTTAAACTCTTCACCTACAAAATTGAACAGGAAAATATATGACAGTTCTTAATTCACTTTTCAATGAATCTATAATCTAATCTGAAAACAACAGCAATTTCAATATAATCCCACTTTATTGAACATCTTCTATGTGCCAGCACTAGACTGGTTATGTTAAAGACACCAAGACAGTCTTGGAAAAGTATTATTAGCCCCACTTTACAGTTGAAAAGACAGAGAATTATAGACATTAAGGTGTTTGCTCAGAGTGAAGAGCAAAAGTAAGATTCGATACAAATTGAGTAAATTTGGCCAGAAGAAATAAACTTCTTATAATTGACTTGTAGAGAAGATTTCAATTTGACATGGCCAGTGCACTGTAGGTGGCATTTCTGGGGCACTTCTCCTAAATGTTCCCAGGAGTCCAAGAGATCAGCTAGTCATAATGAATTCATTTCAGATGGAAAGGAAAGAGTTGAAGACTTACATGAAACACTGAACCTATGATTTCTTTACCCTTTTTTTGCTCTTTTCCAACAAATCACTTGTTAGATGCAGCCAATCTCTGCAAAATGCAAGCCAATGAGGCAATTCATTCTAAAATGAGAACTGTCTAGGATTAATCCCGTGAAATCCTTCAAAATCTCATTGGAGGTGGCTGGAAAAGAGTAGACTCTCACCAATGCTCCTGGAGCTCAAACAGGTAGCATTCCAGTCCCCCCTCTGCTGCTGCCATACTCATAGGCTTGCTTGATTTTAACATCCCCAAGTCAATCTCCCTACTCTCCACTCTGTTTTCTTTGTATGTATCTCTATAAAAACACAAGCTAATTACTGCCTTGGCATGGAAATGAGTATGTAATTCTAACAGTCACTAACAGCTGAATCTATACTGCAGCAGATGTGGGATGGTGGCCCCAGACTTGACGATGAGATATAAATGACGTGGTTTTCTAGATAATTTCTTCTACGAATGCCTGAAGTCAAACTATAAACCAGAACTCACTTCGTGTTTCTCTCACACATCTATCTGCAGTCAGTGGGGTTGCCTAACAAGAAGTTGGCTCATCTTACATCCATCAGAGATGGTATCTCAGTTGGTAACAGTCCTCAAGGTGAGTTGGTAGAATGGGTACTCTGTGGTTTTGACTCAGAACTACCCGGATGCAAATCCTAATTCAAATCACTGCTTACAGGTATCTTCAACCACTTTGAGCCAATTTGTCATTAGGAAAACAAGACTGATGATGTTTGCTGAATGCTGAGAGGATCAGTCAGGACAGCACATTTAAACTTTCTAATGTGTGTGTGTGTGTGTGTGTGTGTGTGTGTGTGTGTGTGTGATGGATGACTGCAACAGCAGCCTCCCACAGGAAATCAACAATGGATAATTGTCTTCAGGAACGATATGAGAAGCATAAGGATGTTGTGTTTAAGAGTATAGATTCTTTGCTGTATTTCATAAGGGGCAATGTAACCAATGTACAGTACAAGCCTAATTAGAATTGCCACTTTGAATCCTCCCTTATATAACGAAATATATCCTAATAAAAAAATTATAAAATAAAATTTTTGAAAAGTGTGGATTCCGACTGAGTTTGGTGTACACATCTGTAATCCAAGCTACTCGAGATGCCTAGATGGAGGATCTTGGTACAGAGCAGGTTCAGGCAAAAGTGTGAGACCCTACTTAAAAAAAAAATCTTTAAAAATGCAAAAGGAGCTGAGGGCATGCTCAAATGATAGAGTGATTGCCTAGCAAGTGGTAGCCCTGAACTCAAACTCCAATACTACTAAAAGTAAAAATGAGTGTGGATTCTGAATTCAGATTCTGTGATCAAGGGACTACCTTATTTTTCCTGATCTGTAAAAAGCTTCATGTTTCCTCATTTACCAAATAGGATACTACTCATTTTCTCTCAACTAGGTCTTATTTTTCCTCATCTGTAAAATGGGATAATCCTAGTACCCAGTTCAAACAGTTGTTATGAGGATTATATAAGCACTTACAACATTGCATGCCCCACTATAAACACTCAATAAGTATTGGTTATTTATTTCTATAATTACAACAATCATTTACACAAGAACAAGTAGAGATACAAGCACAAATCGTGCCCAGGGAAGAATGTTGAAAGGCTCAGAGATGCTTTGCCCACAGAAGTGGCCCCTCAAAAGAAGTGTGAGACCTGCCTTTCCCTATTATTAAAGAGCTATCAAGCACAAGAAGATTTTTTGATTCATTGTGATTGCCCCCAGGGGAGAAACCAGCTTCAATGGATCAAAGCAGCATGGGATTCATTTTTTTGCTCAGTTTTGAAAAGAAATAGCTACCAGCTGAGCTGCTCAGAGATGAAGCACACTGCTGCTTCTGGAAAGAGGGAGTTTGTGGTCACAGAAGGAATCCAAGCAGCACCTAGACACCTTTGACACAAGTAGTCTCAACGCACCACAAATAATGACCACAGTTGACCTTCAAGATTCTCCACAACTAAGGTTTAATAACAATATAAGAATAAATGAAACCAGGTAAAAAGGCAGGTGCTTCATAAACATTGCAGGCCATGTGATGGGGACACTGACAAAATGCTTCTGAGTCCATCAGATTTGGTCGCCAGGACACACATACTTGCTGTTCATACTTTTTACCCCCTTCTAGACAGCGGGCTGTTGCATGAGCTTGCTCACCTCTCAGTCTGAGATGATCTTTCAAGTAAACAGCAAGAAATGAGAACCTGGCCTTTGGTGTGCTGTTCCATTTTAATTCATGGCTTATTGGCAATCGCTTGTCTCCTGCTGGAAATTAATTAAGACTTGTGTTCAGTAGGAGCTGGCATTTGCTTTGAATCACAGACCCTACTGCTGAAACTTTGAAATGACAAAAACACATCTCCAATTTGGGGCTCGATGAGGCACATTTGAAGAGCCCCCTGTCGTTCTCAGCTACTGTGTTCTGAACAATGCTCTATAAATGTTCTCAACAACAATGCACAGGGTAGATTTCAGCCACCTCGGAGTTCCTGCTAATTTTGCCGAGGGAAAAAAAGTATAGGTAGAACTGGACATCAAGGGCCAATTTGAAGGAGGGGGGAACTAGTATTTTCACTCTTGAGAGATTTTAACATTACCCACTTTATTGTGCTTCTCTAATCTTTTTATGAAAGAAATAATGTGCTATGTATAGGAAGAATTGTAACAAGACACTCCACTAGAATGAATTATTCCAGGTAATGAGTTTTCTGTTAACAGAGGGCCATGATTCATCCATTCATTAATTTTTCTTGCTCTTCATTCAAATCCTTTAAAAACTCTACATTTATCTTTGTGGTGTTCTGCTAGCTTCCATCTGCTCAGGACAGTAAATACAAGTCTTCTGGTAGTGTCAAGAACTAGCAGCAGGTCCTGCCAGAAAGGCAAATGGTCAAAATAAATCAAGACCTTTACTTTGAAACCCCAGATCTCTATAAAGAATAAGGTAACAAAGAAGGAACAGGAAGTCTTCTTTCATACTAGATTCTATTCTTATGTTTTCAAGAGCTGTGCTTGAGAGCAAACCATCTATTGCAGGATATCTGAGATGGAATCAAATTCTGCCTTTACAAGGAAAGGTTATTTCTACTGGTATTTGTCCTTCTGGTAAGAGACCAAAACTCTGAAAATACACCAACTTTCTAAATTGATCCCAACCTCACAGCATAGTAGTAAGTGCAGCCAATGTAATTTGTTATAAATTTTTTTTTCATCTTTCATGTCCTTATACCAAAATTATCTCCCACCATCTTCAAAGCTCCATCCCAATGCTCAGATCCTATACTAATGGTATAATATTTGATAGATGAAATTATTCTTCAGAAAATAAAAAGGACCCAATTTTTTTGTCAGAAAAAATAGAAACAATCTGTCTCCTAACACACTTTGCATATGATTAAATAAAGGGACATGCTAAAAAAAATTTTTTTAAAGTAAAAAATGGAAAAAGGCAATAGAACATACAACTTACAATTTCTGGAATGCTCTTTAATCAAATAGGGGAATAAGCTAGATTTCATGATCTGAATAAGTGATGAGAAGACATCGATGCCTTGCTATTAAGTTTCTCATTGAAAGCCAAGGATTTAAATAGCTAAAGCACAACACTGACTCCTGACATTAGATAAAGTATAATTAAAAGGCTAATTTTGACCCAATCAAGCCTATTTAAATTGGACTTGTAGCTGACTTAAATTGGCCACATATTTGGGCCATATTATCAAATGCCAGGATCTTGAATAACTCATGACACTTATAGATGCTATCATGAAAATGGAGTAGCTCCCCAAATTAGAGAATTGGCATGCATTCCTGTGTAAAAGAAATTAGTTTAGAATCTTCATTATTTTTTCTTGACAAATCACCAATTGTTCATTTTGCATCAAATCTAGCTAAAGTGCTAGACTAAAGTTGGCAGAAAATACAAAAGAAGGCTCGAACCCCTCCACTGCTAGGAATTGCAGCATGGAAAAGAAAAAAAGTTATAAATAATATAAACACATTTGAAAACACATAAATATGTATATGAATAATGAGTTCTTATTAGGTGTCAGGCACTCTCGAAATGTATATTCCATTTATTGACATTTAATTTTCTAAATAACTAGTGGCTAATAGTCTTTACTTTAGGTATGAAGAGATAGAATAAAAAAAGTTAGTTGATTTGTCTAAGGTCAGATAGTCAGCAAGTGATAGAGCTATGATTTGAATCTAGACAATCTGACAATAAAATCACATGCTTGACCACCAGCTCCTAACTCTTGGAGGTGACATAAACACTGCTAACACTCTGGTGTACTGCTCTGCAATACACAACTACAGTTATTTCCTCAGGATAAATTCTTCAAAGCAAATTTACTGGGTCAAAGAATGTGTACATTTTAAATTTATACCTAGTGCCAAGATTTTGAGAAGACCATGGTCTGTCAGGAAAGGCAGGGGAGAGGGTTCCAGATGGTAGAAACAGCATGACCAGAAGGCAATGGGGATCATGATCCAGCAGCAGCGGGAGCTCTAGTTGTCTAGTCTGTGCAAAACAGGACAAAGGCTTAATGGTGGGTCTTGGTAGAGCAGTGGGTGGGGGACTCTCTCACCAGCATTCTGCCTGCCTTTTATCTTCCCTTGAATCAAGGCAATTGTATTCAATTGTACCAATGATGCTTGCATTTGTTATTTGGTAGAAAAAGGAAGTGTTATGGATTTTTCACTGCTTCCTAGTTCTTAATGAATTGTACTAAAAACATTTTACAACAAATAGCAAGTGATTGGACTATTGAATCGTGAGGTCCCAAACTCAGCTCTTTGAAAAAGGCCTGTTTTCTTTGTGCCATAAGAAAGTTTTACAGACAGTAATTCTGCTCTTTGCATAGAAGATGATACTGCAGAACATGCCTTTCATAGGTATACATTGACTTAGGAGATATTCCTCCAAGGACAGTCAGATTTCTAGGGATGGGGTAGAGTATCTCCAGCTCCTTAGACTGGGTCCTAGAATTCCAGGTAAGAGTCTAAAAAGGAGAACTAGGCAGAGAAGGCTTTTCTGAATACCATATCCTAGTAATGACTGCTGCCCCCAACTGTGGTCCTAGGCAAAAAGTACATAACAGCCATAGCTTAGGATACTGAACCATTTCTCAAAAGGCTCATTGATACAGGTGATCCTGAGGGGGTGGGCCAATTTATTGGCCAAAGTCCTTATCCCTACCTGCAGTAGTTCATAGTACCCTTGTCTGGGGTATGGTGAGGATCTATCACTTGCCCTTGAGACCTCCACTGCCAGTTCTTCTCTATTGTGCATTCACATGTGGTGAGCACTTAAAATAACCACGCCCTATACCAAGCCTTGCAAAAAACAGACAAAAGGAAGTTCCTTTCCCTCTACTCTCACAGGATTTACAGATTTAGATAGTACACATGTCTTTAAAAAGAATCACTTCCAAACAAACAGCTCTGAAGTAATAGAAAGGGTGCTGTGAAAGAGTGTAATGGAAAAGCTGAGACTTCAATTTGGGGAAAGAGCCTTTTTGACCTTGTGTGGTAGACCATTGGATTTCATAGTCCAGTTCATCATCCGCCATATATTCCATGTTCCTTTCATGGAATTAGCAGATTTCCACTCAAGAAGCATTGTGTAATTCCCTGCCTTTTGATCCCAAGTTAAGGAATGTGATTTGAAGCTGATGCTGATGGCTCACACCCGTAATCTTAGCTAGTTGGGAGGCTGAGATCAGGAGGATCAAGGTGCAAGGCCAGCCGGAGCAAACAGCTTGTGAGACCCCATCTCCAAAATAACCAGAGCAAAATGAATTGGAAGAGTGGCTCCAGGGACAGGGTGCTTGCTTTGCAAGTACCAAGCCCTGAGTTCAAACTATCCCACCAAAAAAACAAGGAGTGCTATTTGTTTTAGCCAATGGAATATTAGTAGATGTGGCATACCATAGCTCTGAAAAAACACTTGGTGTCTCCACTTGTGCTCCCTGACCTATCTATGAGAACATTCTCTAGCTAGTGTGCTGGGTGTTGAGACATGTGGAACAAAACTGAGTCACCCCAGCCTTCCTGGTTGAAGCCATCCCAGATTAACACACAGTTTGCTGATTGTCAGACATGCGATTCTAGCCAAGACCAAAGTAAACCCCAACCCCCTAAATGTGTGATCAACAAATGCCTAGTCTTGCAGTGTATGTCTGCAAGGTTTTGGGGTTGTTGCACAGCATTACTGTAGCAAGGGATAGCTGATATATAAGGCAACAATGAAGCTGAGCACTGAGGAATCATCAGCCAGGAAAACAAGAGAAAGTCCTTGAGCCTTGACAGAAAGTGAAAATGGAGAGAAGTGGATGGATTCTAGATATATTATATATATATATATATATATATATATATATATTAAAAACATGGTGATAAATTATACAGAAGAGAGGAGTCTCAGAGGTACCCAAGATGACACGCGGGCATCTAGTTTAGGAAAAAAAGTAAATAGTTTTACTAAAATGGGAGGATGGAGTATATGAGAATTGAGAGTTTACTACAGATGGGGATGAGGGTATGGAAGAGACATGAAAGGTGGTATGTCAGACAAATTGTCTTCAAATCAAAGGAGGCATACGGAAGAAATGGTAATGTGAATTAGGGGTAGACAGACTGAACGATAATCCCCTTCAGCAAGAATGTTCATTGAGACTAGAAGATGGCCTGGATTTAAAAATAGTGTGTTCATTATGTCTATTTGTACACTGAGGCACATGATAAAATGCAGATTTTACTGTAACTTCATCAAGACATAACCAAGAAAGTAAAAAACACTTTGAATGTAGAATTATTGGGGGTGCTTAACTTGTAAGCCTTTATATATTGGTCAGGGTAATGGGTGTAGAGAATAGTCTAAGTAACTGCATTGATTTCCATTGGAAAAGATATGAAGACATTCCTGGAAGAAAGAGATTCAGAAATCAGGGATGTAGTATGTGAAGGAGCAGTTGTTATAATGAGTAGGGCTTTAGAAATTCATGAAAGGACTTTAGGAAGCTCATCTACCTCCCTGTTGCTTTTTCTCAGTAGAAAATAAATGAATGAACCAAGTCCATCTGTCTATCTATATGTTTATCTATCTTCCATCTACCTATTCCATCTATCTATCTATCTATCTATCTATCTATCTATCTATCTATCTATCTATCTACCTGTTCTCTACCGCTACAATTTTAATGAAACATGTCAAAGTGGTATCCTATGTAGCATTCCCTATTAGCATATCACAAGCCCCACACATCTGTTAGGTTGTGTTTGGGATGTTCCACTTCATAAACTTCCCATGTGCTGTGTAATACCATTAGAGCTTTGAATAAAGAAATGATAAACAAATATTTCTGAAATTAAAGAACAGAAGGAATTTACATGGAATTATCTTTTTCTGAGCAGAAAAATAAAGAGCACATACAAACAAAAACAAAAGAGATTTATATATCCAAATGAATACAGTTTATGTATCCAATGAATCCACATTGGCTCATTTGGCGGGGTGGAGGAGGGTGGCAGGGAAGTCCCTGGGCTTCCAGACTTCTAGATAAAACACTTTGTTCACTCAGTGAATAAAGCCTTTCTTTAGTACATTGAGTTTGTTTAAAGTACATCCTTTTGAAAATAAATATTAAAAATATGACCAAGGTAACATTTCTTAAAATAATGAGTAACTTGAGGAGTTAAGAATATAAAATGTATTGGTTTTGCTCTCAGCTCCTGTAGTCACAAGTCTCTTAAAAAAACAGTGTAAACTCTATCAATGGCTCTTTTGGGTTTTGAGATTAAGGAACTTGATTCAAGTTCTTGCTGCAACTTATTAGAACAGGCATTTGGTCGTGCTGTGGTTTAAAATGGCAAACAGGATGGGAGAGAGCCTGCTGTGAAGCTTTGGTAATGAAACTGAGATCTGAGCTACTAAGTTAGTAAAACAATGAATGAAAATTGGGACTTAGGATGGAGGGGAATGCACACTTGTACAGGCAGAATTCACTGACCAAACTATCATGAATCTTCTGAAAAATGCCTGGCTTCTATTTTTAACAGTGGTCCTCACTCCTCACCTTTTAAAATCCTCCCACTGTCTGTGCATTAATGATACCAACATCTTTAGAGTCCCAAGGAAGCTTTCTTTTGCCAATCAATACTACCCACTCTCAGCTATCCCTCAGTGGATGTGATTATTATTACGTGGCATTCAGTTGCCTTTCCCCATTTTCTCTAGCTCCTTTTCAAGATTTTTTTCAATAAACAAATAGATCATATTATTTCATGGCTTTTCTCCACACTAATTTTGTATTGACTATTTTGGACATCAATGTACAGCTAATTTCTGGATATTGAACATTATCACTACTAACATGGCTAATCACCTTCTGAGAGTGTGAATTCATCTTTTCTGCAGAGAGAGGAAGGTTGATAGTTTTCAAAACAGAAAAAACAGGGCCATTATGTATTCAATTATATATATATGTATATATATATATATATATATATATATGCCTATACATGTAGACATACTCACATACATACCTGTATATGCTTGTGTGCATATATGCATGTTGTAGATACACACATAAATGCATGTGGATATGTATGTACATTTGCATACATACACACACACACATATATATAGTTTGCATCTATACGTATACTTGCTCTTGCTCAAGTGTTTTCCTAGAAGAGAAAGTTTACATACTAATAAAGCACAGGCTGTATGGAGTAAAAGTTATTCTGCATCAAAAAATGATCTTTTCAACTTTCATCTTCCATATAAATAGCCACTCAAATATACGACCATCTTGTCATATATTTGAAAATATATTGAAATGCATTTGAATGAAAAGCCTTGTGAATTTTCAGAATCTTTTTCTAGAGCTCCTCCATGCTTTATGAAATACCCTCCACTCCTCCAGAGATGTACATTTGTGCCACATTTTGCCAGTGGGAGAGTGGACCAATACAGGCTGATCACAATCATGGCCAACTCAACAAATACAAGGAACGCAAGATAAGGAGCCTGATTCAGAAGGAAATAAGCATCCATTCTCCCTTCCTTGGTTCTACCATTTTCTCAGAACACCTTTCCCTCTAACCTGAAGACAACTGTTCACAATTGCAAAGTTAAGGGGAAAAGAGACAAAAGACATTTTCAAGGCAAATAAACTTATGTTCCTAACTCAGCTAGACAAAACATAGAGAGGTTCTGGTTCTTGGTGAGCACACACTTGTTCCAATTCCTCACTTTTGGGACTGTGTTCAGATTTAAGAAGTGCAAGCCACAATATGGAAGGAAGACTGATAATCTGTATGATATCTTAAAAGGTACTGATGTCTTATAGGAAATAACTAAATAATTTCAGAGGATAGGTGGATAGCCCCCCAACACATGCAGTATTTGAGACAAAACACTGCCCCTTCTATCCTAAATATACTTGCAAGTTTCTTATGTGATGCTACAGCAAGGCATAATGATATAATTAAGTTGGCATATTATTTTTATTTTCTAAATGTAATAGTCTTCTGCCATCTGGTTTTAACATGAAAATAATTGTACTGATTATTTTAACATAGATGTCAATCTCCTATATTATTTGGTTGAGGCAAATGTGGTCAATAAACTTAGTTAAAACTGGTTTAGTAATTTTTCTCCTATTTTTTTAAAGAAGTTTAGTCATTGTCTTATTAGATCAAGCAACATATTAAACCAAATACAAAAAGACATTCCTTTTCATTTTTTGTGTATTGGAATAAAATATAATCAGTACATTATTTACCTGAAAGCCAATATATTAAAATTATTACTATTTATTTATGATACATATGTATGTATGTACACATACATGTTTTGACAAAAGGTTAAGTGATAGCTAATGTCCTTAGGTCAAAAACACAAAGATAAAGATGTAGACCAGTCCAGAAAGCAGATTCTATTTATTAATACCTTTTGATTAACTTTTATTAGTTAGCAAACATAGATTTGGTACAGAATAAATGTATAGATTGTTTTTTAAGGCAAGATATAAATATAACTAAAATAAGTTTTTGCCCTGGAAGCTATCGTAACTTATCAAAAGATATATAAATAAACTCACATTTCAATACATGGAAAAATATAGAAATTACTAACACTTGATTTAGTTATCTAATGAGGACATTTTTTTCCTTTTACCATTTTAATGCTATTTTGTTACAAAACAATAATATGCAAAATGTGTGTGCCATCTATGTGTATATTCCAAGTGTTTATAATAAAATAAAGACCTATTTATTTATCTCCTAATTTAAAACAGAAGATTTTCAGTATCATTCCATATTCCTTCTACTGAATAGATTTTTTTTCTCTCTACGCACACCAGGAGCAAACACTTTCTAAAAATTATAGATTAATTATATTCCTGTTTTATTTCTTATATAGTTTAATCAAGTTACTTTTATATTTTAACATATTTTATTTTTATAGAATAGAAATATATAAGTATATAATACAAATATATAAATACATAGAACACTTCATAGTCTATACAAAATTAATAGTGTATTTTAAATTATTTGTTTAGACCTTTATAAATAATGTGGTAAGTGTATATTGTCTTTCCAGTTTTCTTTCTTCTTTTAAGCTTGTATCTCTAAGAGTTCAAGATTTTTCTGCATGCAGCAGTTCACACATTTTTACTGCAGTATTCCAATGTGGGACGATGTTACTATTCCACTGATGGTCATTTGGGGTTCTCCTCCTCCATCCTGCCACTATAAACATACCACTCTCAACTTTCGCATTCAGTTTTCTTGGCACATTTGTATGAAATTTTAGAAAGGTTAAGTTCTTAAAACTGGATTTTCTGAATTATGGGATCTAGCATGCTTAATTTCACACACTATGAAAATGTTTTGCAAATGGTGGTGTCAGTTTAGTCTCCTTCCTAACAGAGTTCAAGGATACTTGATAAACCACATTATCCTTCACGCTTGGCATTGTCAGACTTCCTAATTTTCTCTAGTCAATTAGATATATCACATCTTGCCATAATAGTATATGTGCATTTCCCTAATTTGTGATGGCTACTATGATGGTGATTACTAGTTTGACCAGGGTTAATGGATGAAATAGAAACTATGCCATTGTGGGGAGGAAGGAAAAAGAATGCATTTTGAGAACGAGGATGACTTATTGATGACTTGCGTTGTGATTGGTGCATACTTCCCCCCTAAATACATAATTTAGGCCATCCTCTGAGGAAGCTTACAATTTCACCATGAAAATGACATCTACCTGAAAAGTTAGAGATGAAACAATTTCAGATTGTCCTCTATAAATCCTTCTTGAATGAACAACTGCACAAGATGTCCTAAGATGAGCAACTCTAGATGCCTCAGGCTCCCAAATGGAAGTTATCTTTTCTATCACAAACCTATTTTTCCTTCATCTCCCTCTTCTAGAAAGAATGATGTCTATGCCTACCCATGTTCCTAGACTGAAAAAACTAGTAACTCTCTATCCTTGACTCTCTATCCTTTCTGACCTTCATTCATTAACAATAGTTGGAATTGTCAATGGTTTCAACAGCCCAGTGACTCTCAAAGCATGGTCTACAGGTCTCTAGGTTCCCCCAAATCCTTTCAGGATGTCCTGCAGGTCAAAATAACTTCATAATATTCCTATAAGGTTATTGACTTCTCCAGTATGGTAGAATTTACACTCTGTACAAAAGCAATGATGGATGAAACCACTGGTGTCTTCACAAAAAATCAAGCCAATGACATCAGACTTCCAGTACACCAGAAGTCATCAGATTATTCATGGGCACACACATGATGCTTAAAAGATACATAAAGAATGCACTTCTTATCCAGGTGTGGTGGCTCACACCCATAATTCCAGCTACTTGAGAGGTGGGGAGGATTGAGATTCAAGGCCAGAACTGGCAAAAAGTTTGGGAGACCCCATCTCAGACAATGGCTGGGTACAAAGGTGCCTGTCATCTGAGCTACATGGGGAGGCACTAATTGGAGATCATGATCTAGAGTGACTTGGGCATAAAATGAGACCTGATCATCAAAATAACCAGAATAAAAGGACTGGAGGAGTGACTCAAGCAGTAGAGCACCAGCCTAGCAAGCACGAGGCCCTTGGTTTAACTCCTAGTACTGCAAAGAATGTCCCTCTTGAGGCAGGAAATTTTCTCAACTTTTTAAAAATCTCAACACCTAAGAATGTGCTTTTTAATATTTTGTGTGGTAAGATGGAACATATTCATGGAATCCTGTGGTCTACTGACATGCTGATGGGATTAAGTTTTGAGTTGAACTACTCATTCTTCCCATGTAACACCATTTTTACTTGAAATATGTCAGACAGGCAAACGAGGGTTATTCAGACTTGGGTATGTGGCAGATATTTTCTTGAAAATGAATGAAGTGAATCTGTCACTTCAAGATAAATAACTAACAGTTTTTGTCACCAATGAAAAAAATTCAAGCTTTGAAGCCTAAAACAGGATTTTGGAAAACTTGTATTCACTACCATGAGCTTGATGGCTTCTCCATACTTGCAGACTTTTATGATGAGATTGGCAGTGACATTAATCAATGTGACCACATAGGACATCAATTCAAGACAAATGACATGTCTTTGGAGCTACAGAACCAAATAGACAGACAACACTTCAATGTGAAAAGTTCCTCTTTTCCACAGCTATTGATCATTCACTCACCAATTTAACAAAAAATTTATTGAGTACCTACTTACTATGTGCTAGGTTCTAGGGTAGACAAGTGACAATGGACAAAAGTCTCAGAAACTGTCCTAGAAATTTTGCATACATTAATTAATTTAAACCTCACAATAATGTATGAGAAAAGTAATATTAACCTCATTTTTGCAGTTGAGGAAACAGCCATAGGGAGGCTGAGCAGCTTAATTAAGGTCACAAGCTTGTAAGTAATGGAACCAGGCTCTTGTTATGTGTATTCAGAATGGTAGTATTATGCAGGCAATACCCCAAACTACAACAGACTTGAGAATAATAAGAATATTTGACATTCAGAGCAACCTTACAAAGTACCAGCCGTCTTTCAATTGTCTTCACAGGAATTAACCCTCACCCTGACTGTATATGTTTAAGTACTTAGTATGCGTCCATTTTATAGATAAGAAAACTGATTTTCAAACACTTTATATGGCTTGTCAGCAGTAAGTATCAAAGAAGAGGCTCAGAGTCAGAAGAAATTTCTGCTTCTTTTCTCAGCTATTAGGCAATACTTCCTTGGAAAGCATACTGTGCTTATATAAACACCCTCAAGGTAATGAATAAACCTATTACCAGGCATTAAGATTAAAGAAGCTTGGTGTGAAAACAGAGAGGAATCAAATTTCCAGGCAAGCAGAAACTTTTTGATTCATTCATCCAATCCTCATTCAGCCCTAGGGATTTGACAGTTATCTTACAAGCTGCCTGATTTAAAAGTTCCTTTCTTCAGTCAATCGGTACTGTTCTAAAACTTCAGCATTCTTAAAATCACCACAGAATGTTATACACATGAAGACATATAGCAGTACTTTGGAGGTGTCTGAAAGCATTTTCAATGGTATTTTTTGCTCAGTGGAGTTTTCTCTCTTTTGCACTGACTTAGCCCAGAAAGAACACAAATCAACCTTTTTATAAGTATTGCAAAATCTTCCAAAAGCCACCTGGAATAGGAGCAGGGAAAGGCTGGATGATTAATGTTAAAGTCAAAATTAGTTAATAAATACATTTCACCAATTTTGACATTATTTTCATAATAATGTCACCATGATGACAACTCAGTGCTTCAATTTCCACATCTGTAAAATGGGGGTAAAAACAGCACCTACTTCATGGGGAAATTATGAACACTAGAAGAAATTAATTTGCCATATATTTAAGATACTGTCTGGCACCAGGTGAGTTTTATGCTTTGTTAATTAAAATAAAACCAAAACAGAAATGTGTCATTGACTGGCATAACAAAGTAAACAAAGATGGACACTGTTATAGTTTGGATCTTGGATTTCCCCCAATGGCCTCTATATTGGTCACCAGCCAATGGCACTTTTGGGAGGCAGTGGAACCTTTATGAGGTGGGGCTTTGTGGGAGGAAGTTAGATCATTGGGGTGTGTCCTTATGTTAGAATCCCATCTTCTTCCTTTTCTTCTTGGCCATCAAGAGGTGAGCAGCCTCCTCTGTCATATGCTTCTGCCATGATTTACTGCTTCACCACAGGCCCAAAAGCAAGAGAGCTAAGAAATCATGGACTGACACCTCTGAATCCATGAGCAAAAATAATCCTTTACTCCTTATAATTTGATTTATCTCAGATATTTGTTACAATAACAGAAAGCTAATACAGACATGTTTCTAGACAAATGCTCAGACATACATTTTTAAATATCAAAGAGTAAATCAGGGATCAATCATGAAATCATCCTCCATCCTCCTGGTCTGTAGTATTTACAAAGTCACATGATTTCTAGGGAAATGGTTAAGGATAACAGGTTAAGAAATAGTTGCCCCTGAGTCTGTTTGAGAAACTGCAGGGTGGATACAGCAGAACTAAAGGTGAAAACTTTTCCAGAACCTTCAGCCCAGTCTGTGACCACACTGTTTTCGTTTTGCTTTCCTGCCCTCAGGCAGGAATAAGGCACACAGGTGAACAAACAGCAGCTGAGCCAGAGAGGTGGCAAGACAGCCTGAGTGGTGCCAGTCAAAAGACGTAGGTAATGAATGACACCCTGCAGGCAGCAGAGCCTGGAAGGCCTGGAAAGCACTGTTATTCCTCCTTCACCTCTGATAATGCTAAACACAAATGTTGCATTCTCAAGATTAAATTTTAAGCCCATCAAAATTACTGCCACATAGAAGCATCTATTCAATTTTCAGTTTAGTCAGGCATTCTTTTTCTTTTTTCTCTTCTTTTTCTTTACCACCAAACAAGTTGTTAGTTAAGGGTACCTTTAAAGTTAAATCATTGTCATGGGCCTTCTGAATAATCCAATTAATGAGAACCGAAAGCTCCTCTATGTCTCACTAATCATGTCAATAGTTATGATTTATAAGTATACTGTGTACAATTGATTACTATCATTTGATTTACATTCTTCTAAATGGGGGCACAGAACTGTACTATAAACTGTAAGATGGACACAGCCTTAGTTAAAGGTCTCCAGGCCAATGGGAAAGGTAGTTTAGGTTATAGACTTCACACCAGGTAAGGCCCAACAGGCTGAGAACTGGCTGGTGGAGAGAGAGGTGCACAAAAGATTGAAGCAACAGAATTTATTTGTGGTGATTGTGAGAGCTGTTGTAGGGGCCCTGTGTATATCCCCTTGGCATTCACCATACCCACAGAGACCCAATCCTGCTGTTCCGTGTGTAAACAGCTTTTGGATTGAGAGTTTTCTTTGTCTGTCAGGGTGTGCCAGGCCAAACATGCTGGGAGTTAATTGCATGGTCCTCAAGGAACTGCCCAGAACCTATGACTAATGGAATTGGTGAGAAAATACCCCAGTTCTTTTCTCCTTGGTTGAAATAACTGAAATGCAAGGCCTACACTGTCTTCCAGAGAACCCCAGAGACTGAATCTCAGGTGCACATGGTGGTAGCTTACTGGTTAATGTACCCTAGCTCCCAGGGACTTCTCCCTCTCACTCTTTCACTTCTCCATTCCCAAAAAGGGCTTTATGGCACTGCCTTCCAGAAAACTACTTGCAGTCTCCTCCAGGGGGAACCTAAACCAAGACAGAATAATCCATGGTCTTCTGTTGAATTCTGGAGTCAATTTTCCTCCCTTCTGTCTGGACTTCAATAGCAAAGTCAATTTCTATTTACCTACCATGTCTCACTTTTTCCTAAACTGTGATACAGCTGTGTTCTAACAGCTTTTAGGAAGCCTACTGCACCATTTTAGGGTACACAATAAAAATAATTAGCCCCAAGGAAGCCAAGAAATCAATTAGAGTGAATCAGGTTATAAATTTCCAGTTGCCTGCTGTTTTACATTACATATTGAAATATCACAAAAGACAAATCAAATGATCTTTGAGAAATTATAACTGCTGTCATTCACCTGCATGAGGCTTTGGCACTCACTCATTAGTTACTTTTAAGCCATTGAGAAACACTGTCTAACTGCAGTCTAATGGTTTGGAGTTTCAGGAAGTTAAAGAGAAACTGACAGTATCCTTTAAGTCACACCCACTCAGCTGTTCTCTCTCAGTATCCTGGACAGTGCCTAGACTTTATTCACCTGGAGGTACACTACAGAAACATATTGTCTTTCATTTATTGGCCAGGGAAACCTTAATTGTAACTTCACCTTCCAGCAGAGACCTTTCTTCAGAATAGTTCAGGTGAGATACTCTGAAAACAGGAGTTCATCCTGGGTTCAAATCCTGTTTCTACCTCTTATCAGATGTATAATTTAGGGTAAATTCTTTCACCTTCCTCTGCCTCACCTTCTTCATCTGCAAAATGGGAATAATACTAGAATCTATTTCACAAAGCTGCTATGAAGGAGAATAAATTGTTATTCATGGCATGGTCTGGAGATGACAAGCAATAGGGGCCCTATTCCTAGGGGCCCTCAGCAGAAATAATTCGATCCAACCCACAGAAACAGTCTGCATTACAACAAGATCCCCAGGGGATGTGTGTGAGCATTAATGTGCAAGAAATTCTGACATAACACATGCCAAGTATTTAAGCAAAGCTAGACATTCAAGAGTGTCCAATCAATTTTTGCTATTATTATCTCAACTAAGATACTTCCTAAGACCTGTCTTCAGAGATCTCCAAGAAGCAGCTGAGGATCTGCACCACTTTTTCACGGCACAAGGCTCTATTGCACTCATACATTTGATTTTGTAGTTCCTTGACCCATGCCTTTCTCATGGACATAATCATATCACAGTTCTGATTTCTCAGAAGCAGACCCTGAGATGCAGTGACAAGAGCAGTGATTTAATATTATGCCGGAGCACACAGGAGAAACTGACAGAGGAGGGAGGAAAAGGGGATGGAGAAGAAAAAGAAGCTGAGTAAGTCACCATCTTAGGGCATGCCCTGCCTCATTTCAGCCAGATCTTATAGGAAACTCTGGAGTATAAATTAGGTGTTTCCAGCCTCAACATAAGGGGGCCAGACTTTATAGTCACACCCTCCTCAATCACTGGCTAAAGACCTGGATATGAGGTCTTCCATACACCCAAGTGCTATCTTCCAAAAAGGGGAGCATATGAAAGCTGTCAGAACTAAAGCCTGAAGAATCTGAAGAATCTGAAGAATAGGATCCCACAGCAAGAAGCCAGGATCCAAGGTGATCTAGAGGGGCACTGACTGTGTCCATTGCAGGTTGGCACCTTGCAGAAGTCCGTGCTGCTCCCTTACCGAACCCCCACTCATTCCCGCATTCACTCAATAAATTGTGACTTGGGTACCCATTATGTGCCAGGCACTAGTTAAGAAACTGGAGCTGCAGCACTGAAGAGTGAAGAAGCTTATGAGATCTAGTGGCGAGAAGTAAGGTCCCCTTCCCTGGGCTGGTGAACTGACCCTGCAGATGCTGCAGGTATTGCTTATTAATGGTTCGCACCTGTGCTCTCTCCAGAGCACTGATCTTAACTGAGTGCCACCTTGATGGAGATGCCCAGAAAGTTACACATATACCCTTGGAATGGGGAATCTGCTGTTAGGCAGTGACTAGAAGACAAGTACCTTAGTGAACCAGTCCCCTTGCCTGACTGCAGAACAACTTTGTTGAAATTCATGCACCACAGAGACCTGTGGGACCAGGTTGAGGTTAGAACTTCCTCATCCCATCTTACTTAGCTGCTAGCCCTACTCTATTTTGCTTTGCTTATTCTCCTTCTCCTGAGACTATGCCCTCAATAAATTTTTTTGCATGAGAATCCCCATCTCAAGCTTTTATCCTAGGATACCCAACACAAAAGTGACTTTTTTTTCTCTTGTAAATTTTCTTTTTCTACCAGCATCTCAGGGCAAGAGTTCTACAGTTTTCCAGATGAACAGTCTCTTCTCTTTCTTCTTATTTTTAATGTTTTTATTAGTATATAATAGTTATACAGGGGGTTTTATTCTGACATTTCCATATATGTGTACAATGTAAGCTGGTTTGGTTCATCATTTCCATTATTCTCTCTTCCCCTTCTTCCTTCCTAAAATGATTTTGACAGGTTACAATGTTCCATATTCATACATGTGTAGAAAATGCATGAACCATATGCACACTCCTTTACTTTCTTAATTTACCCTCTCCCTTCCAATAGTACTCTCTCTTCATGATGACCTGTTTTACATTCTTGTCCTTCATTGTTTAAGTGTCTGTTCATTGTTCAGTGGGTTTTTGCCCTGGTATTTTACCTGTAAATACATTATACTTTAACTAGTCTAACCTCCTCTATTATTTTTCCTTACCCTTTTCCCCTACTCTGTATTGTTCAATAGTTTTCTGTACCTGTGGTCCCTAAGAAGAGGAAGCCAAGGATGGGGGTTTGGGTCAGTGGTAGACCTCTTGCCTAGCATGTGAGAGGCCCTGGGTTTAATCTCCAGCACTACAAAAAAAAAAATGAAAACATTTCTTTAAAAAAGAAGGGGAAACTATGTAACAAAAGTTTGCATTTGCCTCTGGACAGAAGGGCAAGAATAGAAAAGGATAGCCCTAAAACACAGACTGCAAGATCTGCAAGAATTACCAGAGTACTGATTGGGGAGGTCCTTTGCTACCCAGTCTCTAGCAACTAGCCTCAGTCACTGGGAGACATACAATAGGCAATTACACCTCAAATAGAGAAGTCCTCTGGTTCATAGAGCATTTAATAAGCTACTGCGAACAACACCAACATAGCTAACTGCAGCATATGCCTTCATTCTCTTCTCAAGGATTGCATATATCTATGATTTCCCTTAAGGGTGGGGTCAGTGACTTACCTCAACAATTAAGCTTCACTGGTTCTGAACAGAATGTGCCTGCCCACTGTACCTTAACATCTGAGGTATTAATGCAGCAAAGACTGTTGTCACATGTAAATGCCATACATTCCTTGGGTAATTACTAGTCTGGGTAGGTGACATGGAGGTGATGAACAGGTCAAGAGGGTCCATGCTGATTCTTTGTACATCCATCAGGGGTATGCTATGATTCTGTTGCCTTAATTATTACACCTTGTAGAGATGAATACAGGGAACATGCTTGCCTTGTCGGCAGCCTCCCAGGGGACCTGTGTTGGGTAATTGCTTTCCATTGCTGCTAGAGTCATAGACTTCCAGCCACAGGCACCATCTGGCCCTTTATCCCTCCCCCACATGCCTCAGCAAGCCTCCTGGGGACAAGATGAGGTATTGAGGTGGCAGTCATCATCAATAAGTTGGTGACATCTTATCTCCTTCTTTGTTCTAATCATAAATATTATATTATTAAATATCCCAGAAATACTGTAGTATCTTTCAAGTGTGCAAATTTACATTTGTGTATTATTTACTACATAATCATATGTAATATATAACACTACACATGGTAGAATTATATATTTATAGGTAAATATATATTAAGTATATATGTTTAATATTGATGTGTAATCTTGGAGTAGAGGGTAAAGAAAGCCATTGAAGAACATAAGAAATATTTATTGAAAAGCACTATAAAATGCCTTTGTTTTCTGAAGAAAATACTTTCATTTGAATCTTACTTATCACAAAAAATAATAATTTTCTATTAGATTAAGAGTGAAAGATTAAAATTTTTAAAAGATGAAAAATATGGAACTGAGTATTTACCAGCTTTATGATGACATGACTCATCATACGCAAAAGAATTGGAAGCAGTATAGACAAAAGCCCACTGACAATTGCAATAGTATTCTATATGACTTTTCAATTTCTCTAGACAAAGCTTGGTATATGCCTATAAGTAGAATGGGAAACTAGAAAAGTATTTTATTAGATTGAATAGATAAAAGGATATTTGCTTTAGGAGACTCTTTCCTTAATACAAAGAACTAGCAAATGGATCCTTGGCTAACTGAATGAAATTTCTTAAAAAGATTCAGGCACTCTAACATGGAATAGACTATTTGATGAATTAATTAGCAGTTAATTAACAAAATGGGGAATGGGCAAAGAGCTCATGCATACAATTCCCACAGCAGATCTGTACAGAATTATTTTTCTGGATGCTATGACTGCCTTATTGGATCCCCATTATTGAGATCAGTGCAGCATCTCCAGCTCCTGTGACTGCTGGCTGCCACCTAGGTACCCATTCTCCCTCTATTCCACCCCACCCCCCACCTGCACCAGGCCAAACTCAGCAAATTGCTACTTCTCGTGGGTGGGTGGGGAGATTTATACAAATGTATGATAATTCCATGATGAAACAGAAGGAAATCATTAAGACCATTTTGCCAGAATGCCAACTAAACAAAAGTATGATCATTAAATAATATCAGAAATCAGAACATTATATATCATCTAAGTTAATGATACCAATGTAAACTTGGCATTGTTCATAAAATGGCACCCTGAGAAAACAACATCTTACTCTCTGGTGTTGTAGCTTTTGGGTCCATTCTAAAAAGACTGATGGACTGCCACATACAGAGAATAACATACTAGCCCAGAAATAATAGCACCAATACTTTATGCCATTTTAGTTTATTCTGAACCACTTTAATCTCCTCAAATCTCAGGGCCTCTCAAAATTTCCTTTTTTTTTTTGGGGGGGGGGACAGTGTCTTCTTAAGTGGTTTTGAGCTAGTAATTCTTTTACTTCATCCTCCCAAATAAATGCTTGGATTATAGGCCTGTACCCCCACATCTAGCTCAACAATATTTTAGAATCATAAGGTCTATCAATATTAGTGAGGAAAGAAACTATGTGAATGGAAATAACAAGAACAATTTTGGAACCATCCTTCTTGAGAAATACAATATAAATGAGAAACAATCATTGCTGGGTCCTAGCAAATTCCCCAGTTGGTGGATAAGGGGATAAGGTGAAGAGGACCTGGGAGTAGGTGGCCCTTGTGGAGAGGCCAAATCTTACGAAACAGCTAACAGAGCAAACTTTGGATCATCTCCTTGACCTAGATATTCATTTCAATAATACAGCAGGTAGCTTCTCAATGCAGAAAGTCATGCATGATCACCCTACTCACCTGATAGAGAGGTCCGTCTGAACAGAAAGTTAAATACAGACAACTGTTCATAACCTTTGAGCATCTGAGTCACTGAACTATCCATGTGCAGATATGAATACAACCTTCACCCTTCCAGGTTAAGAAATGAGGGAGTTCTTTAAAAGTACTGAGCTATGAAAAGGCCTAAGAATCCAACCATTACATTTCATGTTTATGGTCAAATATCAGGCCTATTACATAGATGTCTCCTTGTTCAAGGATGAATAAATACTATGAGGAATAAAAAATTTACAAAAGCTGAAGTCCTAAAGATACTGAACTATCTATCTATCTATCTATCTATCTGTCTATGTATCATCTCTCTATCTAAGAAAAAATAAGGAGCATACATTTGGGAAAAATATTACTAGCGAAAAATGTAACTAAAATACCTGCTTTATAAGTCAGTAAATTCTTTGAAATAAGAACTCTGTAAATGATGAGAAGATCAAGCTAGAGAATAAGATAAAACAAGAAATAAAACATACACACAGAAAAAAACAAGAGTCGAGTAGGCTAAGACAGCAATGTCTAGAAAAAGAAATATCATAGCCAGAATAGCATACTTTTAGAAAAGTTACATAATTGTCAGAGCAGAGAAACCAAGCCATTGGTTGCAGGAGCAGACCTTCAAAACTCCCTCAGAATGAAGAGGCAAAAAAGACAGATTAAAACAATGAGAAAGAAGACAATAGAAATGTAAAGCAAACCCAAATACTACTAATTGATGCTCCAGAGGACAAGACCAGACAGATCCATGAGGAATAAGAATTAAAGACAGTGAGAAAGGAAACAGTTCCAAAACTGTCTAAAGTATGTCCTCAGATTCCAGGGGAAAGTTAAGAAATGTATTAATGTCCACTCAACATTATATTGAGTTGGTATTTTTCCTATTTCAAAAGTAGAAAAAAATGTCCTTAGAGCTTCCAGGACTACAAAAGAAAAACAGCAACAACTTCTTACAAAGAAATAAAAATCAAGCTATTCTTACACCTGGTCTCACATATCAGAAAATGAGAAGAGTTTTGAAGGGAAATGTAAGAAAGAATTCTATGCAATCTGCATAATGAATCCATGATAAGGTTAACAGCATGATATCTTTATATGCATGAGCACATGAGGTATAATATGCATGAATGCTCTCTAGAACTTATTACTAAAATATATGCTTTAGTCAACCAAGATACAAATCAAAACTAAAAGCTTCAGAATGGGATGGACCTGATTAAAAGAAGCAAAGACTAGCGGTAAGCACTGAGAACACTAAAATGTGCTACTAAAAACTATTAATGAGATGGGGTGAATTTGATCAAAATATATTATATGCATGTATATAAATATCACAATGAAATCCTTTTTTATAATTAGTTTATGGTAACAAACATTTTTTGAAGAACAATAAAATGTGGCAATAAATTTAATTGTTCACATTTCCATCTCTTGTTAAACAGACATTTGTTGAATTTGTCACTAGATATAAATAAATATTTGTTCTAAATATATTAACAGAACAAATTTCTAAGAATATAAATGCTTATTAAAACAGAAGGCTACCTCCAAGCTGACAAAATAGTAGAACATGTTTAAAGACAAAGTATATCCTTATCATAGAAATATTTCATATATTTTTAGGTGGCAAAATAGATGAAGGTCACGTGGAGGAAATTTAAAGCAGTTGTACAAATTACCAAGAATTTTTTTAAATGCAGTGTTTTTTACATTGAAAAAAATAGAAAATAAAACACTAATGAGACCATTTGTGAACTATCAAATTACTAATCATCTTAAAACTTACTCTATTTAATAATGTGAAAGATATCATGGGAAAATACCCTTAGACACAGCTAGAATCCAGAAGAAATTTCCCAGTTCTCCCTTTTTGTGGCCTAGCACAAACGAATGGAATTTAAGTGGAGGTGAATATATGATGCCTCTTTTTTCCTCCTTGCTGGAAGGTGAGTGTGAAGGTTGGAGCTGAAGCAGCCAATTGAGATAATGAGGTGAAGGCAATGTGTGAGGGTGGTGGGTTGCATAATAACATGGAAGGAGACTGGATCCTTGACATCGTGGAGCACTTCATGTGCTCTTGACTGCTAATCTCAGAATAATATGGGATAGAAAAAAAATTTCTAATCACAAGACACTTGGATCTTTGTCACAGGAGCTGGACTCATATCATGCCTAATACTCATACATCCCAAAAGTTCCATAATTATCTTTTAATAATCTTATGGGAGAAAAACGGCATTAAAGGTAGAGAAATAGGTATTGAACTAAAAGCATTTGAGACTAGACCCAACTTGGAGGCTTGTGGTTAAAGAAAGGCAACAGCAACCAATAAGAAAACAAAAAAATCCACTACAGCTCTTATTATTTTCCCTTTATTTAGTATGTGCTTATTTTGGTAAACAAGTAGACTTGAAACATGAAATTCTGTTTCTAAGTCCTCCATACTCCTTGCTGATATAACACACAAAAAAAGGTTATTTCATTATTAACCAAAAATCTGAACTAATTGTTGACTTATAATAGCTTCCTTCTCAAAATCTAAAGAAACAGTTTTAGTTACATGCCTTCATTGCCTCCCAATGCAAACTTAAACAATTCCAGATGACTTAAAATCTGAGAACCGAAGAGCTATCTTTTACTCAACAAGTCCAACTGACTTAACCTAGGTTTAATAGTACGACTATATAACCTTGTCCTCCAATGAGGCAATAAAAGCAAAAGTTAAGATCACAGAGGAGGAAATATCATTTATATGCTTTAGATTGCTTCTGCTTCATCTTTGGGCTCTTCTCCTTTGCATTAAAAACCAAAATCAGCAGGCAGGACACTGATTTGGCCCAGGCAAAAATCATGAGACCCTATTTGAAAAATAACTAAAAGCAAGAAGGACTGGGGTGTGTCCAACATGGTAGAGAAACTGTCTAGCAAGAGGGAGGACCTGAGTTTAAATGGCAATACTGGCAAAAAAAATTAAATACTAATTTCATCAAACAATAGCTTGATGGAAAAACAATGGAAATTGCTTTAAAATAGCTCTAGAATTACTTATATGACTTTTTAACACACACACACACACACACACACACACACACACACACACACACACACACAAATAAAAAGTCCTAGTGACTGTAAGTGGAGAATGGTTACCCAAATGTCAAACATACCTTTTGCCAGATGAAAATGCCTGAAAAACTGTTTGATAGATCTCCAATGTGACACTGCTTTGAGAGCTGAATGAATAGTTTGGGAAGAAACATGCAGACATTGTTTATCCTTATTTTTATTCAATTCGTAATGATATCTCACTCCCAAATAAGACTTTAACTTTTGGAAAGATTGTAAAATTTTGGGCAGCCATAATGATGGCCGTTTGAACAAGACACACATACTAGAAAAGAACAAGCTGCCCAATGGGACACAGGTAACTGGTGCTGTTCTTAACACAGAAACTTAAATCTCCTCATGCACTAATGCTCTAATGCTTCCTGATCCTTTCTGGGGAAATGGCTTCATTCAGAAATTTAATGTGTGATCCCAACAAAGAAGTTCATTTGATTGCTGGGAGGCCCCTGGGGAGGCGAGGCGGGTGGAGGGAGCTGCTATCCTGATCTGGGCCTTGTCCAAACAATTTTTAGTTTGCAAAGTGAATGAATAAACCCATTTCCTTTTTCTTTCCAATAATTAAACATTTAATATTTAATGACCTAAGTCAAAAAGCAGAGTTTCAAAATGCAGCTTAATACAGAATGCTGAATTCTGAGGACAAATTAAATTTAATGCTGACATTTACAACATAATTGCTTTTATATTCATGCAAAACAAATATTCTCTGAGATCAATACAGATGGAATATGTGAAATCAAAATTTCTTGCAGTTAACTAATGCAGACCATTTGGTGGTTTCCTGGTATAGCAATTTGAATTGAAGAATTACATGTAATGAAACTCATATTTTAAAAAAATAAGCAGAAAATGGTATTAGATGAAGAGTCATGTCCTATGGCATCCAGTTCTCCCATTACCATTCTCACCACATAAGTTTATTTCTATTTGTAAACATTCTAATGTAATATAATGCAATACATAAAATGCATTAAAAATCATTTTAAGGCAAATATCTAGATCAAGCAATGAAATGCTATCAGCTCCCCAGAAAAACTCATATGCTCTCTTGGTCCTGACCTGCTGCTCACTAAAGATAACCACAAACCTACTGCTGTGGTTTGAATATGGTTTGGGTGTGTCCCCCCGGGTTCGCATGTTGGAAGTGTGGTGTTCAGTGTGGCAGTGTGGAGGTGGTGGAATCTTTAAGAAGTAGAAGATAACTAGATCAATGGGAGCATCATTCACAAAAGAGACTAATATCATTTTTGTTCAGTGAGTTGGCCCCCAAGAGAGTGGGTAGTGCCCCTTCTGCACATGCCTGGTTTTCTTTCCATTTCACCACCATGTTGTTACACAACCAAGGTCCAGTGCCCAACCTCCAGACCTTCCAGCCACCAGAATTGTGAGCCAAATAAAACTCTTTTCCTTAAAATTTCCTTACACAGCATCAAGTAATTTTTTATAGCAACAGAAAATGGACTAATACACTTACCTTCTGTGGCAATTTCTTCCTTGCTTCTCTTTTTACTTTAATCAGAGTCACATCCCTATGTACTCTAGTTTAGTTTTGCCTATTTGTCCTTTATGTAAATGAATTTGCCTACATTTAATAATATGCATTATTTTTAATATGGCTTCCATCATTCAATATTATATTTAAGAGATCTGTCAAATTGATTTTACATATGGTGTACTTATTGTGGTCATTTTATGATATTCTTTTATATGAATGTATAATAATCTATTTTTTACTATGGCAAATATACAAATATTAAAATTTACCATCTTAACCATTTTAAATATACAATTCAGTGCCATTGAGGACATTAGCAGTGTTGTGTGAACCATCACCACTATTTCTACATCTTCATCAGCCCAGGCAGAAACTGTGTCCATGAAATAGCAATCTTCCACTCTCCTCCTTAGTCCCTCATAACCCCTCTTCTATTGTCTTTCTATGAATAGTATCTCATATAAGTGGAATAGTATAATATTTGTCCTTTGTGACTGGCTTATTTCCTTTAGCATAAAGTTTTCAATGTTTGGCTGGGTTCTAGAAAGTATCAGAATTTCATTCCTGTGTTAGTGAGTTTTTTGTTACTATAACAAATACTTGAGAGAAACCATCTAAAGGAGGAAAGATTTATTGTGGCTCACAGATTCAGAGGATTCAGTCCAAGGTTAGCTGGATCCATTGCTTTGGGCCTGAGGCAGAACAGAATATCATGTTGCCAGAGGAAAACTCAAATCCTGGCAGCCAGGAAGCAAGGTGAGAGGAAGAGAAAGGGTCTAGCAACCAGATATACCCATCAAAGCCACATGCCCAGTGACCTACATCCTTCAGCAAGACCAAACCTCCTAGTTTTCATCCTCTTCCAATACTGCCATTAATAGGACAATCCATCAACTAATTAATCCACCTGTAAAGTCAGAGCCCTCATGAGCCAATCACCTCTCAATAATTGAACCCAACAGCTGGGAAGCAAGGCTTCAATACATGAGCTTTCTAGGGGACACATCATATCCAACCATAGCAGTTCATTTTTATAGGTGAATAATATTGTATTTCATATAAACAACACATTTTGCTTATCTACTTATTTGTAGATGGACACTTGTGCTATTTCCATCTTTCATATAATAGTCCTGCTAGGCACACTGGCAAGCCAAGTATCTTTTAGGGTCCTTCTCTGCTTTGAATTCTTTGCAAGTATATTTAAGGGTGGAATTTCTGGATTATATCTTAATTCTGTATTTTTTTTGGCAGACTATCACTTGAACCACACTTTCAGTTCTTTGTGCTTAGGTACTTATCAAATAGGATCTTGCATTTATTCTTGGCTGGGCTGGAATTGTGATTCTTCTGTTTATGTTTCCTGTACACCTGAGAGGATTAGGTGCATGCCACTATGATCAGCTTTTATTTTGAGATGGGGTCTCATAAACCTTTTTTTTCCTGGGCTGGTCTTGAACCATGATCCTTCTAATCTTTGCATACCAAGTAGTTAATGCATTTAATTTTTTTAATCAATGGCCAAACTGCTTTCCACAGTGGCTACATCATTCCATATCCCCATCATCAAACACAAATGTTCTAATTTCTCTAATTCTTGTCAATGTTTATACTATTCAGTATTTTAATATAGACATGTTTATTTTACTATTATTGGATATTAGCTACTCAGGAGGCAGAGATCAGGAGGATCACAGTTTGAAGCCAGCCCAGGCAAATAGTCCATGAGACCCTATCTCAAAGAAAACCATCACCAAAAAAAAAAAAAAAAAATGGGTAATGGAGTGGCTCAAGGTTTAGTTCCTGAGTTGAAACCCCTGTAACACACACACATACACACACACACACACACACACACACATACACAAAGCATTCTTGGGCTTGTTTCCTAGTACATAGAAGAATGCATTTCCAAAGGGAATGTATCTGGTATTGAGATTGCTCAAAGGACTTGTTCATGATTAACTTTAGAAGAAATGTCAAACAGCTATTCAAAGAGCTTGCTCCAATTTCTGTTCCATCCTCCTGTACCCAAGTTCCTGGTATACCCATTATTATAAGGATTTTTAAGTTTGGTAAGTGTAGAGTGATAACTGTTCTTGGTCTGAATTTGCATCATCAGTATTGATTTTGAATATTATTCCATATATTTATTGGCTATTTGATATCCTCCATGTGAACAATCTGTTCAACAATACATAGTCTGGTCAACAATCATCTTTGTCTACTCTTTTCCCCAGCATATTATTTGTTATTTTCTTACAGAGTTTCAGAAGCTCCATATATGCCCTGCTCTTCATCAGTTATATGTATTGTGAGTATGCAATACTCTTTTTTTAAATGTTCAGACAGGCCAATTCAAATATATAGTTTAGGTTTTGTTTCTTGGTTTACACAAAATACAATATACATATTCCCACATCTTGCTCTTTTCCCTTACCAATGTATTTTGAAAATGCTCTCCAATCAGTACAAGGAGTATTTTAGTATTTATTTGTACAGATGTATGATATTCCATTGAATGATTATACATACCATTGCTCATAACATCAGTTCTTTGTTATTTTTATGTGACCTGCATATACAATTAAGCTATGAATATCTTCATCCATTTATCATTTTGCAATCATATATTCCAGAATTTAGAAGCAGGATTGTTGACTTAAAGGGCAGACTTATGGCAGATAGGCTAAAAATTCTGAGGGATTATTCCTACCAATTCCTCAACTTCTAGCAAAGTCAGTATCTTGAAAATTCGCAGGAATAGAGATTATCATCTCTTTGTATTGTTACCAATCTATTAGGAGACACTTGGTATTTGGTCTTGCTTTTATATCGCAAATTTTAATATGAATGGGGAACATCTATTTCATAGGCCTTTTTTATCCATGTTTCTCTTGAGTATTGAGGCTTCCCCTATCAAAGAAAGTCTTAGCTACATTAACACTATAACATCAAGCATTAATGTGTATTTGGATTTCTGTAAGATATTGGTAAAATGAAATTCTGACTCAGTAGATCTGAATCGAGGACCTGAGATTCTGCATTCATAACAAACTGTCACTGTCAAAGATGCATGTCTAAGAAATATACCAGAGTAGCATGAATGGTATGAGACATTTGTAGCAATGTAAGAAATTCAAAGCAAATCATCAAGTATAATAATCCTTTACTTAAAATGGTCTAGATTTATGTTGCTATGCTCAATATGACCTCTCCATTGTGGGTGGCTTGGTTTCATGGTATCTTCATATAAAATGACTCCATATTGAATTTTTATGAGTGAAAGAGGAATCAAACTCTTGGAGTAATGCAATGTAATAAAAGATGAACTGCATAAAAATGAGATTGTGATTGAAACCAAGGATATTACAATCCAAATTCTCATTGCCAGTGACCTTTCTCGTGAAGGGGAAATGGATGTGCTACAATATATGTGGCTTCCTTTCTGTCCGGAGCATGGAGGCACAGGCAAAGAAGACTTGGCAAAAATGCATGAAACATGCACTTGAGACCAGTCTCCATCACACTCCATCAGCTTCACTTACATTCTGTCTTAATAACAACGTGTGCCAGATAAAAGTTCAAGGTAAAACCAACAGAGTTTGGACTTCAAGTATCATGCAAAAAAAAAATCTCATTTAAAACATTAATAACTTCAAAGAGAATGTTTAAGAAGAATGAAGCCACATGAGAAAATTTCCAATGGATGATATAACAATAGCAGCTTTAGTAACAGCCACAGCTAATATTTATTACAAAATTACCAAGTGCTTTCTATATATTTGCTCACTTAATCCTCACAGTTACATTTTGATACAGACTTCTCAAGCAGCATTCTATATGCAGGAAAAGAGGCAGAAGGAGCATCTAACCTCATGCTGTGTATCCTCACATGTGAGCAGTATGGGCGCACATAAAGAAATTTCAATCTTATTCAATTAATAGCATTTGGAAATAAAACAGAAAGCTAACTCTTTATCTGTGAATGATGATCTGATATGGTTCTGTCAAATCAGTAAGAATTTCTGCAGAAATGCATTTGAGAAAGAAAAACATCTTCACATTTTAAGAATATTTTATTTCATTATTCTTTTTTTGTTAAGTTTTGCATTCAAAACCTTAAGGATGCTGGTTTTTTTTTTTTTTTTAAAAAACCAATCTAGATAGTGCATCTTACTGAATGTTCATTTCTCTTTCTTTCCTTGGTCTTGTAAACCTCGTCAGAATAAGGAAAAACAAATCAAGAAGAAAAGTAAGAATTTCCCAATGAAAAGAAAGTCAGTGAGGTGTGAATGTTCTTTCTCATTCAGCATGTAAGTGGTGACAAAGAAAAGAGAAAAAGATGGTACTCTTGACATTGACAAGAGCCAAAAGTAAAAAAAAAAACAACAAAAGCCAGCGGGTGTTCAGTTAAATACCCTGCTGAGAAGCTTAGCTCACACTGGAGGCTTATAACTCTTCTAAGACATTTCTTCTGCAAGAACAACAAACCACCTTCAAAGGCAAAGGGAGCAACTTTCTGGGTTTAGGTCAAAATCCTGTGCTGAATTTTGGGTTAAAAACTGAAGGAAGATGAAAACTGTCTTGCAGAATACATTTAAAAATGAGCAAAATGGTTATAAAGAAGATAAAATAAAAACAGACAAGAAACAAAGCTTGACTTAATAATGCAATAACTCTGAGAAAGTAACAGAAAGAAAATAACAGAAGTTTGTGGGCCAGAGAGGAGCCAGGGGCTATACTGTTTGAGTACAACCAGGGGTCACTTGATTGATCCCTCCTTCAAGACATGTTTGAGTACAAACTTACTGAGAATTTTTGTTCGTGACCACAAATTTAGAGAGAAATAAGTTGAATAGATGTTCTTATAGTTTCTTTTTTCTGTGCAATAGCAGAAATGCCTCGAAGTGAGAATAATAGAAGAGAATGATTCTCTATAAAGAAAAGGATGAATCTATCAGAGCTTCAGAATGAATTGAGAAACTAGCTAAAGTCTGAGGATATATCCTCATGGGAATGGAAAGCACCCTTTCTCATAAACACACACACATACACACATCGTGATGGCAAAGGACATAGCAAAATATCAGAAGAAAAAATACAGTTGATCTAAAAGTATAGGTGGCATCAGTACACATGCCCTCCAGAATCCCTTCTTTAAAAAAAACAGATAGAAATTCACCAAAGTTACTCTCAAGCATAGCCTACAAATGGAAAACATTCTGGTCGCAGATATAGGAAGAAAGTTTAAGTCACCAATATTTTATTAGAAAAGACAGAATGTTTAAAAAGAACCATCTGAACAAGATGGAAAATGGGCAGCTATGCAAAACACTCTAGTTTAGAGGAAAATAAAGAAAATTATCTTAGCATCTAAGCATAAAAAGCAAATAATTCATCACAGGAAAAGAACAGGTTCTTCTTAAACTTCTGCACACTTAGTGCTAGAAGTCTATGGAGTAATGGGTATAAATGTGACCCAAGAATATTATATGAAGCTGCTTTGGTAAACATGGGAGATCTCATAAAATACACAGACATATGTCATTCCATATTTTAAAATAGACCTTGACTATGAAATATAACCAATTCAGAGAAGAAGCAAATTAAATGATTTAGGAAAGCAAAGCCATGGCAAATGGTGGATGAGAACATTGATTACAATTAAATATGGTGCTGGTACTAATGAAATGTGGAAATCATGGTTCTAACACAACATGAATGTTTTAAGCATGCACAATGTAAAAGCAATGACATCTGTGGCAAAAATCAAGATGAGCAGTCATGTGGAACGAGAGACACAGTAGAAGGTGAATGGTCCAATACACTTTAAATAGAAGAGGCGACACGAGTCCAGATCCACCTCAGTCAAGTGCCCAGGGCATTTGCACCATAACATTTTGAAGCAATTTATTTTCTTACTCTGTTTTTAAAAACCAATCCATGCACAGAAGTGATGCCTTTGAAGTCCAATGGGAATCAGTGAATGAAAATTGTGACTGCTCCTAAAATCTGGTATTTGGAAGGAGCTTTGAAAAATTTATACTGAATGGGACCATGAGAGTCACTTTACAGCAGCCCAGCCAATGGGGTTAGGATTACTGATTGGAAAGTTCTTAGGCTAGATGATTTGAAGCAGCAAAAACAGCACCAATATTCAAAGTGCCTGCTTAGACTGCCAGCAAATTGGCCACTGAGATTCCAGCATAAAAGTTTACAAGTGAATTACTGTTACCAAATGAAGTATATGTAGAATCTAGTCTCCATCTTCAGACAAGTAAAACTAATAATTAGAAATGAGTTAAAAATGAATTCATTCTTGCCAATTTCAATTCTCGGACATTTAGATTTAAGTCTGTCAGAGCCCAAATTAAGTCATCTTGGTTCTATCAGTAAAATAAAAAGCCAGTCATAAAACGAGAATTAAATATTATAAAGTGATATAATTACCTACAAAGCGTATTTAACTATGCATTCAGCTATTTGCCAACTTCTGCTAAAATTTAGTTTATCAACATTCAAAATGTTTATTTCTAAAGGATGAAATTTGAGGCAATTTTTCCTATACTTTTGACAATCTGTGTCATCCATATATTGCTGTCTTCAATTGGGATCAGCTGGTGTCTTGGAAATTGCGCATTTATTGTTACTGTTTTACTTTTACGTCTTTGACTTGAGTGATTTTGTCATGAATGCATACCTCTATGGAAAACAGGAAGGTCATCCAATGAAGTCCACATTCATCATCAGATGTTTGGCTCTCAGACAGAACACAAATGCAAATGGTAGGTAATATACTGACTGCAGTGTTGGCAGTTT
Organism: Castor canadensis; assembly: GCF_047511655.1. Classification (NCBI taxonomy): domain Eukaryota; kingdom Metazoa; phylum Chordata; class Mammalia; order Rodentia; family Castoridae; genus Castor; species Castor canadensis. Next base: position 148,605,846 of record NC_133390.1, read on the forward strand.
CAACAATGACATTTAATTTGATATATGCTTTTATGTTTTGTTTTGTTTTCTATTTCTTTAACCCAAATTTGTCACCTGAGATCTGAGATAAGGAAAAGGTACTAAATTTCTAATGCCTGAAAGAAATGGTATGAAGACATTTTCCTAGCTGATTCAACATTTCCTTAGTTTGTTTAAGCAAATTCCAACATTAGAGAAAATAGTAGGACGTAATCAGGAAAATTGGCTTTGAGTTTGATATTCCAATGTATGTATACTTGAGGACAATTAGCAAAGTACACTTCTTCAACAGAAATTACTGCTGCTTCAGGCTGAATACCACAGAAGTGACAAAAGTCTTATGGAGAGTGTTTTTGAATAAATGACATAGAAATGGCCATAAGGATGGTGTTTGGAATGATTCTGCTCCATTTATTGCCCTTCCCATAACTACTGCCCACCCACAATAAAGTTCTTTATTACCATTTCACTTTTGTTTTTTCTCCTTTGTAACTTCTATGCCACTGCTGGAGTAGCAAAACCCTTCTGTGTTAACCTGCCACAGTGATAACATTCTCTGGCTCATACATTTAAAGGCACAAAAGATGTTCCTATGGTCCTAATGACTTTACTCATCAATGTTAAAAACAATCTTTCTAAATGAACATATTCTTTCTTAGCTGCTCTTACCTTCTTTCCTGAGTCACAGTCTTAAAGGGCAAGTACTGGCTCTTTCCCAAATCATTGAACTCTTATTTTTGCTCCAAATGCTAGCATAATCAAAGTCTTTGAAAGATCAAAATGTACAGGTTATTAGGCACCTGAGTGATATTAGAAATTACACTGAAAAAAATCTGAAAGGATGACAGCAATGCACGCATCAAACTGTTCTTAGTCATTATTCCTTAGAAACCCTTCCCTCCCCTCTTCTTCCATCTTTCTTCAGAGCCTGTGTAGGTGGAATGTGCTACTTGATAAAAGCAGTCTAATTATATAACCTTGCTTCTTCTTTTACAAGATGTTTTAACCAGGGTTACCTTATTTTGTCTCTGTTATGTAATTGGGTTGTAGAATGCTTTAGCCCATACACCTACATAAATATTAATTTTATTTCTAGCTTGTTAGATTCCAAGAGTTTTACCCTTTAATCTTGCATAGTTTTAAGGGCAACTTTATGCTTCACAAGAGTCTCTCTGTCTTGCCTCATTACTCTACTAACCAAACATTTTATATGTCAAACTCTCTCTCATGTCTCAGGTATTATATATGCTATATTTCAAGAAAGAAATTAGGCAGAAAAAAGGTCAAAAGATAGTCAGAAAATAACAATAATGAAAGGAGTTAAGAACAATTTAATTAACCTAAATGATTTTTCATAAAACAAGTTTAATCTAAGTTTTCATTAATCTTAAAACACAGAAATTTTTATGTTTTGATTTTTAATTCTATCTGAAGAGAAAAAGAAACAATAAAATTTTGTAATTATACTGGGAAGGAGTATGGACAAAAACATGAAAGCACAGATGGCCAATTCTTTCAAATATATGATCAAAGGAGCAACAGTTTTGATCCTATAACCTACTATTAAATGCATTAATGGCAATATTATAAAATTGACAAAGCAATATGAGATTAGATTAACTCTTAGGAAGAAAAATTGGAAGAAGCCAGAGCATAATATTCCCCATCTCTTTTATTACTACATTTCTTCTATGCTAATTGAAAGTGTCAAAGGGAATGATGTCTACCACTTTCAATGAAGTTTACTGTAATGAAAAAAATGTAAATAAACAAAATGCAGTAATATGGCAATTAACACTTGGCCCTGGCTGAAGAATGTTCAGAATTTTCAGCTTGAATCTATGTGCAACAATACAGCCTTCTGAGTGGCATGGGGGTTGGAAACTGCTGTGGATAATTTCTTCCATATATGTGTGGGTTTGTTTGGCTCTATCAGCAAATGGGTACAAGATGGGATTGAAGCCGATTATATAACAGAGGTTCCATAGCTTTTAAATCCTGCTACATGACTGAGACATTTTATCAAAAGTTAGATCAATTATTTCACATGGTATTGACATAAACTAATAATAATCTTTGGAAATTTTTCATTTTCAAAAAAGAGAAGAGCAAAGGCTAGGCTTTATTTTATTTTTTGAAGTAGTGGGGATTGAGCACAGGGTGTTGTGCAAGCTAGGTAAGAGCTCCACTGAGCTACACCACTAGCACAGCCCCGCATCTACTTTTTTTCTTTTGAGACAGCGTCTTGCTAGGTTTCCCAAACTGGCCTGACACTTGTGATACTCTTGCCCCAGTTCCCAAGTAGCTGAGACTAAAGACATGTACCACCACATGGGCTAAAAGTAAGATTTTAGTCATATCAGGATTAGTATACATGGGAGAGTCAATGTCAAGGAACAGAAACTTAAAAAATTTACTCAAGAATTCTCATCACTGTGTTTTCCTTGCAAAAGTCCATCCTCTTTCATTTGTCTGTATCTATTAATCTACCTATTAATCTCAATACATAATGTTTTTCCTCATTAATGAGGGTACCCTAACATATGTGAAACGTCTGCTGTGCAAAATTCTCCAAACCTTGCCCAGTATGAACAGTCATGGAGATTTTCATTCACATTTATTACATGCCCACACTTTATAAGAATCAGCCAAGTCCCCAAACTCTATCCCTTCCCTTGAGTTTTTCAAATTCTTGAACAAAAATACTTTTGAAGGGATAAAAAAGTATTTAAGAAAAGAAATGTAGAGTGTACTTCAGCAAGATGAAAGGAAGAAAGAGAAGAAATAAAGTCAATGCAGGGTAATTACAAAAGTGATAGCAGGTAGGAGCTGGTAGGCACCCTGAGTAGGTGTGTGTGTGTGAATGTGGAACACCGTGCTACTCAAACCCAGCATTTCATTTTCGTTATGCTGAAATGGTTGTTTTGGTGGACATTATTTGGTAATCATTCTGGCCATTATTTTCAGTTAACCCTGGACTAACCCAAAATATAGGTGAATTTTCTTTGTTATGGTACTAAGAAGTATCATTTTCACTTGAAATCTATAATCTGCCAATCCTAATATCCCAAACTGCTAAAGCTTAGTAGAATTAAATAAAATTAGCTGACTTTTTGAAGGAAAAGCATCTACTTCTCACAAATAAAGATATTTAAATCATTATTTATTCCTCAAAGCTTAGTAATTCTGAAAGTTTATTTTGCCATATGCTTGAAGTAGCATTTGGAAGAGGAAGTCAAAATATAATGTTAAAATGAAGTGAACATTCCTGTATCTTACTGTGCTAATGTGATGAAAGCCAAAAATCTGTCTGCATATCCCCTGGATAGAGATACAAAACTTATGTTTCAATTTTGACTAAATGACGAAAGCAGTAAGCAACAAAATCAGCTTTTGGAAAAAAAAAAAAAAACAGAAACAGTAAGCAAGAAAATGAATGTCCTTTACTATTTCATTCTTCATTTCATAGGCATTAGGTGAATATTTTTGAATTTAAAAAGTTTTAAGTTATTTTTTAAAGTACAATCTATAAGCAAAAACAATGAATCTATAGTCCTGCTCTTTATCAAAGTCCTTTGACATGTATTATCTCTTAACTTAATTCTCAAGATTATCCCTTACAATTGTAATTATGGTTTCCATTTTTGTAATTATGGTTTCCTCAGTACCAGTAACTAGCAAAGCCAGGCAGAGTGAGGGGATAAACTCATTTTATCTAAACTATGGTTGATATCTCTTCCTCCATAACGATCTCAAGGAATATATATACAGAAACAGTTTTGAAATAATACAGCAGCTGAGGAATCATCAGCCAAGAGATCCTGGGCACAACACCATCATGGGTCCATAGGTCATGATTACTGTTTGCTGGGTATTGATAAGTTATCTCTCCTCAGTCATCAGAAAGTATCTCTGAGGCATTTCTTGGTAAAGGCAGATGGCTTAGCATTGGTATCATGGATGATTCTTGGCTTTGAAAATAGGTCATGATTTTTCTTAAAAGTAGTAGTAGCAGCATAACTTCCTGGTCCTCTCAGATGCACTCATTCCTAATAGAACACTCCAGGCAGATAAGATGACAGGTAGAGAATCAGGAAAAAGAAGTTATCAAAGAATTCCAATTGGAGAAATCCCACAGGAAAGTGTTTGCTTCCCTGTGAAGTGGGTTCATCCTATCTCTGATAGACGATTTCATTAATAGGCCAATAGCCTCCTAATTAAGATGTAGCCAAATCTTATGCCCTGTGTCTTTGTCACTTCTTCTTTTAGCTCTTGGCTTGGCCAAGGAATCGCTTTGGGTTATAAGATGTGAGCTGACTTGGTGCAAGACGAAATTATGCCTGAGCAGTCTCACTTCATTTCTTGCTGCTATATAATTGCCATATGAATATGATTGGCTTAGGTAGAAAAAAATCTATAGCTACCCTGCTGGATAGGGAAGTGCCACGTGGAGCAGAGCTCAGTCTTTCAGCTGAGGCCCCAAGGTACATGAGGGACCATGCAAGCTCAGTAATACCATGTTACTAACCTGCAGTGCTGCAGGCACATGCTGAGATGGGCTCAGATAAGCAGAACCAATGCAACCATATTGCTAGAAACAATAAGTGGTTGTTTTAAGCGTGAAGTTTTGAGGTGGCATCTCACATAGCATTATGCTATGTCAAGAGCCAACTGATACACAATTCAAATTTGGCAACACACAAATTCCCAGCAATGGCATTAACTGACCAAGAAAAATCCAATGGCTCAGCAATAACTTAACACCACATTTGACTAAATAAAGTAAAGATAGGAAAACTTACTTAACTCTAAATAACTAGCAGGTCATTATAGGTACTTTAAAAATAAAAACTTAATTCTCCACCCTACTACAATGGTTTATTTCTACAATGATACTTGTATGATTTCCAAACAGTGATGACAGAAAACAATTAAAAAAATGGTTCACAAATCACTAAATACTGTTTGTGTTCTGCAAATGCTTTTTCTTATTAAGCAACTATGGCAAATAAATGGCTATGATTTTGTTAGCAATATTATTATGACTTAGCAAACTTGATTAGAACTGGAGGCATGTATTTATGATCCACAATTCTCTTTTTTTAAAAATGACTGAAGTTCATGCAGTATAGAATAAAAAATGAGGTTAAGTACAAGACAACATGTACAAACAACATTAATATATAAGCTTGGGGTATACCCAAAATAGTAGGTGACATTTTTTTTCTTTTTGGTGGTGGATCAAATTCGGCTTCATTTTTGCAAGGCAAGCATAAATGAAAGAATAAAAATGATTATGAAAGTTCTGCTTCTACATTTCATCAAAGTATCTTTCTAGTTAAGAACCATGACTTAGAAAATCCTTTCTAAGTGATATTATTTGGAGATAAAATAGCTCCCTACCCTCTTAAATAGTATTTGTCATCCCTTGCAAAATGAAAAGGCTTTGAATAATACAATTTCAACAATAATTATTAGCCTAATACTATATGCAGACTTAGGACCAAAATATTTTATATGTATTCATTGATTTAATCCTCACAACTTCATATGGGACAAAGATTGCTATGCCCATTCTGTGGGTAAAAAAGCTGAGGTTGGCCAAAATCACCCATGACTAATGTCATTGGTAGAGCTAGGGATTAAACCCAAGCACACTTGCCACCATAGCCCATGACCTCAAACACTGGAATCATGTACAATATTCAATATCAGACAAATGATAATTTATTCTCACATGGGCAGGTCATGGATTTGAGAGTACTTTTTTCTCTCTCTCTCTCTTTTAGTGGGACTGGGGTTTGAACACAAAGTAGGTGCTCTACTGCTTGAGTCACACCTCTAGTCCATTTTGCTCCAGTCCATTTTGGAGATGGGAGGGTCTCAGGAACAATTTGCCTAGGCTAACCTCAAATAGCAATCCTCCAGATTTTAGCCTACCAAGTAGCTAGGATTACAGGTGTGAGCCACCTATACCTGGCTAGTAATTTCCTCTTTGAGATACGAGATATGAGTCTGGGTTCAGCTCTGAAGGCTTCCTTGTTAATTATTCAGCCAGTCCTCATTATACCTCCCCAACCATACGTGTTTGTGGCTTAAATGGGTTGAATTCTTATATCATTCCAACATTCATCTGTTGAAGTCTTAACCCTCAATGTGAGGGTATTTAGGGGGCCTTTGGGAGGTAATTAGGTTTCAATTAGGTCATTAGGATATGAAACTCATGATGGGATTAGAACCCTTGTAATTATATTGTAATTATATCAAGGTTTTGATATGTAATTATGAAAGAAGAATTCTCTCAGATATCTCTCCCCTTCCCCTCCCTCCTCCTTCTCTTCACCCTCTTCTTTTCTTTCTTCTCCCTCCTGCCTCTTTCCTCCTCCTTCTCCTCTTCTCATCCTCTTCCTCCTTCTTCTCTCCTCTCTCTCTCTCTCTTTCTCTCTCTCTCTCTCTCTCTCTCTGCTCCTCCCACCCCTTTGCACACAAAGTGAAGCAAGAGGGCAGCTGCATACAAATCAAGAAGCAGACCCTAACCACATACCAAATCAAGAAGCAGACCCTAACCACATACCAAATCTGCCAGCACCTTCATCATGAACTCTTCAGACTCCAGAACTGTAAGAAATAAATGACTATTGTTCATGTCACTAAGACAATCAGTCAATGGCACTTTGTGATTGCAGCCTGAACTAAGATAAACCACAGATTTTAGGAAGCATAAGAAATTCAAACACTGAATCTGGCACAGAGGTATCTAGAAGAGCAAGTGACACCTAGGGTTCTGCAGTAACAGCAGGTGATTCTGAATTCTATATGAACCTATACAATTGTTAAAACTATTTCAACTTCAGATGTACACAGGGAAATTTTGCCCTGTGCAAATTATACCTAAATTTCAAATATAGAAAAATAATTCCTGGTTTAGCAATAAACACATGTAACATATGCCCAAAATATAACATTAATTAAAGTGTAAAACTATAATTCAGGCTGGGTATGTTGGATCACACCTATAATCCCAGCTACTCAGGAGGCAGAGATCAGGAGGATTGTGTTTCCAGGCCTGCCTGGGCAAAAAGTTAGCAAGACCTCAACTTAACAGAAAAAGCTAAATGTGGTTGGTGTACATCTGTCATCCCAGCTATGTGGGAGGCATAAATAGAAGGATCATAGTCCAGGCCAGCCAGAGGAAAAAGGGAGACCCTGTCTCAAAAACAACCAAAGAGAAAAGAACTGGGGACATTGCTCAAGTGGTAGAGCCTCACAAGTGTGAGGCCCTGAGTTCAAACCACAGTACTGCAACATATATATGTATGTTATTTATATATACATATATGTATGTATATATGTATATATATGTGTATATATATATATGTATATATTGCTAACTGTGAAATTTCTGCCCATTTTGAACTTGGCTAGCATTAGAATCCTTAACTCAAAGTATGTTTCTTTAAAAATAATTTTAATTTTAAATTAATTTGAATCTATGATAGATTAATCTTCATAATCAATTGGAATCTATGCACATAAGATTCTTGGTAGACAAAGGTTGAACTCAGGACCTATTTCTTCAATGAGTGAATGGAATTCATACACTGAGGTTTTTCCTACCACACTCATCATTTCCTAAATCCATACGGTAAAGGAATGGGATCATACAGTAAGTCACAAGTACATACAACACAAGGGTCGGGGCCAAGTTAAGAGTAGCCAGTTAGTAGTAAAGATTTTATGGTATTAACACAGCCCATTTTCCAGACAAGTTTCACAACCAATCAACACTTTTCAAGGAGTCCAAGAATGTATAAAGAGACTTATAACCACTTCCTCTTTTTTGTGGTGGAATTCAGTCAGTATTAAAATTGGAATACTTTCAGGGAACAATTAGAAATCACCAAATGAAGATTAAAGTGCTTGAATACTACAATCCTGAAGAATGTGCCACCTTTCTTATACTTAATGTACTCTTTGTATATTAGTTTCTTTTTAAAAGCATATCTTAGGACTGGCTCAAGTAATAAAGTATCTGCCTAACAAGCATGAGATCCTAGTACCACAGAAAAAAAAAAAAAAAAAAAAAGAAAGAAAGTTTTACTAGTCTGGCACCCCTGGCTCACACCTGTAAGCCTAGCGATTGGGGAGGCAAAGATCAGGAATATCATGGTTCAAGGCCAGCATGGGCAAATAGTTCACAAGATCCTATCTGGATAATACTCAATGCATAAAAGGGCTGTCAGAATGACTAAGTGGTAGAGCACCTGCCTAGCAAGCTGGAGACCCTGAGTTCAAAACCCATACTGCCAAAATAATTTTTTTTAAAAACATATCTTACATAATATTGAGAAGTTTCTGTTTTCAAAGAAACATAAAAGCTGGGTATAAACTTAAGCATATTCAACTAATTCAACACATTTTAATTAATAGCTTAAAAAGCAACCACCATGGTTTAGGAAATTGTATATGCACAATCATTTAAAAAAATTAATATTCTGAATGAACTTCAAGTTTGATATCTCATGTATGGATGTCATTGTCATCTGTGCATCTGAGTGTGTGATGGTGATGGGGACAGGTGATCACCCAATAAACGAACTACTTGGAACCATTGTCTTTATCTTGAATCTCTGTCTCCAAACCCACAGCACAGGCACACAAATGTGGAATGAACTGGTGTGGATGCATGAAGTCTTGAATGCAAACCAACTGTAGTGTTCATAGAGTTAGCACCTGCTGTTTACCACACATTGGTCACTATCCTGTGCATTTCAAACACGGTGACCTATTGAAACCTCATAACAGCCTTATGAAGCATGAACCATTATTAGCACTGTCTTACTGACAGATATGAAAAAGTTAAGTAATGTGGGATGCACAGTTAATGCACCAAGGAGCTTAAATTCAAACCCAGGCAGTCTGTCTTTGGAGTTAGCCCTCTTAAGTACTTCATAATATTACCTTGATAATTATATCAGATTACAAAAATCACAGCGCAAGTAGGAAAACATGGATGTCACACTTAGCTCAATCTTTCTTTATAAAATCAGTACCAGATGAGCAGATATTTAGCACATCTTCTTTAATTTTCTTTGTAATTTCCTTTTTAATTTATTCAACAAGAAACAAAGGGTTATATAGAAAACACTCTAGTATTAACTATTTCTAAGCTTAATTGATGAAGCTATTCTCAGCAGATGATATTCATCTCAAACTTTAAATGACATGTAAGCCTTTCTGGCCCAACTTTTGAGGTAAGTATAGCAATTACATTCAACAGGTGAAGATTGATTTGGAGAACACTCCATTTAAAAACTAGGACTTTTAGAGACATCTATGAAAAGGTAATACATGTAAAGGATATTTTTCAACTGAGAGCTCAATATATAAAACTTGGTTTGATTTATAAATCTGTTTATCCATACTCTTTAAGGGAAGCATTTGGTCACTACATCAAGTTTCAGGATATTCTCAGAACAAATACAATCCTCTGTTAGCAATACTAGACTCTTAAAAAAGCATAACATTTATTTTAATCAAATTGAGGGAAAATTGTCCAGTTTAAGTAAATGTTCTACTTATTAATGCATGGATTAGATTAATTTCCACATTAATCTTCTTTTGTGCTATGAGCTCAGTCAGACAGGAAAGAGGGTCTTTATAAGTATTTGTCTAAAGGATTCCTTTATATTGCTCCAGCGAAAATTATACGGAGGAAAAGAGCAACTGATTGGTTGATGAAATTGAGGGTCTCAAAAAAGGCCTCCTTGTATATTATTCAACTTACTCATTGAATTTTATGACTCTGCCATTGTTCCCACAGACAGGTAAGTGTATGTCCCCCTTCCCTTAAATCTGGGCTAGTACAGTAGTCACCAGGATACTGACATTACACCAGTTCTAATCTAAGCCTCAACATAACTTCTCAACATATCTGCTCTCTCTAAGCCTTATGTAGTCCTCTGAAGTGGCCTCAACTAATTTGCTCTGGATGAGAAACAATGAGGGTAGCAGAGAGCTGAAGTCCCCTAACCACCAGCCAACCAACTCACAGAACCAGAGTAGCTCATTCAGTAGCTGACCAGATACACAGGGGCTAGAAGAGGCCAGATGAAAAAGGCCCAGTTGAGACTGACCATCACAGCATTAGCACTAAATAAGTAGCGGTTTTTCAGGGATGGTTTGTAACACTGTGATAATTAACTGATACAGTATCTGTTAAAGGAAATACACATTAAAGAATTCAAATGGAGTCTTTGCTCCCATTTCTTGCATGGGGAACAGGAAATGTTTCTCTCTCTTTTTCCTCTCTTCCCTCCCTTTGCCTATACTTTATTCTGTTATGCTAAAATAAATCCTTGCTAAAACTTTAAAAAAAAAAAAGAATTCAAATATTTAAAAAATTGCATCAGCCTTTCAAAAATAAGCTATTTATGAAATACTTCATAAATATCTCATAGAAGAAACTAAACTGTAATTTAAACATAAAGTGTAATAGATAAATTATAATTATTTTTCTTGTTATATATTTTATCTATTCCTAATTCTCAGTAAATGTATAGAATTTAACTGGATAGCTGATTGTCTTTAATGACTCAATATTTTATGAGAAGAATATTAATGATTAAACCTTTAGGCTCCATTTGGATTCAGGAATAGTTACATGACATATAAAAGCCTTAACATTTGTGTTATAGTTAAAATCCAGTGTAATAATGACTAAATCTAAGGACAACTATAATGATCTTAAAACATTTAAAGAAAGACTGGGGCAATGACATGTTATTGGTTTTGTTTTATTTTTGAGCAAGTATTCACAATTACAACATTTTATATTTCCATCCAATATTTTTGTAACTGTATGCATATTTATATATGCACATATGCCTAGAAATTGTCTCAAAACAATTCTGATCTTTACTATCTTTGGTATTTTCTAGTACATTTTTTATATTCTATTCTACTTTTCATATATCTTAATGCTGGTCTCCAACTAAGAAACTGATTTCACAACTTACTCATGGATCAAGACCTCCAGTTTGAAAAACACTGAAGTTAGTTTTCATCTGCTATGAATCACAGTCACTTAGAAAATGTTTTGATGATAAAGTACTTGCCTAAGGGTTGAGCTGTTCTTTTCTCACTGTTAAGACTTTTTTCTTCATTGTGAGTGGCCACAGGTAGTTTTTCCAATATAGTAATGACAACGATTAACAACTGCCTAGTGTTCTTCAAATTGCAAAGCATTTTTCATATATATTACCTTAAACCTCTAGTGAGTTAATTGGAAAAGGCAATACAATATTGTGCAATTAAGTTCAATTCTAGGTAGATCAGTAGTTTTATTGAATTCAAGATAAAGTGAACCTTCAACAACTAAGATACATCACACCATTTCCCCATGTCCTGATAATGTAGTTACTTTTGAATCCATTACATGAAGGGATCTTTCCAGAAGTTCTTTGGGTCAAAGAACTTCTTATAGCTGTATAAAGGAACCATACTAAATGGCAGTTTTCAAATTATAACAATTTACCACCTTGAACCATGGACAAAAAGGAGCTACAAAACCAAAAAAGTGGTTAGAAAACAATTACATAAGTTTTTTATTGATAAGTATCCCTCAGAAAAGAGGGCCATGGCTTATAGTAAAGTCCTAACAAAGTCACTTATGTTAGTGGTGTTTTCTTAATTATCTTATTCTGAACAACAGGATAATGTTTGAGAAAGTTATGCTGGCCACAAATTAGCTCTATCAATGCTAGTTTGGAAACATTTAAGGTTTACTTAAATAGAACCAGTATATCAAAAGTTAAAAAAACAACACATATTTAACAATAATTCCTAGGTAGCATAATCTTCCAATTCCAAGTACATAATTTAAAGAGGACTTGTAAGGATAACTTTAAAAATCATAAATTAATTCCAGAGACTCCTTAATATATTCAGGATTATGGGCAAAAAATAAACTTAATTTATTCAAATTATACTGTAGCTTGCACTAAAATTTCCAGTTTTTTTCTTCATCACATAGGGTTTGTCAAATTGCAGCATCCCAGACAATATAAATAGAAGTTCCGGATTATTTGTTCTGGATAACTGCAAATGATGCTCTGTTGGAAAAAGGGAATGTGTCAGAGTGAAATGAAGTTTGGATAAAAAGAAATGTTCTCTCTCATATGCCATCTTTAGATCTAGGGCAAATCAACTTGGGTTATATGACAAGGGGAGAACATATACGGGAGGTAGGGGGTTAGATAGAAAACCCAAAACATGAACGCATTTGATGTCCCCACTCCAGAGGAATTAATACAGAAACCTTAAAGCGACAGAGGTCAACACAAGAAGGGGATCAGGAACCAGTGTAAAGATCAGTTAGAGATGAATCAACCTGGGTTATAACACATTTGTACATGAAAGCAATGCTAGGAATCTCTCTATATAGCTGTCCTTATCTCAACTAGCAAAAATGCTATGTCTTTCTTATTATTGCTTATTTCTACTCTTCAATGGAACTGGAGAAAAGCACAGAACAGGTTCTGCCTGGAAGGGAGGGGGAAGGGGGGAGAGGGTAGGGGCAGGGGCAGGAGGGAGAAATGACCCAAACAATGTATGCACATGTGAATAAATGAACAACAAAAAAAGAAATATTGCAAGAAATAAGCAGGGTAAGGCACTATTCATCACAAACATATTGCTTAATGTAATAAGCTACTTCAAATTTGTATGGCAAACATTGTTGGCTGTCAGCTCAGTACTCATGTTCCTTTTTGTGACTAAAACTCCATACCCATTTAGACCAGCAATGTATTCAGCCATGATTTAAAACATGGCTTATTGAAACTGGTGATTCTTTGTTTTGATGACAAATTATAATCATGTAGGAGTAATTATGGAACTCTGGTATTGGTATAAGGTTAGATCAACAGACCAGAAGAGTCCAGAAATAGGCCCATCAATATAAAGCCACTTAAATTTTGAAAAGGCTGCCAATGAAATTTAATAGGAAAGGGAAATTTTCTAACTCAATAGAGCTAGGACAACTGGACATTCATAGGAAAAAACAAATGAAAGTTGACTACTAATTATGATCAATCAGTTATTGGTTAAGGGATGCTTGTTGAGGTATAACAACTAAGGACTGCAGTTCACCAAGTGAATCAATCAAGAGTTCCTGTGGTTTTGACAGAGTGCCCAGTATATAAAGCCAACAGGATAATGTGAACAAGAACATTCTGGAAATGTTAGTTCCAAAGTATATAAGTAGAATACTCACATCTGCTATAGGAAAGCAGATAGTGATAGATAGATAGATAGATAGATAGATAGATAGATAGATAGATAGATAGATTGATAGATAGATGATAGATAATAGATAGACAGACAGATGATAGATAGATAGATAATTTTTTGGCTGAACTGGGATTTGATCTCAGGACTTTGTGCTTGCAAAGCAGGTACTCTATCACTTGAGTCATGCCTCCAACCTTAAAATCACATAACTTTTTGTCCAAAATAGAATACTTTAGATAGTGAAAGTGGACATCAATAAGAATTATGCCAAGAAAACAGGCATAAAACCAGACTGTCTCTGATAATCCTGGAATTTAGTTACCTAAATAAAAGCAATGTGAAATTTAACTATACTAATAAATTATATCTATGAGAGGAAGACATAGTGTAGATAAAGGTTGTTCCTTCCACAGACATCTCTGTCAAATAGTAAATGCACCGGCCAGTGAAACTCTATGCCCAGGGCTCTATGTGGCAGAGGTGAATGAGGGATAGTGGAAGGGCTAATCATGTGAGAATTCAATTGGCCTTGGTGTGCTAATGAGATAATATTAAAATCAATCTTATGAACACTGTGGCCTAGCTGCATCACTTATGCATGGAACAGCTATTTAATAAAATTGAAAGATTCATCTAGATGAAACTCACCTTTACTTTAATGTTAAGTGAGATCACTGCATAGAATGAGCCGTTGCCAATTTATACAGCCTGCTTTTTATCCTCTTTTCCTCCATTATAACACTCTGTGTAGATAAGTGAAAGTAAGTGCTGCATCAAGATTTTGAGGTGTTAGCCACCCTATGCAGTTCCAATATAGGATTACCAATACGTGGTATACTTTTTATAAGTGAAGTCAGCAGTTCCACACCACTTGAGAGATCTGGATTGCAGTATATTACAGAGTAAAAGAGTTACCTTTTCCTGGGACACTGAGACCAGTAGCTGTTTGATGCCAAGCAATGCTCTCTGGGAGGACCACTGAGGCTACCATGGTTGTTGAGGCAGTTGAATCTGGAGTCAACCATTCTCCTCCCTCAAGTTTCTTTCTTTCCTATGCAGTCTACAGTGGATGAGCCACTTTCCCCTTAATCATTCTTATTTCTTTAATACTTACTATTCATATCTTTAAAATTTATACTTCTGCTTGAATGCTAAAGTAATCACATCCCCCTGTCCCATTTTTTCAGAGCTTGCAAAGTGTGGCCGACAGTGTTGATGCACAAGTGAGGAAATAACAACAATCAGATCCTTAAATTCAGAGCAATAATCTTTTGTCCACAAGCACTTTCCATTCCAGTTGTCTTTATAGTAGCAAACAGTGATGTTACCATAACCTATTTTGTTTCATGTTTCTGTTTTGGTTGGGGGGGGGAGAACAAGGTCTTTCTATGAAGCCCAGGCTAACCCCAAACTGGAGATCTTCTTGCCTCAGCTTCTCCAGTGCTGAGGTGTGCACCATGTCAGCTGTCACCACAAGCTTTATCATCATACAGTATGCTCCAAGTCTGAAGGATTTTAAGGACAAGCAGTTTTGTCTTACAACTATATAATCTTTGTTATTGGAAAATTCCCTTTCCTCTTCTCTTAACCACAGTGGATGCCTCCTACAAGAGCATATGCCTATATAATAACTGGATGGCAAGAAATACGGGAACTGCTTAGAACAGCATATAAAGTCTCTTTATGATCTGACCCCACCCAACCAGGCCTCCCAGCTATGGCCCCTCTTTGCTTTATACTCCATGATCAGCAACTCAGTCACTGATAGATTCTGGAAGTTCTGGCAGGTGTTGGTGCTTTTATGCTTATGATATTATTTCCCCTGCTTTGTATGTTCCTCCAACCCTATCTTATCTACCTGATTAACTCTTCTGTGTGCACCAAGCCTCAGCTCCAAAGCTGCCCTTCATACCCTTGCTAGAAAATGTAAGGCCTATTCCTTATTTTACTGTACTTGGCCTAACCATCAGTACTGTTGTCTGAACATTGGTATCCTTCCAAAATTCATATGTTGAAACTTAATTCCCAATGAGGTATTAAGAGGTGATGCCCTTGGAAAGTGACTAAGTCAGGAAGCTCCAGTCTCATGAATGGGATTTATGTTCTCATAAAGGAGGCTTGAGAAAGCCTGTGTGTCCTTTTGAGCTGCTGCCATGAGAAGATACAGTTCAAAGTCACTGTTATAAAGAATGGATCCTCATCATATAGAGAGTCTACTGGTGCTTTCATTTAGGACTTCCCAACCTCCAGAAATGTAAGCAATAAGTTGTTATTGTTCATAATTACCCAGTATGAGGTATTTTAGTTACAAGAGATTGAACAGGTTAACACAGAGTACATATCTTAGGTTTACTGCATTGTTTTTTGTTTGTATCACTTCTATAAATTCTGTGAATAAAAGTAACTATTCTGGATCCCAAGCAGCTACCAAAGTCCCGAGGATGTTATTGGGCCTCAATAAATATTTATTGTCTGACAACTTCAAAGTAATTGAAATGCATCATGGCTCCTGTCCCCTGACCCAGCCCCCACCAATGTCCCAGATACATTGCTGGGGCTCATTAATATTTGTTGAATGACAGTTAGAAAGGAAGATTACATACATCAGTTCATTAAAAGCCTAAAATGGAACTTCTGCAAGTATATTTTATGAGTAGCTTTTTCTACTTAACTGTTAGATTAAGCTTATATGAAAAGTAAAGATTTAAAAAGTCACTCAAAAATTGGAAAGGATATGATAGATTAACTATGAACCACCTTATTGATACAAAATCATTTAAAGCATTAGGTTACAGAATCTAACAGATCACAAATAATGAAGCAAAATAAATAAGATACTGTAACATAGAAGATATAGGCTATTTCCATAAGCAATTTAGAGTACATGATTGTTAAGTGATTTTTTCATTTGTCAACTAACTAAAACTGGCAAAGTACGAAATGAAAGTAGGAAAGGAGTAAGTATGCTTTTGCTACAGCCTTTGCAAGCATTCCTCTGAGCCTATATTTCATATCCTCTGGGTCAGATTTTCACAGATGCAGGATCACGCCCATCAAATATGGCCTGATAGGCTTAAGATTAAATCCCAGTTTTCAATAACTCCCTGAGAGTTTGATTTCCCAGCTGTGTTGGAGAAAATGTACTTATCCTCAGATAATTCCCCACTAAATGTACTAAGCCAGGAATTGAAGAGACTTGGCCTGCTTGTTAGTATTTCGCACCTAAAACAATGACAGTAAATCTCTGGCAGCAGACTGAAGCCTCAGTTCTTCAGTCTTCTAATCCACTGTCCTTATGCTCATAAATTCCAAATGGGTAACATTGGAAGCATGGATAATTAGAGGAGGGCACAGCTAATATGTTCAAACAGTCACATCAGAGAAATGGCACAGACAGCAATATGCCAGTAATCAAAAGAAATAAATCGAGGCTCAAGGCTTTCTGGTTATAGGACCCGCTGGAGTTACACACACATACTGGCTGTCTCATCTTGCTGTTTCAAGCTGTCATACAGGAAGACAGGCTTTGAAAGAGTCTCAAATTTCAGAATGAACATGACCTAACATCACAGAGAAGCAATGAGTAAAAGGAAAGTGAGCTCTTCATTTATGGTGGTTTCTTTCCATCAAAATAGTTTAAAAGATGCTATATCATTTCAAGAGCCTTCAAAATGAATTTTGGAATCTTGCCACTATTCACCATTTAAAATTATGGTTCCAGTCCTCATGTAGCTTCAGGCAAAGTTTTCTTTTCAATTACTTGCAATGATGGGTAGGTTCTTAGCCTAGACAAGAATAATGTTGAATGATAACAAACCATGAATCACACAGAAAATGTTCTATTAATTTATCTCCAAAATATTCAAAACTGCTTATCAGCATTTTCTGATTCTCAATAAAACCCAAAATGAGGTACATTACAAAAAATGACACCTTGAAATAGATCATTTCACAAATACATAGGCCTTTTAAAATATGTCAAAGACCATGACAGCTTTATCCAAGAACTATTTCTAATACCTTTATTTCTTTCCTTATGAATTCTGAAAATTTTCTGAAACTTTCTTTGCTTACTTTCTAAGTGGCTCTTTCTTAAAAGCTCTAGTTCTAATACAAAGACTATACCTCTTCAGAAGTAACCTTCTCAGTTTAACTACTCTGTTTTGGAGACATGGTCTTACATATCCTGAAAAATAATCACCAGTTATTTTCTTCTGTAAGGAATATATTAAGTCTGATTCTTGCACACCATCTTCCTTCCACCCATAATGGTCTAATCAGGTACTCATGACCACATTCTGATTATGTCTAGCAAAGATTAACCAGGGAGGCTAAAATTTGAGATGTTCTAGATATTTGGTCTTCAAAGATGGAGCTCATTTCTGTTGATTGGTATTGTTTTGGTAGCTGCTCACAAGTAAAATTCATGACTTTGACTTAAGTTGTAAGCTTGTCTTTCCTATCAGAAGAGTTCCATTTTTAACAATAGATTATTTAAATTCAATTGTCCTTAAAAACACTGAAAGTGTTGTGATTACTGCTGATGCCACCAAATATTCCACCTCTGTCCTTTGGGCAGGTTCTGTGCACCCAGCCCCAACTTTCACATTCTATGTTTCCAGCTGCTAACACCTGCAATCTTCTTCAAGGCTTTTGCTTGTGCTAAAGCAACTGTCGTAACAGTATGAAGAGCTAGTAGTGACTGGGCAATTATATTCCACTTATGCTAGTGCAGGACTGTGAATGGCAAGCTACCTTGTATTAAGGAGGGCATACTCAGAGGTGCTACTTATGTTCCAGAATTGGGTCATGCTGAGGATGAGACTTCACCAGAAATGGAGCCTATATTTGACATCTTCCCCTTCCTGTGACTGCTTCCACCTGCCCTTTGCCAGTCTCCTGAGATCCTTGCTTAATAAATCACCCACACACAATTTTCTTCTTGGGCTCTGCTTCTAGAGAACCTAACATAAGATAGAGGGATAATTAAAGAGCTGCCCAGACCCCAGGTGGAGAGGGAGTGAAAGACAAAGGAAACAAATATTTACAGAGCACTTACTCTTTCCAGATCTTGCACTAAGCTCTGGGCATGTATTATCTCATTGGCTGTAACCCAAGGGTAATGCATGTACCATCTGGACACTTGAAAGGAAACCCTTAAGCTATACTAGGACATCTGTACAAGTGATCCTCTGTCATGTAGTGGCCAATCCTAATCTGACTGAAGAAGGTCATTTCCTATGCTGCCTTTTGTTTTCAGGAGTAATAATAAGCATTGACTGCCCATTTATTACTGTGTTCCAGGTATTAGATGATTGTGTATTATTAAATTAATAAAAATGCTTAAATATTCACATCTTACAAATGGTGGAAGTAGAATTTAAATCCCAGTCTGGCAAATTCCTGAACCCAGGCTTTTCATCTATTATGTCATATGACTAAAACCAATCAAAAATAGTGGTCAGAAACTCCTAATTTAACAATTTCCCAATGCAACTTATCTAAAGATGCCATCATTTCTATGAGACTAGGCCCCCTATAAGAAATGTTATGTTGAAGAGATGAGTTAAAGAATATACTAAAATCTTCAAAAGAAAAAAGAGATGCTTCTTAGAAAAATTTGGAGCAACCTGAAAATAACATTAGATAATTTATATGGCTGGGGAACAAGAAATGAGAAATCCATGCACCTCAGTCAATTAATCCTGTATCAAATGGAAAAAGATTTCCTTGTGTCTCAATTTACTCCTCTGGCAAATGGGTACCCTTCCTAGCATAATAGAATAAGGATTCTAGGAACTGAGAAAAGTGAGAGAAGAGAGAATGCTGAATGTGTAGGAAGGGTTCTCATCTTGTTAAACAAGTATGATCAGGCTGCTTAGGAAATGTAGAGCTTGCATGCATTATAAGCCATCTGAGTTAGGGAATTTGGTTTGGATACCTTTATTATATAAGCCAAAGAGTCTTACTGATTTGAAAAGTCACAGCATAATACCATGTCCTTTGGATACTTGAGAAATAGAGATTAAGATCACTGCAAACAGAGGTCTCCAAGAGCATGAGGGTAGCTCTAAAGTGTAGAGATTTAATTCAGCTTAGACATTCAGAACAAGCAAACCACTATCTCAGAAAGAAACACACCAAGAAAAGAAAACCAACTGTTTGCAAACTATAGCATAAATATATTGGAGACATTCTTAGCAAAAACTGCACATATATGCATGAATATACACACAATAAGATATCAGTGCCAGGACTGTATTGGATGAATTAAAAATAAAGTGTTGTAAGAAGCTATTTTTTCCTTGCTTGCCATTCTGAATAAAACAGCAGCAATTATTCATCAACCTCTATCTTTGCTTTCTGCCGTGTGACTTGGTAATTCCTATCAAGTGGTTGAATCTGGACTAGCCTTGTGGCTTTTTTTGACTTAGAGAATGAGGTGCAAGCCACACCATGCCAATTCTAACAGTAGCCCTCAAGAATTCTTGTATGTTTCTGCTTTTCCTTTTAAAACCATACCACCACCATTTGAATCAAAACCTACAGGAGGATGAGAACCTTATGGGTTAGTTTTCCCGATTATCCCAGTTGACAGTTGATCCACAGAGCAGCACTGCCTACCTGACTCAGAAGTGAATTCCAGACGCTTGAGGGACCCCAGACCTGACAGAAGAACCACCAGCCGAGCCCAGACTACATGGCTGATTCACAGAATTACAGCCTAAATACACAGTTGTTTAAATCTATTACATTTTAGGATGAATTCTTACACAAAAATAGTTATCTGATACACATCTTACCTTTTATTTTTAAATTTTTCTGTTGTTTATGATTGGCAATGTAACTATCATTTTCCTGAAACCACTCTATTTTTTAATGTTATCAATGAATAGTCATGTATGCAATAAAACAAAGAAAGAAAATCATATTTAAGCGATAATATTACATATAGCTAAAATCACAGACTCTAAGTAGAAAAATAAAGTCTGAACCTGATTGCTCCTACAGACCTTGTTGCAAGTTACCTTAATTTTTCTTCATTCCTTTATCTGGAAAAAAAAGGGAAAAACAACATACAGCACGTCACTTTATTATTGTAAGGATTAAGTGAATACACTGCAAAGCCTGATAACAGTGCCTTGCACATAGTAAGCACTAAAACAGGCAAACTTTGTCAACCATGGCAAAATTCTTCTCATTGTACCAAACATATAGATTCTTACATGTCATCATACCTGAATGAGTGGATAGGTATAAATTTATTCCCCTTCGATGGATGAAGAAAGATGGCTCAACTTAAGTGACAAACCCTGAGTGTCGTTTCTGAGTCCAAAACTCTCTCATTACAGTACATTGAAGATCTTTCCCAATAAAAGCCAGAAATATACAGTTGAGTAAACAATGACATATCCACACTGTAGACAATTGGGTCATCCTAAATACCACTGGACTTGCAAGAATTTCCATGGACTTTTATTAGGTGAAAAAAAGAAAGATGCAGGAAAGTTTGTATAATAGCATTTTCATAGAACAAAGAAAAAGACACTTAAACTTAGTAGTTATGTGCACATAGGTGCATGTGATGATTATGCCTTATTATATAAACATAAAGTAAATTACATGAGACACACAGTAGTTTATCACAATAAAGATGTAATATAAACAGAAGAGAAGAAATGGAGGAAGCATTTTTTAAAAAGACTATATTAAAAAATCCATTATCATATGATCCTATTTGTATAGTGGCTATATATTCATATTACGGTAAAAATCTGCCTAATATTGAAATTAATATTTTTCTCTTTTTAAATCATCTCACATGCTGCCATAAAAAGATATTATTATTTTTTTCAGGCCCCTGCAAAATAGGACCTCTCCCAGGCCACACTATTTTACTACTTTCACAAGTAGAACAAATTTGCTTCTTTTCAATAAATTCAGGAAGTTAGAGTTCCTTTGTGTCTGCCTGAATACTTAAATTGCATCATCCCCTCCCCATTCTGGCCCAGGATCAACCTTTTGTGCTACACTTAGCTGCTCCCTTCTCTCTGGAATTAGAGAGAAGAAAATGTGAATTATTTTTAAGACATATAACACATATTTCATACTTGAAGTATATCTTACACATGGTAAAGTGCTCTAACATCAAGTCTACATTTGAATGAATGTTTAACATATATGTAAATCCATGGGCCTGCCACCCAGGCCAAGGTCCAGAATATTAATATATAATCTCAAATTGTCAGGTGCCCCTTTCCTGGCATAAATTAGGAGAAGAGTGAGTTATGAGTCTTATGTCTAGCACCACTTATTAGATCATTCTTTCTTGGACTTCATATTAAAGGAACCATATTTATCTTTGAGTCTGACTTCCTTAATTCAACATGACATTTATGAGAGTTCATTTACATTTTAGCATGTGTTAATAGGTCATGTTTTTATTATTGCTGAATGGCATTCTATATTGTGACTATACTACAATTTGTTTCTCCATCCCCTTGTTGATAGACAATTTTTTTTTGTAGTTGGGAGTCTATTACAATAATGCTGTCTGATCATCCTCTGACAGACATAATATGCACATTTCTTTTAGACTCATGTGGTTGAAATGTGTATAACCTCAATAAAAACTAAGTTTTCCAAAGTAGTTGTAACTAATTTAAATTCCTGCCAACATGTATAGGAGCTCCAGTTATCTATGTCTTTTCCAAAAATTGGTTTTATCAGTCATTTCAATCTTTACTGTTTCTGGTGGTCATGTAGGGAATCTTAACACTTATCTAAAGTATATGTGATTATCAGTTTGCCATATTAATTTTTACTATAAACTGATCTAATACCAAAGAATATAAATCTGACCTTAATCATCTAAAAAACAGTTCTTTTAATTCTTAAAAATCAGCAAACCACATTTAATTTTGAGGTAATACATAAAATCAATGTAGAAACAAACAATATTATACAAATATGTAACTAGAAGCATGCTTCTTTTTGGGGTACTAGATAGAATTTGTTTTCAATTCTAAGAGAACAGCTAAAAACAATTAGTATGGGCTTTTAGCATTTGACCTTATCACAAGTTTTGGAGTGGAAAATATTCTTGGTTTCTGATTCAACAGCCAAATTACAAATAATTCCTATGTGCATTGTGTACCCTAAAAGAATAAAATAGTTTTAAAGGAATTCAAACACTTGTAAATCAGAGCTGGAGCTAAATAAAATAACCACTACAAAACATATG
The DNA here is from genome assembly GCF_047511655.1 of Castor canadensis. Classification (NCBI taxonomy): domain Eukaryota; kingdom Metazoa; phylum Chordata; class Mammalia; order Rodentia; family Castoridae; genus Castor; species Castor canadensis. The sequence continues at coordinate 148,628,383 of NC_133390.1, forward strand.
GCTTATCTCTTTAAAGTTTCTATTTATATCCTTTGGATGACAACCATTAGAAGGTTCATATTTCCCTTAGCCCAAGTTATAGAAGCCTAAAAATATATTTCCTGGCTCCTACCAGGAACTGGCAGGTTCTCAAGAAGTAGTTCATAGTTTTGGCCAAAAAACAATCATTCTTCCAGATGAATATTGCCTGCATTAGGGAATGTCTAGGTCTTATTAGTACAAGAGGAAGAAATATTTGTTTTATGTTTGGAAAATTAACCTTTTCCTGTTTGTATTTGTAGTCTAAGGCATGCTTGTGAATCACTCACCATCGGCCTAAAACAGGCTTTAAAGTAGGTTCCAGACTCAGTCTTTTTTTTTTCTTTTATTCATATGTGCATACAATGTTTGGGTCATTTCTCTCCCCTTCCCCCGGCACCCTCCCTTTCCCTTCCCCTCTCCCTCACCCTCCCTACTCCCTCGCTACCAGGCAGAACCAGCATCAGTCTTATCCACAAGCAGTTTGGACTTGCTTCTAGTTTTCCCTACTGGAGAAGACTCTATTGTCATTGTCTTTCAGCAAGCCACAAAACTTTATTCTAGGTCATGATATTCTTCAGGTGTTTCACCACCTGATTACCTGACCTAACCACCTGGAATTTCAGTGAAATTTTGTCATAAACTCAGAAAGTGTGTGTCCCACAACGATGCAAATTCAGATGTAAGGCCCTTGACCATTGACTTTCCTTCTCCTCCAAAGCATTCCCTTCCTTTTCATCTCATTAATATCCAGTTAGCAGGGCTTCACATTTTACTCAATTCACTGTTACACTCCACTTATACCTCTATAGTCAATATTTCTACACCACAGTTGAAACTGAGACATCCTGAAATTCAAATCAGATGCATTTTTTCTCTCCCACCAATCAATTTCTCTTCCCTCTTTCTCTGTCTCCTAAGGGCATACAACCTTGTCCCTATGCTTGAAACTATCTTTTCCTTGTGATCAGTCAATAAACCCTGTGTGTCCTTTCAAAGTACTCCTTGTCTTCTCAGCAGGCATTATTCCTCTCCCATATCTCTAAGTCTAGCCTTTACAAACAACCCAGGGACAAGCTCTCCACCACTTAGCTATAACCCCAACCCTCAGATTTTTTGAAACACGGTCTCACTATGTAGTCCAGGCTGGCCTTTCAAGTGTTGGTATTATAGACATGTACCACCACACTTGGCTCAGTTCCATCTTAGAGTCCTTCCTAGAAAAGCTGCCTGTGCCACGCTATCAAAAAACTTGCTGTGATACAAACATAAAAGAGCACTGGAAGATATTCTTTTCATCACAGCTGACTTGACCAGGGATAGACATCTGGCTCACAGAATATGGCATTAAAGCTGAGGAGAAGTAATGCATATCTGCTATGGCTTGGGTAATCATACATGAAGCAGAGCAAACAGGTCATTCAGCAGAGATACAAAAATCACACAGCATAATGTCAAGAGAAGGAGAAAAGAGGCACCGAGTTCTCTAGGATCATCTTAGCTCCTGACTCCTAATTTCTGCTGTTGTTCTTCGTAAGGCCCTATGAAGTTTCTTACCAAAGGCCCTTGATACCAAAGGCCCAAAATTACACAGCCCAAAGCCAGTTTAACAGGACCCTGTTCTTGACAAGTAAATCTGGGTAAGCAATTTTTGAGTATCATGCCTATCTTCATTGATATGCCTTTGCACAGACCTTTTCCCCTCCGGAAATGCTAGATCCTCCTCCCTTTGTAAGTGTTGGCCACCTTTTTTGACTTGGCTCAAACTTTACTTCTTCCTGGAGGTTCTCTTTGCTTCAGCTTTCACTGATTTCTGCTAAAGTGGGAGGCAGGATGGTATAAAGAGGAAGAGAAAGTTAGGGAACCTCTGTATGTATTATTTATGCTACTCTTCTCTCTCTCAGCCTCCACTTCTCACATGGGTTTTTTTGTGAGCATGTATTAGGTAACACATAAAAATCCCTACCTCAGTTCTTTGCTTATACTTGATGCACAATAGATATTTCATTGCATTTCTTGTATTTTTTGATTCCTACAGAACCTGCTTCAACATCAAGCTGACACTAAGTGGCTACAAAGACATATTACTATCTAAAAATACATATGATTTAGGTCCCATTCTCCTCAAACAAGAGAGTTGAAGTGATACGTTCTTCTAAGTCCAGAACTTTCCATTTCCCCTGCACCAAACTAGGTTAATCAAATGTTTAGCCCAGATTGTCAGATGGTTGTGAGTCAACCTGACCATGGGATATGGAAGGACTTGGGGAGACTGAACCCAAACACCATTAAAATTAATTTTTCTAGAAAGTAATGGCTTAATTTTTCAAGTAGATTACTTATATTTTTAATTAACTCCCTATGTGTGTTCCTTACATTTGGAAAAATATCAAGTGAAGAAATAAAGATGATTCTCTGATAAGTTTATAAAAATGAAAATTTTAAACCAGGAGAATTTTGATTATATTAGGAAATACCCCAACCATGAAAACTTTAGCAGATGCGAGATCACAGGCTCCTACAACCCAAAAAAATAACTTAAAACAGACAAGTCAAGAATCTTGTGTTCATAATAATTTCCCATAACTCCTAATTTGATAACTATGCTTTACTTATCCTCTAGTTCATTAAGTTAAATTACCAAACAGAACTGGTTCTCAAAGTTGGCAAGTACAAAATAAAGCAAACTTTCATGACATCTAGTTTAATATACATATCATTTTCTTCTTTTATAAATTTGGGGAAAATGGCATAGATAATTGGAAATTCATATGGGAGATGGGATTATTTAATTTTTATGATATTGGACAAGCTGCAAAGTCTATGCTTCACCTTCCTCATTACTAAAATTAAGAGACTGCTGTGGGAATGGAAAATTAGTGCACTCACTTTTGAGAATAATTGGGCAATGCCTATTAAAATGTAAATGCATATACCTTCTCTATGAATCCCAAAGACAGCCATTATAGGTGCATAAGTGAAGTGTGTGCATTCTAGCATTATTTGTAATTGGGCAAATTTTGAAACAAATCAAATATCCATCTGAAGAGAATGACAGGGACCAAACTATAAGGCATTCGTATGATGAAATCTTATGTATCAGTTAAAGATTGTGAAGTGGAATGGCTCTATGCCAAGTAATATGCAAAAATCTCTAAGTCATTTCACTAAGTATATAAAACAAGTTGCCACAAAACAACATGGTGCTATTTATTCACTAAACAATATTGTGAATTTTTAGCAGATTTATTTGTTTATCTATTCAATATCCATGAAAAGGAAGGTTGTACAGCAAACCGTCAACATAGTTTACATGGACGGTATTGGGAAGACTGAACTTAAAGAGATAGTCATCTCAGTTGTACTATCTTTGGTTTTTACATGAAGAAAGTATTCATTGATTAATTTGCAATTACAATTAATTAAAAAAACTAGAGGCATGGTCTACATAATCTTTAAGTCTTTTCCTAGTTCTGAGAAATTGAAGATAGTTTATTATTTAGAAATCTTAATACCACTTATCCTACTATTTTGTAAAACTATATCTGATATAAGCAAATCATGGAGAATTGCCTATCATCTCAAAAAGTAGTAACATAAATGTGAAATATCTTCATAGATTTGTACCCAAGTCCTTAGAGCAGTGGGCAGGATATTTAATTCAGCCTCTAAGTCAACATCAAAAGAACCAATTTTACAGTTCATTAATGGCTATAATGTAGTGTGTGGCTCTTGCAAACTGAAAGCTCAAAATCAAACATACCATTGATGTGATTTTTTTTTTTGAGGTACTGAGATTTGAAGTCAGGGCTTCACACTTGCTAGACAGTCACTCTACAGCTTGAGCCACACCTACAGCCCCGCCGTTGCCAATTCTACCATAAAATTATAAGCCACAGAACAAAATGCTCTTCTTTGTGTTCAATAACAAATATTCCATCAGGCATCATATCTTTCTAAAATGTTAATCAACAAACTCAGTATTTCATTCGATACTCTTTTCTCAGAGTTATCTCAGAATATACTTGAACTCGCCTTATCTATTTTTTTTAAGTATCAGAAAGAGGAAACAGAAAGAATACTAAAGCACTACTTGGTAAAATCAAGTACAATTTACTAGAGACAAAACTTACCATTTTTCCAAACTGCATTTGGCACTAACTCCAACTTATCCACACCCATCCTTGTCCTACATGCAAACATCCGTACATTGGTCCCTTATTCCTTACATCTATCTGGTGGTAACTTGACTAAAGCATGTTGTTAGTACTGTGCTTTGCCTAAAATGGCTTAAAACTATTTCTTCTTAAAACTACTTCTTTCTAAAGTATTAACTTCAGAAAGTTAATAACTCTGACAGTTCATTACAGGGCTCCTGGATGTCTTTGGGTCTCTCCCTTTACTTCATATTCCAACCAGTTTTAAGTTGCATTCCATGACTCTTTGGACTGACAATTTCTCTTCTGGAAAGAGTTAGCATCTTGTCCACTATAGCCTCATTATAGTTCTGAGAAATGAGTGCCCCTCACCTTTTTTAGGACCAATACTGGTCCTGGTATATGGACCTAATTCATCCAGTTTCTCTCAAGGTTCTCTCTGTTTCATCAACCATGCCCTTTTTACTTGTACTTTCCATATTTTCTCTCCCCTGGTTCCTTCTGCTATACACAGAAACAAGTTCAGTTTTCCTTAAATAGAAATAAAAGTCCTTCAATCAATGACACTACACTCCTCCTTTCCTTTTCAGGTACCAACTTCTGCTTCCAGGCATCTTGATGTCTTATTTGAACTCCAGTACCGCCAAGATTATCCATTCCTATCCAGTTTTAGGTGCAATGACTTGATCAGATCCTACTACCATAGTTCTGTCTAAGGCATTTGAGACAAACACTCCTTGTAATATTGTCCCATGTCATTCTTCCTTGGGTCTGCCCTTTATATTCACCCTATTTTTACCAGTCGACTCCCCTACTGTTTTATCTTGCACATATTAATATGAGATGCTGTGTTAGCCAACAGGAGATAGTTTCAGGAACGATCACCGAAGCTTGCAGGAAAAAGCTGTGGTTCCGTTAAGGCTGTTAACCTGCCTCTAAAGTCGTTTTTGTTTGTTTGTTTGTTTGTTTCCGATAAAGCCCACAAGGGAAAGTTATCAGGAGCCAGAAAGAACTGCCAAGTCTTCCTGTTCCACCTCTTTTAGGTGACCTCGAGTAAACTTCCCTCATTCTAATACTAAATTCTTACCCTAGAGATATTCCTGGCCACCACTCTTCAAACATGTGAGGTATGCATTAAGCATAAACATGAACTTAGCTTGCTAAAGAAGACTACATGTGACAATGAGTCTGTCCTGCGTGCATAAGCATGAATTTCTTATCTATATTCATGAAGGCCCCTTACTTTGTTTGCTGGGGGAGATACTCCTTGGGAAATTATCCCCAATGTGTTTCTTACTTGCTTCAATAAGCCTCACTTCTCTCTTTGATATCCTGGTGGTACTGAACGGCTTTGAACTCACCAAGAGTTGAGCCCACTGCATTCAATTACATGTATACCTCTTCTGTCTAGCTCTCCTGAGAGACCTCACCTAGCATGTGCCACCCAGCATAAGGAAAGGGGCATTGTCCATAATGTCATTCATGTGAATGATTTGCGAGGAGCATAACTCCAGAGGATAGAGTAAGAAGAGAGCTCCCTAGATTTGGAGTTGTGCTACCAGTGCTCTGAACTCATCCAGCCTTTTCAGTGCTTCAGCTGTCACTTTTAGGTAGCTGATTCCTACATCAGTGTCATTCCCACTTAATAAATCTGATTCAAAGGCCAATTCCATGTTCTCAAATGCCTGTTGAGTATTTCCATCTAGATAACCTGCCAGCTCCTTAAATCATTTTATCTAAAATCTGTCTTCCCAAAACCCTTCCCCACTCCCATTTCTCCTTCCAATAGGATTCTGGTGAGCACAAATCACAAGTCATGATGAATCACACCTGTGACTCCTGCAGGGGCACAAAGAGGTCACAGCTCACATGGAAGAGGTTTTGTTGAGTCTTCAAACCTTTCATTTTCTTTCTTTTTTTTTTTTGAGGGACTGGGGTTTGAACTCAGGACTTTTTTCCACCAGCCCTTTTTTGTGATGGGTTTTTTCAAGATAGGGTCCACAAACTATTTTGCCAAGACTAGCTTTGAACCGTGACACTCCTGATCTCTGCCTCCTGAGTAGCTAGGATTATCATTTTCTTTTTTTCAGAATAATTTTAAATCCTTAGAGAAGATGTAAATGTTGAATTCAGATCTGTTCATCTTTCAAAGGTTCTTTTCAACTTGTATATTCTAAATCTTCCTTTAAGACATTAGACGATCTTTCTACAAGTTGTCAGTATTCAGTTTTTACAGTGGTATGTTATTATTTTTACAAAGAAAAGACATTTTTACATTCTTATGGTTGTTGAAACTGAGATCTGATTTATGTGATTACTTAGTTAATTAATCCCATGATAGGTGCCTGATTATATTGTGGATTCTATTTGTGTCTACATCAGAGTAAATGAAAAACTAGATTATTCAATTTAATAGTAATGAAGAAACCAGTGAAAGAACTCCTCCTTCAAACTTTGATTTAGTAAGTAGTTCTAATCATTTCATTTCTGTTTTCAGTTTTTAGAATACAAAACACATCTTATGGAAAATAAAATGAAATGTGATTTTGTCATGATAAATGATGAAAGTAATGCATGCTCATTTTAGTAAAAAAAAAAAAACTGCAAATGTGAAGCAATTACAAATCATTCATAATCTACCAGCTAGAGAAACTCACAGTTATTTTGATGCTTACTCATATGGCTTCTAGGCATTTTTCTCGCTTTTAAAACACAAGACTTTATTGTTCATTTCCCTTTCTAATCTGCATATTTCCCCTGGTAAAAGAGCATGCACATTTTTATGTATTATTTAATTAGGCGACATCATTTTTAATGCTAACAGAAGATTCCACTATAGATAGACATCACAATAATTTAATCATGCTAAATAATGGCTGAATATTTAGTCTATTTTCCAATTTGTCATACTATAAATCAGTGCCACGATGATTTGTCTTGCAATGTCTGCCCATTTTCATGATAATTTCCTGAGAATATGACATTAAAAATCAAACTGTTGAATCAAATAGCTTGAGGACTTTTATGCTCTTGATAAATTTGCCAGAGACTGCTAGAAGAGTTGAACCAAAGGAAATTATCTGCAAAATAGCAAATAATGGTATTTACCTTAATGTTGCCAAACACTGGATCAATTTTCAAAAATAAAGTAAATTTTATGGGTGAAAACAATCATAGTTTCAATCTGTTTTTCTTTGGTTAATAGTAAAGTTAATCATTCTCTTTTGTTTTATTATGTTTGTATTTCTTTTCTTTCTTTTTTCATCAATTGCCCATTGTTATCCTTGGCCCACTTTTTCTTTACTTCTTACACTTAATTTATAAAGACTTATAGAATAAGCACTTAAAGCTTCTGAATTGGGCTGGAGGTGTGGCTAACATGCTAGAGCGCCTTCCTAGCAAGAATGAAGCCCTGAGTTCAAATTCTAGCACTTCCAAATAAATAAAGCTTCAAATTTTCATCTACTTTCCAAAACAAATTATTTGTGTGTTATGCTTTGTATATTGTCTTTTAATTTGTGAATTATTTTATAAACAAGTATTTTTAAACAATGCCGTCAAGTTTATCTTTGCTCAGTCCTTACTCCCATTTCCAGCATGGCAGGCAGGAAATGTTTCTCCCTGCTTTTCCCCCAACTCTTCCTTTTTTTTCCTGTTATACAGGAATAAGCCATTGCTAAAAAAAATTATCTTTGCTTTACTTTTGTAGTCTGGCTCTTACTGAATAATTTATCAGTATCAAAGTGATCTAGTGCTTTTATTATGTGTTAATTTTTATAGTACTTACATGAATTAGTTATTTATAAACTTTCTGTTCTGTTTAATTGACTTGTGGTGTCCATATCAATAAAGTCCCCTATTATTTGTCTTGAAATTTTGGTTGGCACATTTTTTTCTTATTACTTCTCAAGTAGTTTCTTCAAAAAATTTCAATTCAATTTGAATCAGTTTGCAAACTTGAAAAATAACTTTCTAATGTTATTTGCATTTTGTTAATTTATAAAAATATGCACATTTAAAATATTATTTCATACAGAAATATGGCATTTTATGTATTGAAAACAATTTTTGTTTGTCTTGAAATGTTTCAGATTTTTAGAAGATATATGGATCCTATATATTGCTTAAGTTTTTGATTGGTTGATTGATTGATGTATGCATATATGTATTTATACATATATGGGGGTTGAACTCAGTGCTTTGCACTTGTTAGGCAGATGCTGTCTTACGTTTTTGAAAACAGAGGTAAATTATATTTGGGGGGGTCAAGATTTTAAATGTCAGCTTTACTAAATTTTGAGTATTGAGCATAAAGAAGACTCATTTTATTATTATTTGCTTTAATTGTACATATTTATAGGGTGAATTTTGATAACTTAATACATTTGTGAAATATGTAATAATCAAGTCAGGGGATTCAGTGCATAAATTTAGTTCAGAAGTAATCTCTCTTTTGAATTCTTCTTAGAATTTTTTTTTGTGGATCTTGTGTTCTCTGGGTAGACAATCATGTCCTGTGCAAATTATAAAATTCTTCTCTTTTCTAACATAATATGAATGACAGTGAATAACCCCAGTTCCTTCTTCATTTAGTACAAATGCCCCAGAATGTTACACCATGCAAATGCTGATTGTTTGATTAAGATAGTATTCTAATGTTCCTAATTTGGAAGATCATTTTAAAATTATTAGGGGAAGAACTTTATCACATCTTTTTCATTATGACTGAAGAAGGTTTTCCTCTTCTCATCTGCTGAGATGATAACTATATGGATATGTTCTCTGATTTTAAAATACATTTCAAGATCAATCTACTTTGTTTTTTGTATTTTTACTATACTATTAGATTTTTGTCTATAGCCACCTTCAATCTTAATCACCTAGCAGATTAATTCTGAAGTATGGTTTAGAAACAGAACAAATGATGTGAATTACTTGTAAATAACACATACCATAATTTCATTTATCCAAGTTCCACATTTATTTCTATATGATTGGATTAAAGGCACATGATTTTAGACACATACTTTCCACAAAAATCACAAAGAGGGTATACATTCAGAAATGCCCAGTAAATAGCACTTTAAACCAAAAAAGAAGTTACACAAACTTGAGCTAAATGGTCCTTCTTTGTTATCTTTTAGTGGATATGAAATTTTTTAAAGGATTACCTCAAAATCACTACTCATCAGGCACATTCACGATGTGATTCTGAAGTCCCCTCCCCAATTAAATTCTCACAAAGGGTCAAATGAATTCTAACCATAGCATTTACAGAAAAGGGTTAAATCGGTCAGCATTATGTGCTGGGTGATACTTAACTTCATACTTATAATAAAGAAACAGATATTCACTCCCATTTTCTCTTGAGACACTGATTACCAGCCAAGTGGTCTATTTTTGGTAAAATATTATTTTGAATCTAATAATTCTCTACTCAAAAATAATTTACCAACTGTTACCAAATTTACAAAGTCAAAACAAAGACATGAAAGAAAAAAATCTGAATATTCAAACAAAGAATTTCATGTTCAATAGATCCTTCCATAACAACTCAAACTAGTATGACTTTAAACAAGAGTTTATTTTGGGAATTATATCCAGCTCTAGGAATGCTATTTAATAGGATGTGGAAGTTATACAGTTGACCTTTAATGTGGTACTACTGTGTTGGGAAGGAGGAAGTTCAAAAAGGATAAAGTGTTACATTCCATTAGTGGCTGGAAATTTCAGGCAAGAATAAACAAGGTAAACACATGACAGAACTTAAATTCATGAAATTGAGAAACTCAGTAACAAGTTTGGTGATCAGAGACTGCATATTTTGGGAACATGTCTCTCTGTTTGTTTTATTATTACTTATTTTAACCCTCTGGATAATTCTTGCCTATTTCTCAAAAGTCAACACTAGATAAAAACCACGTGGAAAACTGATGCTACATTTTAAAGCTGGACACATGCACAAACCTTTAACCAGCAGTGTGCTAAGCTGGCTCCCATGATATTGTGAACTGATGGGTGCATCTTTTCTCTACTTACATACACGTTCACAATTGCCTGTCATTAAGTATTTTACCTCGGAGGCACATGCCCAGCAGACATGTTTTCATACATGCAAGAAAAGACATGTGCTAGAATATCTGTGGCAATTACTATGAATAGTGACCATACATCGTGAACAACACAAGTGCTTGCAACAATAGAACAATAGAATAAGTGTTAGACGTTTATACTATTGTGAGTATTATACATAAGTGTTAGACATTTATACTATTGTGAGTATTATACATAAGTGTTAGACATTTATACTATTGTGAGTATTATACATAAGTGTTAGACATTTATACTATTGTGAGTATTATACATAAGTGTTAGACATTTATACTATTGTGAATATTATACATAAGTGTTAGACATTTATACTATTGTGAGTATTATACATAAGTGTTAGACATTTATACTATTGTGAGTATTATACAGCAGTAAGAGTGAAAATTCCATGTGAGAATGTGGACAAATATTACAAATCCATGTTGAATGGAAAAAACCCAGATGCACACACAAAAACAGTACATGCTGTGTGTTTCCATTGATATAAAGTACAAAACTTGCTTAATTCATCGATGCTGCTAAAGTCAGCAAATTACCCTGTGGGAAGGGATAGCAGCATCCATAGGAGGGAGGAAGTGGAAGGTGGGGGCTAAGATATGAGGACCCCTAGGGCACTCAACATGTCCTATTCTTAGTCTGGGAATCCAAGTCTTGGTTACATGGATATGCTCCAATTACAAAAATTCATCAGGCTCTGATCACTGTAACTCCAAACTTATCTAACTCTACTTTACACTTCAATAAAAAGTAAAAAGAAGGGAAAGGGAGGAAAATAGAATTAGCAAAGGCAAACATCCATTTCTAAAGGGAATTTCCCCTGTCCTGCAAATCTGTCCATCTCACCAAATTGTTGTAAGACTTTAAATAGAAATGTAAGCTACACAAAAATGATCGGTGTTTGCCTGGCATAAAAACACAATAAATTACATGAACAATATATTCTTTTCAGCATTGTCTAACTTGCCCCTTATGTGTATTCCCCATATTACTGTGTAGAGCCATTCCCCACTGCCCTTTAATAATGTTTTTCCTTCACCCCCATTCCCATTACCTGACCCCATCTTAAAGAAGGTGGTGTCATGTTTGCATCCACAGGGGTCAGTCCAGAATGGGTATTTGATGAATATCTGATGAGATTGAACAAATGACTGTAACAAAGCTTCACGACTTTGCAATTCCTATGATCCAGGTGATTTGGCGGTCATTTCCCTGTTTTTTTTAACTGGCTGTGTGGTTGGGTTACAAAGGAAGCTAAAAGCAGCTGCCCAGAGCCAAGAATGCCCCAGGGCTAATGCAGGTACTTCCCAGTGTAGGAGAGAGAGCTGACCTTTTACAGAGAAGAAATGTGCAGATGCTCTCCTTATTTGCAGTTTCCCTTTCTGTGGTTTCAGTTATCCACTAAAAATATTAAATGGAAAAATTTCAGAAATTAACCAGTCATAAGTTTTAAGTTTTGAGTAATGTGGCACAGTGTTGGATGTTCCTGCTCCGTCCTATCCAGGACGTGACTCTTTTGTCCAGTGTACCCAACTGTTAGTCACTAGTAGCTGTCTCACTTGTCAGATTAACTGACACAGTACCACTGTGCTTGTGTTCAAGTAATCCTTATCTTACTTAATGGTGCTAAAGAACAAGTGCTGGATTACTGGCAATTCAGATACACCAAACAGAAACATTCTTGGTAACGCATCTTTAAAGAGAAAAAAATTTGTTTTCTGAGGTTGCTAAAAATTTATGAAAGAATAAAACATAGTATAAATAGGGATCAGTACTATCTGCAGCTTTGAGCATTCCCCATGGGGTCTTGGAACGCGTCTCCTAGGGATAAAGAGGGACTTTATTTCCATGCAGAGCCCAGTCTGCAGCATTAATGATAGGGTCATATTTGGATACCAGCACCAGCTAAGGGAAAGGTACCACACCAGGCCTGCTGGGATCAAAGATGGATCAAACTCCAGCAAGGCATTGGGAAAGGGCTAAGTCAAAACAAGCCAGAAGACTGAAACATCTTGCCTCTATCCCAAAACAAGAAAATGGCCAGGCATATAAAGACAAATCAGGACCTTCTGGAAAGAAATGATAACAAGCATGAAGGGCAAATATTATTAGGTCCAGGTTTTCAAAATAAGAACTATGGGGAATTAGTTTGCTGAGAACATTCTAGAAAGAAGGAACAGAAAAGTAAAGACTGTAAAGTTATTGCTGACCTAGATAATAGATAACTTCAGAGTCTCTTTTGTTACTGTTGTTGCAATGCTGGGGTTTGAACTCAGGCCTTGCACTTGCTAGGCAAATGCTCTAACACTTGAGCAATACCTCTCAACCTTTTTGCTTATCATTATTTTTCAGATAGAGTCTCACATTTTTGCCTGGTCTGGTTCTGGACAACAATTCTCCTACCTATGCCTCCAGTGTAACTGGAATGATAGGTGTGCACCAACATACCCGGAACTTCTGGGTTTTTTATTTTGGGTTGGAAGAATACAGTAGAGCAAAGCTGGATACCATCCCCTAATTGCTACAGACAGGGGACTGACTGGTTGGTAGAAAAGCAGAAGACTACAAAGCTTATGACTTCTAGATCAAGTGTTGCTGTCTTATAAATCTACATTTAATTGGTTGTAAATGATGGAGCCACAAAATTCTATGATCTTTCAGGAAGCTAATGATGGTTGAAATAGAAGGTAACAAAAGTGTTCACATGTCAATAAACATGGAGTTTTCCTGCTTTAAAATCTATGCCGATAGCCAGGTGAAAAGCTGATAGATTTGGAAATTCTCAGTTAAAATAATAAAACTGAGCTGGAAATACAGCTCTGTGATAAAGCACTTGCCTGATTGAACTTGTTTCAATTTCCAATACCACAAAGATTACAATTTAAAAATGCTACATCTGAGAACCACAGGAAAGCTGTCACCTCCTATTCACCTACCACCCCATCTCCAGTTTAGGAGTCTAATGATTTTGTACATCCATCCAATATGGGTCAGCGAACCAAACCAGAAGACATATCTGAGCAGTGCTTCTCTTTTCTGTGGCTCCTCTTCCTTGATCAGAGGTTCACTTAAAAATCAAATTAGCATGAGAATTTGTTGTTGACTCTGCAAAGAAGCAGAGTGAAAGAAAGAAGTAAGGAAGAAAGGAAAGAGTCCAGGAAATAAGGAAAGGAAATGCCTACTGATGAAAGAGTTTTTCTTTCTTTTTTTTTTTGGTGATGGTACTCAAGGCCTCATGCTTGCAAGGCAGGCACTTTACCACTTGAACCACTTCTCAGCTGAGTTTCTAATCAATTCCTTAGTCAGCATTTGTGCGAACACAGAGCCAACTACATATAGCAACTTTCAAAGTTCTGTGGCTTCAAAGTATCTCACAGTCCTTGAGGACTCTCCTTGTAGAGTTTATAGGTTTAAAGTAGTGGTTCTCAGCCATTAGTGACATTAGTGATTTTGTCCCCAAGGGAACATTTGACATATGTCTGAAGATATTCTTCATCTTTGCAACTAGAGGGGGGTGGGCTTTAATGACATGCAGCAGGCTCGTAAAAAAAAAAATCCTATAGTACACAGGACGGACAGCTCTCTACTTCCCCAACAAAGAACTGTCTAGACAAATATATCTACAGTGCTGAAGTTGAAAACTGCTGACTTAAAGGGAGATAATAAATCAATAACAAAACAAGTATAATGTATGTATACATAGGCTTTTCCTAAGAAATGAAAGGGAACAATCAAAATCATGTTTGTATAATGTGTGTATATGCACATAAGAGCATGTGTATATGTGTTTATGGGATGGTTTCTAGAAGAACTTCTTGTAGCTGCTAACCTGTGGGATAGAATTTGACATGAAGAGTGGTTGAAGAGTATGGGAGGTTACAGGGATAGGGAAAGAGAAAAATAATATTCAAGGCAAAGGAACAATGCATGTGAAGGAGCATAGGAACAGAACTATGTTAAAGACAAGGGTCAACCTAGAGCCCCATAGAAGATGAGATTTGAGAGGTGGGTCAGGGCCAGGTGGTACAAAACATCCTGATCAGCACTGTCCCATTAAATTTTTTGCCATGAAAAAAATATTTTATTTGTGCATTACCTAATATGGTAGCCACTAACCACATGTAATAACTGAGTACTTGAAATGTGCCTAGAGCTAGTGAGGAAATAGTCTTTAGTTACTTTAAATAGCCACATGTGGCTGCTGCTTACCATTTGAGCAGAGGTTGTATAAGTAGCTATGGAATGACTGTCACTCCAGTAGCCTGCTCAGAGTTGGACTGAGATTGTTCTAGAAACATTCTAGAGTCACAAAATTAAATTTAAAGTGCACAGAGATCACCCAAGAAAATTATTATGATGCAGGTTCTGCTTCAGTAGGTATAGGCCAACGATTCTACATTTCCAACAAAAGCCTATGTAACACAAGTGCTGCTGGCCCATGGACCACACTTGGAGTAGCAAGAACTATAGCAGCACTGACTGATAGTCCTTTGTGTGATGATGAAAATTTTCTATATCTGAGATGTCCAATATAAAGAACCACTAGTCACACTTGTCTGTGAAATACATAGTGGCTAATACACTGAGGAATCAATTTTAATTAATTTAATTTAAAGTAACTAAAACTCAAGTATAAAAAGCCCCATGTAAGTCAGGCACTGGTGGCTCATACCTGCAGTTCTACCTACCTGGGGAACTGAGATTGACTGGGAGGATTGTGGTTCCAGGAAAACTGGGGCAAAAAGTTCATAATACCCCATCTCAACCAATAGCTGGTTCTTGGTGGTATACACCTGTTGTCACAGCTGTGGTGGGAATACTAAAATAGAAGGATGGCGGTCCAGAATGGGCTGAGCCAAAAGCAAGACCCTATCTCAAAAATAACCAGAGGAAAAATGATCTGGAGGCATGGCTGTAGTGGGAGAGCACCTATCTAGCACAAAGCCTTGAGTTCAAATACCAGTACCACCACCACCACCAACAAAAAAAAATGTCCCACATAGCTACTGGCTGCAGTATTAGCTCTTACAGATCTAGAGCACTGTTACTCAAAATATAGTCTTCGCACCAAACTGTTTTACCAAGTCATAAGAACCAAAGCACAGAAAAAGAGCCAATACTTAGAAACTTTGACAAGAAGTTGAGAGAACAATTTTTGATCTGCTTACAATAATAATCATTTTTCAACTTTTTTTCAAATAGGGTTTCACTATGTTGTCCAGACTTGCATCCACTCTTTAGCTCAAGTGATTCTTTGCTTCAATATCAAGTAGCTAGGACTACAGGCATGCATTACCATGCCTGGATATGTAATAACTTTTAAAATAGTCTTTGATTTTGCATGTCTGGTATTTCCCCATTTAATTCTTCTAACAACTCATTGGTAGTATGTTTCATAATAAAATTGGACTGTAATGGATTGAGAAAAATCCCTCATGTTTTCTACTGAAAGTTGGAAGCAATGGTCCAGAGAACAACTATGAGGGTGGGGATGCAAATAGAGCATTCCAGCAATCCCAGGGGATGGCAGAGACAAAGAAAAGTGAAGCTTTGAAAAGAATTAAAGGACTGCAACTTATGAAGTTTGTTGACTGAGTATTGTGTGGGGAAATTGGATCCATGCTAATCTTTAAACCCAACTTCATCTTGCTGGAATCAGAATGTGTGTCAATTATTATTAATCTGTTATTTCTTTAAGTCTCTAAGTTTGTCATTACAATTCATAAAGAACAGAACAGACATGCTTAGATTTGTTCAACTCCTTAGAGTGCCTTTAATTAGCATCACTTTTATGTATTATCATATATCATAATGTACATTTTTAGATAAGATCTGGGAGTCACTTTAGACTCATCCCTATTGATTGATCATCTCTTTAGGCAGATTTTTCCCAGGAAATGTGCTAATCCCCTACACTGTGTGAGGATTCTTGTGAACACTAAAGTCACTTTGACTATTTCTGACTTTCATTCCTAAATTGGCATATGCTTCAGTTGGGTCCTATAGTTTTCACTTTTTTAATACACAGTTCCCAGTTTCCTTTGCCAAACCCTACATAAGGAAAGGAGGTTCTAAAAATGTATCTGTATTGACCTTTAACCAAGAAGAAATTTACTCCTGACAGTGGAAATTGCAAAGGCATCAAGACTGCCCTGCCTAAAATAACTTCTTGAACCAAGGATTAATTGTTTGAGTACCTATTATGAGGTCAGCACTAAAATAGGGCTAGGTGTTTGGGTGAACTGAAGATAAATCACACTTGACTCCTGTGATCAAAAAGCTATTTCAGACTGGGGAATGTTGCTAAGTGGTACTGTTGCCTAGCATGTGCAAGGCCCTGGGTTTAATCCCCAGCACAGCAAAAAAAAAAAAAAAAAAAAAAAAAAAGTGAGGCATGATAGGTCATATCTGTAATCCTAGCTACCTGAGAGGCTGAGGATCAAAGACCCTGAGGCCAGCCTAAGCAAAAAGTTCCTAAGACCCATCTTAAAAAGCTGGGTGCACACACCTGCCATCCCAGCTAGGCGGGAAGCATAAATAGGAAGATTGCAGTCTAAGCCAGACAGAACATAAATGTGAAACACTATTCAAAAAACACCTGAAGTATAAAAGCCTGGGGGTATGTTTCAAGTTGTAAGCTATTATTTTGAAGGCAAATCAAAGAAGTCCTGTAGCAGAAAATGAACTCTATAATACTAATGGAAAAAATATAACAAAAAGTTCAACTCCAAAGTAGATTTAAAGAGTTGAAGTATGCTAAGACACAAGGTCAGGAAATAAAAAAAAACCTATTTCAACTTTTAGCATTCCAAGCTATTGTAAACCCCAATAGCAGATATAATTTGAAAACATACAAAGTATTTTTTCTCTCTTCATATGAACCATAAAAGAAGTATAATCCTACGCAAATATTTATTTTATATAAATAAAAAAGTCCCCAATTTTACAAATAGGTATTTTTATTTTTCATTTTATCTTTATTATTTTTCTTTAGGAGAAAGCAAAGATTTATTAAGATGCTACGAGAATGAAAGAGAATGTCAAGAAGCTAGGCAAAAAGACATAACACCTATCCTTATTTGTTTTATTTTTTTGACTTATAAGCAACAGAAATTTATTTCTTATGGTTCAAGAGGCTGGGAAATCCAAGAGAACAAGGTGTTGATAGATTTGGTGTCTGGTGGACCCTGGTTACTGTTCCATATAAATAGGAATTTTTAAGAAGTATTTGCCCATTTTATTCAGATCCTGTTGTGAACCATTGAACTGCCAAACTTCCTGTATGAGATGATGGAAATTGATTCCTGGCAGGATACAGGTATCATACAATGACTGTTAAGCTTTTTAATATGACAAAAAGGATCCTTATTGAGACACACACTGAAATATTTATGGATGAAATGATAGGATATTTGGAGGAAGTCATCCAGTGATTTGGGGACTGCAGAGACTTATAGCACGTAGGTGTTCAGTTGAACAAAGTACTTGTGAGTTAACTGGGCTGGAGGTGGTGAAAACATTAGAGTTCATTGGACTTTCTTGTCTTTTGTATACATTGGACATTTCCATAATAAATTTTTGAAAAGTGAATCTTAACAAACTATATACAGAGCTGAAGGAACCAGACATGAAAGAGTTCATAGCATAAGATTCCACATACATAAAGGTCATAACCAGGCATAACTAATCCAGGGTAGGGAAGTCAGAAGAATTGGTGAGAATGGGTGGTAAGTAGAAGTGTATTTCCCGAATTGAGCAATGCCTAAAAGGAGTTCTTCATGGGTGTTCGTCTGTTTTGGTAACACTAGGTTAGAATTCAGGGCCTTATGCTTCATAGGCAGGCGCCGTGCCACCTGAGGCACAGCTTCCGCCCATTTTGCTGTAGTTTGTCCTTCAACAGGGTCTTGTGCTTTTGCCCCAGCAGGCTCTGGACCATGATCCTCCAGCTCCACTTCCTGAATTGTGTTATAGACGTACACCACCATGCCTAATCAGTTGTTCAGTTTTTGAAAAATTTTTTGAAGTGTACACTAGCATTCTTTTATTTTGTTTTGTTGTGTTGTGTTTTGTTTGATACAGGATCTCAATATGTAGCCCAGGCTGCTCTTGAACTCATAGTCCTCCTGAATCAGCCTTCTCAATGCTGAGATTACAGGCATTCACCACCACATCCAGCTTGATTGTCCTCCTTTTTTATGTGTGTGCTACAATGTCATAAAAAGTTTTATTTTAAGGCTGACATGATGAGTAATAGAAATACAATTGTTAATTACTGTTAAATCCACTAACATACACATTTATGGTTTATGCACAATATGCATGGTGCACATTTCACATTACAAATATTTCAAAGTAGAATCTCAGTTATCTCAATACCAGTATGAAAATAACACAACTTAGAAATTATTAGTCATAAAAAAATGCTTTCATGTTTGTGGTATTATCTATGCTCAAAGTCAAAGTATTTATTGAAGATGTGCTGGGTGCTGGCTAAATTGCTAAACCCTTAACTCACCCCTAATGATAGATACTATCATTTCTAATTTATAGAAAAGGACATTAGGGCTCAGAGGCATTAAACCACTCACTGAAAGCCTCAGAGCTGGTCAGCCAGGACTTATATCCACATCTACCTGGTTCAGAAGCCTATG
Source organism: Castor canadensis (assembly GCF_047511655.1). Lineage (NCBI taxonomy): Eukaryota > Metazoa > Chordata > Mammalia > Rodentia > Castoridae > Castor > Castor canadensis. The sequence goes on from NC_133390.1 coordinate 148,647,317, forward strand.
TGACTACTCCAATTTTACTACAATGATTTCTAAAGCAAGCATCCAGCAAATGTGCAAATTGAGTTACATGTTTATTTTACATTAAGCCGACTGTTTTGTTTCAATTTTGGTTTCTGTTTTTAGCCAAAATAGCTCAAAATGAAAACAATATGCAACTGTAAGCAGTGATTTACATTGAAAAATAAATCCACTAACCTCACATGTGCCAAATCTTGCTAAAATTCATCTAATTTAATTCCCTCTTGTGTTTTCAAGAGCTTGATTGTCTTTCCTCAAGCATGGGCTTCATGGCTCATGCTAACTCTCCACTTGAACATAAAGTTTATTCTGTTGTAGAAGAATGAGTGTTCTTTGCAACCATTTGGGAAAATCCATTTTCAAAACTATTCACACAGATGTCTCCCTGAAGAAGAAACTTAATCTGCATGCATGTGTCTGAATTGAGTCACTGTGAAGAATGTATGTTGTTTCTGAATTCTACAAGTATCTGGCGGGATGTTTATATATCCAGAACACAATCCTTTCCCATGGAATTTAACCAAGGTTTTATGCCCTGGGAAATGAAAAGAATTGGACTTAATTCAACAAAAGCAAATGTGTATAGCAAAAAAGGTTTAATGCTCAATTGCCAGATTTCAATATTGATAGACATTATAATTAATAACAAACAGTCATTCTACTATTTTCAGAAGAAGGAAGGAAACAAAGCAAGAAAAGAAAAGGAAAGAAAAAAAAAAAAGGTCAATGTTGGGATCCTATCAAGCCTTCAGGCTTGATTGTTCAATTTTGGTTCTCCCAAATGGCTAGCTTCTAGGGTGTTTGCCAGTGTGCTGGCAAAATGAGTCCTTGAGTCTTACTCAGGACAGAGAGGGCTGAGAGCCTGTTCTAAATAGAGCTGTGAGATTTCAAAGAAGGCCTGGGTTTGGGTAATTTATTAGATGAGATTCCTTACTACTATGGTTTCTGCAATAGAAATGCAACCAAGTCTTTATGTGGGACATAGATAGTATATACTAATGATGCTAGGGCAGAAATAGAATTTCACTTGAAAGGCACTGCAGAAAGCTACAGCTACAGTTCGAACATTTACTGACTAGTGGAAGCTTGATTATTATAACTGGACAAAGCTGTATGATTTAAAAAGAACAACAGATATATGGAGACATGTATGCCACTCATGAGTAGAGTGGTAATTTAGCTGGTCAAATACTATAGCCATGGGAGATTTACATAAAGGCTAGATAAACAAATTCGTTGAACAGTTGAACAATATCCATTTAAAAAATGTTGGGCATGGTGGTACATGCTATAATCCCAGCTATTTGGGAAGTGGAAGTAGGAAGATGGCAGGTTTGAGACCAGTTCAGACAAAGGTGGCAAGACCTTGTCTTAAAAACAAAATTATTTTTAAAAGGACTGAGGTCACAATTCAAGTGGTATAGCACTTGCCTAACATGCACAAGGCCCTGGGTTCAATCCCAAATAACACGCACACACGCACACACATATGAAAAGAATATAGTGAAGGATTAAATTTACTTCCCAGGCACTTCTAAAGGTTGAGAAAGTCAATTTATTTGCATCTGAAGAGAGCACTAAAATGTTATTGAATAAAGTTACTGAAATAATCTAAAGGGGGAATATAAAAGTCTATTATGCATATATTTGGAGACTCCACTACAGGAAAGACAAAAGATAATAGAAGAAATGGCCAAAATTTTACCAAAGTCGATGAAACACATTAATTTATATATTGAAGAAGCTTATTAAAATCCAAGTAGGAATGCATCTTTAACAATTTTGTCTAGATTCATCATCCTATAAAGGCTGAAAACTAAACATAAAGTGAAAATCTTTAACACCGCTGGAGCACATAAGATAGTGTTCACCTACAGGTGAACAATGAATTTGAATGTCCACTGACAACGAGAGCAAGAAGCAGATAAATATCTTTAGAGTAGAAAGGAAAGTTATGTGGGCTACCTATAAAACCAAGATTTTCCTCTTAACTTCTTTAAAATACATATTATTGTTTGAAGCAAAATTGTAACACAGTCTTGCAGGATTCAGAATGTACATAGATCTGATTAACGTACTTCTACAGTGGAACCAAGAACCAAGTAAAATAATTTTTACATGATGTGGTACAGCATTAATTCGATTTTCAAAACTTTCATAATAAACTGGTGGGAAAATAATGAGAAATTAAACCTAAATTTCCAGACATTTTGATCTTTTTGTTTCAATTCAATCTAAGGAACTATGCAAGGAGACATTTGAGAAGTATAGTTAAATATAGAAGTCTATGGAATTTTCAGATGTGCTTAAATGTTGAAACCTTTTTTGAATTTTTCTTTTGACCTTGAATTTCTCTTCTTTGAGAAGTTCTCTCATAATACCTTTTCCATTAATGCATTTAGGTTGCTGCTTGAGATTTTAACAACCTAATTAGGAAATGAAGAGCTATTCATTCAGGAGAGCCCAGCCTGAGCTCATAGGGGCAGTGATGGTATGTGAAGACAGTCGGAAAAGTTCATCTCCCAATTAAACACACTGGCAAAGAGCCCATCTGGGACCTTCCCAGGATAACTGACATTTAAAATCTTGCCTTTATTTTGAATCACATACAAAGTTTATAAAGCAATTACACGGATCAAGGCCTTTTTCAAGCTCCTAATAACATTCAATTTCTTCATTCTTACTAACAGTTGGCAAAAAGTTGCAGTTACTTAAAAAAATAAAGAAAGACATCTACCATGAGAATTCAAGTCAGCCAAAGAAAGCTCTTTGACCAGCTTTGGATATTGCCATCATGAAAAGGGTAAATTCAGACACTCTGACAAAGAGGTAATCAAGGGTCTTGAATCAAAATGGAAAATATACCTTTTTAAAAAGTTCTTGCCTTTCAGTCTAGTAATGCTACCTGGAATTGTACTATGGTTGCCTCAATTTATCTAGTTTATTGTAGTAATCAATGACCTTCAGAAAGTATTAATCTGAGCTATTTGTACACATACATTCAGAAGATATATATTATCTCATTTAATTTTCAAAGCAATGAATGGGCTAGGAGTAGCTATTATCAACAGGTGGGAGATGGAGTTTGCTGAGCCTCCTAGACTGTTGCCAATGGTGGAAGTGAGATTCCATCAACAGCTGGAACCCAGAGCCTTCCGAACCTATGCCAGCTGTTTCTCTGTGCATAATCAAGGACTAACCAATGAACATGATAGTGGGACACCAGTTACATTTTGAGAAGCGTTATAATAACTCTGAGATAAGATGACTTCTTCACAAGAGGTAAAAGTAATTACCCCTTGTATTACTTTCCTAGACTTGCCATAAAAAAATCACTACAAACTAGGTAACATTAAACAACAGAAATTTCTTCTCTCACAGTTTTGGAGTCTGGCAGTCTAAAATCAGGGTGTCAGCAGATACTTAGTCCCTCTCTAGGCTCCAGGGATGAATCCATCTTTGCCTCTGTCTAGCTTCTAGTGTCTCTTAGCAAATCCTTTATGTTCCTTGGCTTGCACTTGTATCACCCCAATCTTACTCTCCATCTTCACATGGCGTCTTCTCTGTGTCTCCCTGAATGTCCTCTCTTCTTACAGGCATACAAGTCATAAAGCTAATCTGGCATGTATTCATATGTATACATGTATATGTAGGTATAGAATATGATTATTAATAAGAAGGTATCAAACTTGTGGAAAAGTAACTTTTCAAACATAAGTTACAGGTTTTAACATAGTAGTAATTACTAAGGTATAACTCAAATTCTTGTCTGTCCCGCTAAAATTGTTTCTGTCATGTGCTGGAAAAAGGAATCAAGGAATAAACACTCTCCTCTTAGCAAGTGAGTCTCACCCTGGACAAGTGTGAGAACGTGAGTGGGTTTGAACATAAATTCAAGCTGCTGGTTTAATTGTAGTGAATGTTCTCCATCAGACGGACATTATGTCTACCTGGCTTATAAAGGTGTAAAGAGAAGTGTCTATACCATACTTCAATAACCGTGAGCTTGACAAGCTAAAACTGTATCCCTCAGGTGACAGTCTGTGTCCTTTTAACATTACTTTCCTTGTAGAAAGCAGTCAATGAAAAACCCCTTGACTGTCTGGGCAGCTGTCCTCTGATCGATACCTACTCCAGGGTTTTTGTTTTAGCAGGAGTTTCCACCATATCAGTCCCAAATCTGCCACTAATATTTGTAATGAAAAGTCAATAACATAATCTTAAAAAGCAACATAATGCCCAAATTGTAATATAAAGAAATAAAGGGAATGTAAATTATATCAAGAGCATGTGCATCTCAATATAGTAGTGGCTGGCTATAGTTTCACCTGAAGAAATGACGTCTTTTGATGCTTGTCAAATAAAGGAAATCATGGTGAGTGTTGCACACTGATGGGGTGAATCAAAGCTAAGGTTGCTGCTGTGTCAGTGACATTCTGAAATGATAATTAGTTCCTGATAATGTTCTAAACAAAACAAAGAACAATCACCCCCTAATTTACAAAGTCACTCTAGTCCTGGAAATCCAGTGAATAGTAAAACTGTAAAACATCTAATTATACTCAAGATGGAGTTGCATGTACTTCAGATCATTTTAATATTTTTCTACCTACATAAATGTCTGCTAGGAGATCTGAAACTTGTGCAGAATTGTGATTCCCGATTAGCAGAATAGCTCAAATTCCCATGGAATTCTAAAACATCCTCTATCGAGTGCGTAGTATGTACCGCCCCAAGACCAACTAGTTCATGCTATCTCTTTACTATATGCTGGATTTGGTCTATATAGCTGCCTGTTTTTATCTATCAATACTTACAGACTATTTATTACATGCCAAGACATTTTATAAATATTTAGAATCTTTTAAAATAACTCTGTGAAGTAGGTGTTGTTATTTTAATTCCCAGTTTACATAAAAGGAAGCTGGAGGTTAAAGAATTTTCCCAAAGACACAGAGCTAGTAAGAGGCGGAAGCTGGAATTTGAACTCAGGAAGTCTGGCTCATGATCAACACTCTGCTATTGACCAATGCTTCACACTTCTAACGTGCATAAACACTACCAACTCTAACACTCTCTCAAGGGATATGGATGCAATGCATTCACTCACTACACTTGGAATAGCAAGATCCCATGATGTAGTACCTACTGATGAAAATAGGGGTCACACATTTGTTATGTCCCTAAGACACCCTTAGATATTTGGTAAAGAACAGTATAAATATTGTTGCATAAGTAGATGAATAAATGTGAATTAAAAATCAACTTCCATAGTCAGCCCATCCTTTTCCAATTCTCCTCAAGAGCCCCAGCTCTATGCGCTATGCTATTAATAGATCTCTTCATTTCTTAGTCTGCTAAGAGGTTTGAGGTCATTGACACCAAATTGCTACACAAATTCTATATCTTATCTCTTCCACCTGTATACTTTCATCCTTCTCTCCACCTGGAAGTTCCTCTGTACTGTTCTCTCTCCTTCCATCCTCAGGAGACAATGGTACTCATCTCATCTGGCTTTTTCCTTGACTGAATCCCATCCTTTCCCCTTGAGCTTTCTTCCCTGTCAATTAACACATCAGATGAGCTTTGCTTTAACTCTACTATCTCCTGAAAGGCTAATCTGACCTCTTCACATACTTGCTGTGGAGACCCTATCCTGGCACTCATACAAGAGTCATAATAGCTGAAGGGGATCTTTGCACAGAATTGTAACACATTTTTGGCTTATGAGTTCCAGCTGTGTCTAAAAGGAGACGTGCATATGAGAAGCGTTCCAGGAATGACTGGGAATGATGTTACCTTCAGTAACGTGGGTTTAAGACCAGACTGAGGATTTGTGAAGGAAGCATTCCCAGTAACCACTCACCCTTAGGTACCCTGAGATCCTAGAGAGAAGGGGAGTGAGTCCAGGCAACTCTGTGGTGAGCCAGGTACAGGAGGATACATTTGGGAGAATGTCTCCAGGCAGGCAGAACAGGGAGCTCTTCCACAAGTTGCATTTTGTCAAGGGAATGGGTTGACATCATCCTTTTGATTTGCTCAGAGTTCTGAATACTCCATAAGTAGGAGCCTGGTGCTCTAAGTACTTGTTTTTTGAATAGCCATTGTAGGCAGCAAATATTTCTTCTGCTCATGTATAGTGAGCAAAATACTCTGAATTTCTCTCTTTTATGCAACACTATCACTTTTTGTGAGGTTCTGTAATTTATCTCTAAATATGAGCATTTGTGGAGCTCTTTCTCTGACTTCTTGGAGGATCTGGATCTTCTACTTCTCAGGAATGACCTTCAGCTGAGTGGATGCAATGAATCATGATCAGCTTCTATTTCTATATAAATATATCTCATTTTCTATCTTTACATAAAATTGTATCATTAAAGTCAAATTCATCTCTGAACTTTTGTCTCTATTTTAGAAATCCCTTTCAGTTGGCTCCAAAACAGAATACAAAAAACTCTGCCTCAGCTCTGTGGAAGAGAATTTTAGAATCTAAGCACAGTCTCATACATGGGGGGTTTCATTCCAGCCTCAGGAGTGATCCCTGCAGCCTGGTGCTAGGCATGAGATCCACTATGACCTTCCATCGCACTGCACTCTCAATTTTTTCTCCAACCTAAAATCTATATTGCTCAATATCTTTGCTAAATTCTTCCTATGTCCATGTAAGAAGTGTGGTGGGCACTTGTAATTCTATTACAAAGACTCCCTAAGTAAAAAGCATACAGTTTACATAGAACTTTGCCAAGGACTCCCAAATATAGCAGTTCTTCAACTGTGAGAGCCTTCCAGTTTTCCTGAACTTATGTCCCTAAGTCCTATAATCATGTAAAATGTCAAAGGATCTTAAAATATCAGCTAATTTTAACAAACTCCTCAAAATCACATAAATAGCCTTTACAAATGAAAAGAATACAAGGAAATAGCGTATTATCAAATTAACTATGTAAAGTAAATCTCTCACTCATGGCATATGTACTGTTCCCTTCTTTGAATTAATATATATTTGTAAATATATGCATGATATATTTAAAGTACAGCAGGTTGAGCAGATTATCTAATAATGTATCTGATCCAAGCACTTTTCAATGCTCTTCAGTCAGTCTTGTGGGGCTGATCTACTTGCGCCAGTTTTGGCCTCAAGCCCAGAACCTTTGGTCTATATAACCAAAACAATGCTGATAGTCACAGAGCATCCAATGAATTCAAGTTTGTAAAGACAAACCAAAAACTTTCAATGTTCACAATTAAGTCTTACCCACAACTAGGACTGCAGAGGAAGAATTCTAAACAAATCACATAATTTCTGACTGTAGTACTCCAAGGGGGCAGGGATGCTGAACTCTAAACTATTTGAAGGGGGAAAAAAAAAAAAACCTGGCCTCACTGCCTTAAAAAAATATACTATGACTCCTGAATAGCTATAATTCAAAGCTATCCTATATCTTGCTAGACAATAAACAAGAAATGACCCAAACATCTTTGCTTCCAAGCCATCCATGAATTTTTTTCCCTGTTAGCTACTTAAGTTTGCAGGTTTTTATGGCATTTCAAAATTCACAAATTGATTCAGAAATTAAAGAAATGGTAGGTCCTTGTGGATGCCAGGAGGTTGGCTTTTATTTATAGTGTAGAAGGTGGGAGGAGAAAGCTGATGGGAGCTTTCAGGAGGTCAAGAGATCAGAAAAACAAAATAATCCTCTAAGTGGCCTTGAATTCGCATGGTAAACACAGAGTGTCTGCATTGCCTAACTATGTAAATCAGACCTGGTGTGGTAGAAAAAGGATTTTTTTTTTAGCCAGTAGCTAATAAATGAGACAGATTTCAGGAAGAGAGTCAACATTTACAAGTTAGCTTGGACTTTCCTATATTAGCTGCCCCACAGAAACCACTCCTCCAGCAAGAAAGCATGGACAATTCCCTAAATAATTTCAGAGTAGTGCCTGTATCCTAATTCTATTTGAGAGTATAATATGAATTAAATAGCACATACCACCCCAAACCACCATCTAGAACCCCATAATTGCTTAATGGGCAACTCACAGGCCAAACCACAAGCAAAAGGATGAGACAACTTTAGTCCTTGACATACAAGACAGTAATGATAAGTTGAAGGAAAACAAGGCTAAAATGTAGTAGGAAGCACATGTTAATAGGTAGCCTTTTAATGAATGAAGTTACGGCTACTTTCACCAGTATATAATGGATCCATTTCTATGGGATCTTTCCCACAGCTGAAACCTTGAAGACTGCTCTTTATTTCAGCCTCCTTTGTTTACCTTTTGGTATCTTAGCTGCTTAATGAGGAGAATTTTAAAAACACAATTTACTATTGTCCCTTCTTTGGTCAAATAGTTCAGGATTAAATTATACAGAAACTATTAGTAGTAGATGCTAATTTGGACCGGGACTCTCTGCTCTGTAGGAAAATTATTTTATTAGTATTTCCTCACTGAATGCCAGAAAACAACTTCATTATTGAAGAGAATTACCTTCAAAAGAATTATGAACAATCTGCTTACATGGGTATTTAGCAGAAGATAAGCAGGATCATAACTTTTTGAAATGTAAGCAGTCTTTTCATACTTCATTTTAATTTGAGTTAATGAAAATCCAGTTATGACACTTTCCTCAGACACACATGAATGCAAATGCATGCACACCCTCACCGTCACCACCATCAACATCCCTAACCTTTGCTTCAATTCTTCACGGGCATTCTGTTGCTCTTCAGATATAATCAGATCTGATCAACAGGGTAGAGTATTTTAGCTCCTATCTTAGCTTTACCTTTGACAAAACTTCAGCTTGTGTTCCGGGCTCAGCCTCCTGGCCTTATTTTCAGTCCTATAGTCTTGCTTTGCTACCTCCTCCTGCAGGACCTTGGTATGTTCAGTCTCCTCTAATTACAAAGCTCTTCCTAGCCTACTTACTACTTCTATTACCTTGGGCAATTAACTCTTAACTCATCTTTAGGGTAAAGATCACTTCCACAGAGCCCTTTCCCTTGAACCCTATCCTACCACCCCCAGGCTGCCTCAGGTCCTTTGTATCCACAGGACTTTCCTAGCTTGCAAGTGCACTTGCGTTCCTGCCATTATCTAATGAACAATTTTGTCCCTGACCAGCCAAATCTTAAGCTCCGTATGATATTGCTTTTGTTTGGCTCCAGTGGAATACCAACCATTAAAAATTCCTGCATGAATTAGTACATGTATTTTTTCATCACCATTCAGCAGGAAATATGTTGTGCTATCTAAAAGATACATGGAGAATCTTTAATTAAGTGACAGTTCAAAAAAAATGTGGGTGGAAGAACAGACTCAAAAAGAAAGAGACCTTGCTTTTCAAAATCAAATATTGAAAAAAAAAAATCCACACTGTCCTGTTTTTGAAGACCATCTTGCTATGTAGCCAGCCTGGCTTTGAACTCACCATCTTCCTACCTCTGCTTCCAAAGTGCTGAGATTACTTGAATGCACCACTTCCAACTTTAGTGTCCATTTATATAGATTTATGGCAGTAAAGATGACAATTTAAATGTTCACACAATTTAATGCAATGTTTTCACAAGTAAATTCTAAAATATGCACATGAATGTTCGTTGTGAGTCTCTGCATGTGGAATGCCTCAAAGTGCTCCAAATGCCCTTTAATAGGCAAATAAACAAAGGTAGACTCATGCAAAGGTGTATCTTTTGGCCATCAGCAAACAGTGGGCAGTGTTTTCAGCCAAGGTTTGAAATTGCAGATGTGAGTGCTATTTAGAACAAAAAAGATTTGAAATTTTTAGATATTACTTTGAAAGAACTTCATATCAATTAGTGCAATGAATCAAAAATTCAGATGCTCTTCTGAACTCAGAAAAATTAGTTATTGTTTATTGATGCTGGAGAGGTTTTTATTTTCTTGAAAATGACAATTCAAGCTTTTCTAAATGTACCACTAAGTGTCTCAGTGACAATTCTTGAATTTTGCTGCAATTAATAAAAACCATAGAAGAACAGGCAAATACATAACCAGAAGTAAAGTAAATTTGTAAATATGGTTTTGTATATATAGATACATTGAAAAGTTGCTTGTTGTCTGTGTGTGCGAGGATGAAGGTTGCTAACATCAGAGAAAAATCACTAAAAATAATTAAAATATCAATTAAAACTCAAAACAATGACATTCATGTTTTAGCTACTTGTGGTTTCTAATAAAGGAACTAAAAGTCTTATAGTATGGAAAGGATATTAATAGCTTAATGAAGCTTGACCTAGAAAACAGATTTTTATTTCAACCCAGGATAAAATGGTAGATAATGAACTGCTTTTAATGGCTTATTTTCAGAAAAGTGATAGATCAAGAGGGTTTGCAATTTGTTTCAAACTTAACTAATGGAAAAATTGCTATACATTTCCACAAGAAATGGAATGAGTACATTTTCCACTCTAAAATATAAAGCTAAGTATAATTTAAATAATCTCAGAAACTACAAACAGTGTGGTTAAAATTTTCCTATTTTACTTCATCATTAATTCCCATAATTGTGCATTCTTTCCTTTTTTGGAGACTTTCATAGAGAAAGCCATACCCTCTATAGTTTCATAGGAATGTGGATGGTCCACAACTTGTGATGCATCAACTTATGACTTTCTGATTTTATGATGTTGTGGAAATGTTACACAAAGCTTGAATGTTGACCCTTTCCTGGGCTAGCAGTATGTGATACAGTCCTCTTTTTTGATCCTAGGTACAGGAGACCACCCACTCCGTATGGAGTGCTGTGCTGTGCTGCTAAGATAAGATGTTCAGTAAGTGAGGCATATTTAATGCATTTACAACTTATGATATTATTAACTTACAGTGGGTTTGCTGGGATCTAATCCCATCGTAAGTTGAAAAGTGTCTGCACAATTATGCATAAAGAAACTAAACACTCAAATGCAGTAAAATTTGAAATATTCATCAATGGCATTTTTCTCATAGTGCTCAACTAACTCTTCCATATAAATCATTTAAAATGGTGCTATTAAAAAGGAGATAGCCATGCCTATAAAAATTTTCCAACAGAAACTTGGACATGAAGAGTTTATTTTTGTTTGGTTAGTTGGTTGCAGTACTGGGGTTTGAACTCAAGGCCTACACCTGAGTGTACTCCAGCACTTTTTGTGATGGGTTTTTTCGAGATAAGGTCTTGCAAACTATTTACACAGGCTGTCTTCAAACTATAATCCTCCTAATCTCTGCCTCCTGAGTAGCTGGGATTACAGGAGTGAGACATCACCGCCCTGATGGACATGAACAATTTTAAGGAAAGGTTAGTGCAGGTTTTCAACTTTCTTGTCTAATCCACCCTAAGAAAGGTGTCTATGGTGCTATAAGCTGCTTCCTCATCTTTCACTGGTGCCCTTCTCAGCATTTCAAAGGAAAGTCATTCCCTTCATCCAACAAACATTTGCTATGGAACACTGTCTCAGGAAGAGGAATCCTCCTGGGCGCCAAAGGGGTATAATAAGCTTTCTTCATTCAATGCATCATAAGCTTGTAGTGGTTCTTTGGGTTTTCCCTCCATTATACATTATGTTCAGAGCTCAGACATATTGCACAGGGAAGCAGGGAATGAGCTAACAATTTTTATATAACAAACTTGCCTCTCCCATCCTCCACTTTTGAGAATGAATGCATCCAACTAGAGGGACAGTTCCACGAGGACAAATGAGAATGAACTGGAAGACATCTTTGCCAGAGCAGAGGATTACTTCACCAAGGCTAAACACATGGCAAAGTTTCATGCCTCTTCTATCTCAAGAAAAATTCAGAAATGAAATGGGAATTATGGCAGTACATATTAACATGATCATCTGAATTAAAAAATGAAATCAGACTTATTCTAATAAAGGGGCTGGGTTTTCCAATTTGATTATGTCTAAAACATGTCCCATAAATTGAATGAGTTAAAACTACAGCTCTGAGGTTTAGAATAGCTATCAACTTATGATAAAATCATATCTGATCGCAGTGATGGCCTCTGGATGAGTCAGGGAATAGAGGGGACCACATTTTTTTATTTCACATTATTCCTGTATTGTTTGGACATTCTATTCCAATGCCTTTAAATGACATTGGAATTGAAAATCATCAATGCTTTCAACAGACCAATTGCCACTTTTGTAATTTAAAAAAATAGGGAAAAATTTTAAGTTTAAGGGAGTAAACCAACCTTTTAAAGCAATATAATATGCCACAGCAAAATTATCATAAGATTTCACACTCCTTTTCTTTTCCTAAATTACATTTTACATGTACTCATTGTTTGAAAACAATAACAAACTCCTCTGAGAACAAATTCTACATTTGCCAAGAAAAGTTGTTCCCTACTTTCACTTACAATGGAAAAGTCATTTGGTTACTGAACTGAAAACTGAATACTGTTTTTTTTTCTACTGTTGACAAATTCTGAGGTTATACATATTGTGTAACCGCAATACTTATTTTGACAGAAAAAAAGTTTCTTTTCTTCTTCCCTCAAATTTAATTAAAAGAGCAGCCAGAGTTCCTACAGTCAGGGTGGCCATCCCTTGAAGACCATAGTTTTTCTTTAGTGTTATCTCTACCACTATTAATCATCCCCTAAAAAGAGAACTCCAGCCAAGCATTTTTAGAAACAAACACATTCATACCATCTTGACTATCTGATCAGAACTTTCACTATGAGAACCAAGACAAAAACTAAGACAAATTTTAATACCATATAGAAGAAAAATTCTTCCACTGTGTAACTATGTGAGTTATAACTTTGGTTAAAAATAAAAATTCATCAAAAAAATATTTATTTTGCATGCTGCCTTATCTCAAGGAGTAGTTTCAATAATCTCATTAAACAAGTACAAAACATTGCTTTAGTCTTCGTTTGATAATGTGTTTTACAAATTTTCTCCTATCTGTTCATGGGCATCAAAAAGTGCACATAGATCTCCTCGGGGTAGGAACCATATTATTATATTTCAAGAGCATTCCACATAGGATCTAGAAACCAGATGTAGTGATACTGAACACAGCATTATGTTTTGTTAGACTTCTGTGTGTCTAGTGTGATAGTGCCTGTCAAACCCTTTAATTAACTTGAAAAAATGCATTGCATGCACAACAGATGGGGTAATATTTCCTTCCCAGGACCAATATCCTAGTGGTGGAATGAGTCAAATATATCTATGGTTCATTGACATATAGAAAAATAAACATCACCTCCCTTCCTCTTCCATTGCTAACTTTTATCAATGCTCATGTCCATTATCTACTTTTAAAACAAGCCAACATTCATAGTTTCTAATATTAGCTTAACTATAAACTACAACAAAAATAAGCTAAAGAAACTATCTAGTCACATGATTTTTTTTTTCTTCTGGTCCCAGAACCCAAGAATTTCTTTAAGACTTTGAATCAAATCACTGGGACCTTGGAGTAGGACCTACAGTGCCTCCAATAAACAGGGAAAAAGAAAAAACAGAATAGTTATTGATGGTTTATCTGAATACTTATCTATTCTTCAGATTCTTACAATATGAAGCAAAAGTCAAGTGTTCTGAAAAGACTTCCCAGTGCAAAAATAACCCCTGACAAAAAGCCAACTTGCTACTCAACCTCCTCTTTCTACCAGCCTGCAAATACCCCCAGGAGAATGTAGGAAAAGGAAGACTCAATGTTACCACTGGAAAACATTTCTCTACAATTAACAGTGGTAAGGCAGGCAGAAAAAGGATGGAGTTATTGAAAAAAGAACTCAGTAGTATATAGAAATAAAATGTGACACTAGGAAAGAAAATATCGGTTTAGAGAAGCACTGGATATCCAATAAAGGGACTCATCAGCATCCCATCAGATCTGGGAGTGTCCTCTTAGAACTGGCATTGGACTACACATTGGATAAAGCCCATCTTCTAAGTGATGTTATGCTTCACTGAGATTGTGCGATTTACAGCTCTTCTTCTCTTTTCTGTTTACAGAGGACAGAGCCATGAGGTTCCCTGAATTGTCTCCTATAATACAAAGTAGACTTTAAAACATATGCCACTTTATTGCAATTTATTCATTGCAATTATTAGTGTTATCTCAAAATCAATCTTCCATTTTCTTTCCTTTAGGACTGCATTACATAGAGTTTTCAGAGGAGAATTATTTTTGATTGTGTGTGCTTTTTAAATGTTTTATAAATATCATTATAACAGCAGATGAGAATTTTAAAGAAAAAATAAATCACCATTAATAACAATATTACATTGTAACAGCTGGTTCCATTTTGAATCTCCTCTTCCTGTCTTTATTAAACTAACACATTTTACATATTTATTACCAGTGGATGTTTTACTCTGCTTCTATTTTTCCCTAATTTTATATCTAAATATCTCCACATTGCTTCACTTTTTAATTTTATTTCTCATGGAAGTTCAATAATTCATGTTGAAATGTCATGAATTACTTATTTTTGTATCAGTTATAGCAGAAGCAAATCTAAATGCCAGCTTCAAAAATGAATTTTGTTAATTTTACCAAATTATTACATGAAAAACTGTAACGACTTCTTAAGACATATTCAGGACATTTCCTTCAAAAATGTAACAGTGATGACAATGCCTTCATACTCCATTGTTAAGTCACTTAAGTGACCTAAGTTCCTGTCTCATTTTATTGAGTCATGCAGTCTTGAAACTAAGCAAATTTAACTGAGAGGCATCATTTAAGGGTTAGATATCTTATTAAAATGATGACAATGTATATTAATGATTAAAACACAAGGAAGGGTAATAGAAAATGGAATAATGATGTAAAATGGTAGAAGAATCTTCACCTTAAAAATTGCTGGACAAACATGTATACAAGTCCTAAGTAAGAATGCATGCACGGATGTGTACTTTTCACATTCTCTTCTTTGAGCATAGGTAAAACTGGATTTGCAATGAAATTTACCCTACCATGAGTTTAATTGCATCTTGAACTCACTGAACTTTATTTGCATGAAAAAGGTGAGTTCAGGAAACTACGCATACAAGCATGATGAAATGCACCTACAATCCCAGCACTTGGAAGTCTGAGGCAGAAAATTGGGAGTTTGAGACCAGCCTGGGTTACATACTGAAACCCTGTCTCAAAAATTAAATAAATACATAAATAACATGCTACTATATAACAAAACTTTTGACAGAAAAATAAAACATGTGTTGTCCATCCATCCACACACTAAAAGCAAACTAGTTAAATTATTTATTTCATTTTCTTCTTTCTGTCATTGATAATTTTCAACATGTACATAAGTAGACAGAATATTGTCCACGATCACCCGAGGCCATAAATCAGCCTCAAAAACGATCCACTGATGGCCCTCTCCCCCCTCCACACCCTACCTCCTTCTCCTGCCCTGCTATTTTATTTTAATCAAGTATAAGACATCATATAATTGTATCTAAATATAATTTTGGGTGTCTCTCTAAGGGGATTTTTCTCTTTTAATGTAACAAAAATACATAGAAAATTAACAATAGTTCCTAAATAGCATCAATGTTCAAAATTGTCTCCTGTGATAGTTCTTTTCAAAATCCTAATATAAATAAAAGCTATACATTGCAATTGATTTAAATGACCTGGATGTATTCTAAACTATAGTTCCCCCTTTCAATCTTACATTTTTCTTGTAATTTACTTTTTGGCTAAACCAGATCAATTGTCCTGAAGATTTTCCTACTTTCTACAGTATAATATAGACTGATAACATCGTCTATCATTTAGTAACACGTTTCTCTTCTCCTAATTTTCAATAAATCCGTAGTTCTATGATTATAGATGGCAAAAGCTAAGTAAAATTAACTGAGTTCAATGTCAGAAAAGTAGAAGCAACCAGTTTTGGCTGGCAAATAAGGAAGAAAATGGTAGAAGAGAAACTCTATCATTTAAGACATAAGATTTAAGAGTGAAACACAGTATATTCTTTACAGATATTTGTTGAATGAAGAATGACAACAGACTGAGGATGAATGGACTGTCCCATGGCGCTTACGAAGGGGTCTATACTCAGTAAACAACACTGCCTCTTTCCATGAGAAATAATCAAGCATGAACAACACCGCATCACAGACGTGGTTAAGTGTTTATTCTACTCTCTTTTATGGCTCAGGGGATGAACAGCCCCCAATCCCCAACTGCAGCAACTTTAGTTTCTGACTGTTTACTATTTATTCAATTATCATTTCACTCCATCACCTCCAAGTTCTCTCTGTCCACAGTTTATCTCCATTCTAACTTTCTGTAGTTTTATATTCTTAGGAGAAAAAAATTTAAAAATTCTTCCATTTTGTCTTAGTTTTGCTTGCTCTAAAAAAGCAGACCCTGATTTAAGATTTTGAATGTGAATAGGTTATCCTGAGGAGGCCCTGTGACACACTAGTTGGAGGTGGGGTTGAGAAGCAAGATGAAAAGAGGCAATAAAGAGTGTTAAAATGAACAGATTACTCATTATCAGCAACTGGTATTGAATCCTGCTGGGGTATTCTGGGAGACTATGCAGAATTTGCTTCAAGGTTGTATGAACTGAAAGGCAAGGAGGTTAGGGAATTTATTGAACAACTCCCATTATAATCTTTTTTTTTTTTCCTTTGGTGATGGTATTGCGTATTGAACTCAGGGCCTCATGCTTGCTTGGTTAGGCACACTACCATTTGAGCCACACCCCCAGACCTTTTAGTGTTTATTATTTTTGAAATGGAGTCTTCGTTTTATGCCCAGGTCAGCCTGCATCCTATTGGTGCATGCAGGCATAGCTGGTATGATAGGTATATGCCATCATGCCCAGTTAGGACTTCATTTTGCCTGGACTGTGCTGGAATCATGATCCATCTGATCTTTGCCTCCCATCATAATTTTGTTGGCTATTCCCCCTTGCAATACACATCTCTCAATTTTCAAAAAAAAAAAAAAAAGATGTCATCCAAATTTCTTCCTTATACAGCATTTATCATTATTTAGCAAGAGGCTGCATCCTTCCCGTTATTCCTCTTAATCATTTCTGCTTTTCAGGGTGTGCATCTCTCT
Source organism: Castor canadensis (assembly GCF_047511655.1). Lineage (NCBI taxonomy): Eukaryota > Metazoa > Chordata > Mammalia > Rodentia > Castoridae > Castor > Castor canadensis. The sequence goes on from NC_133390.1 coordinate 148,664,399, forward strand.
CTAGGTAACCAACCTCACCCTTGTATTTACTATCACTCACATCCTCATGATAGCTGATGATATGTACTTCTCAACCTTTGCAGAGCTCCGAATTCATTCTCCCCATGGACACTGGCATTTCCACCTAAATAGTTCTGCAGGTTGCTCAAATTCAGAATGCTTAAAACCAAGTTCACTATCATTTTCTCCTCATCACCACACTGGAAATCATTTTTTAAAAGGTACAAATTTATCCATCTGAATTCTCCATTCCATTAATAAGTCACCCCATCTGGTTATCAATCAAAACTATCTCATATCATCTTTTCTCCTCCTCCTCCTTCCTTATTTCCTAAATTAAACTTTCAGTCAAGTCTGTCTCATTCTTGCATCTTTTCCATGTCTTTGTTACAACTACAATTATTCAGATCCAGATTCCAGATAATCTTCCAAGACACTGCCAGGTAAATTTATATAAAAAATAGAATGACTGAGCCCTTTCAGCCCAATTTTTCCTTCTCCAAAATCACCAGTGACTATTTACCACATATACTGCATGACTTGTCACTTCCCAATGAAGTAAAAGGCCATCACAATCAGTGCTTTTGCCTCTTTCTAGCTAAAGTACATCTCCCTCCTTTCAAGACGTAGGCTAAATAGTACTTTTTGTGTATGCTTCCTCATCTTTTCTCACATTCCCACCCCCAACCCCTGGCAAAACAAACTGTTTTCTTCTCTGTTCTCCTTCAACACGTTATATGCAATATTGCAATATCAATCATCATACTGTCTGATGTGACTGCTGTAGACAATCTACATTCCCCTCTTTTTAAGAAGATCATTATCCCTATGTCAGACCCCAGGACACAATGCACTCTTGGCACAAACTGTGCTCTCAATATATGTTATTGAATTAAATAGCAAAATAAGCAATCTCATATGTGTGATATTGAAGATATCCAGTCCAACAAATACCCAAATGTCCTCTGCAATTGAATGTCTGTAAATCTGGCTAAGCAACCAGATAGACAGATATAACCGTGTAAGCAGACTATGTAGTAAATACAAGCATAGGCATGCAATTACAACACACAAACAATGGGTGATGTTGTACTCAGTATAACATTGAGATTAGCAAGAATAAAAACAAGTAAGGACACCAAGATTAACTCAAAATGGATCAAGGATCTTAATGTCAGACCCCAAACTCTTAAGTTGATACAAGAAAGAGTAGGAAATACTCTGGAGTTAGTAGGTATAGGTAAGAACTTTCTCAATGAAACCCCAGCAGCACAGCAACTAAGAGACAGCATAGATAAATGGGACCTCATAAAACTAAAAAGCTTCTGTTTATCAAAAGAAATGGTCTCTAAACTGAAGAGAACACCCACAGAGTGGGAGAAAATATTTGCCAACTATACATCAGACAAAGGACTGATAACCAGAATATACAGGGAACTTAAAAAACTAAATTCTCCCAAAACTAATGAACCAATAAAGAAATGGGCATGTAAACTAAACAGAACTTTCTCAAAAGAAGAAATTCAAATGGCCAGAAAACACATGAAAAAATGCTCACCATCTCTAGCAATAAAGGAAATGCAAATTAAAACCACGCTAAGATTCCACCTCACCCCTGTTAGAATAGCCATCATCAGCAACACCACCAACAACAGGTGTTGGCGAGGATGCGGGGAAAAAGGAACCCTCTTACACTGTTGGTGGGAATGTAGACTAGTACAACCACTCTGGAAAAAAATTTGGAGGCTACTTAAAAAGCTGGACATCGATCTACCATTTGATCCAGCAATACCACACTTGGGGATATACCCAAAAGACTGTTACTCCAGAGGCACCTGCACACCCATGTTTATTGCAGCACTATTCACAATAGCCAAGTTATGGAAACAGCCAAGATGCCCCAGCACTGACGAATGGATTAAGAAAATGTGGTATCTATACACAATGGAATTTTATGCAGCCATGAAGAAGAACGAAATGTTATCATTCGCTGGTAAATGGATGGAATTGGAGAACATCATTCTGAGTGAGGTTAGCCTGGCCCAAAAGACCAAAAATCGTATGTTCTCCCTCATATGTGGACATTAGATCAAGGGCAAACACAACAAGGGGATTGGACTATGAGCACATGATAAAAGCGAGAGCACACAAGGGAGGGGTGAGGATAGGTAAGACACCTTAAAAACTAGCTAGCATTTGTTGCCCTTAACGCAGAGAAACTAAAGCAGATACCTTAAAGCAACTGAGGCCAATAGGAAAAGGGGAACAGGTACTAGAGAAAAGGTTAGATCAAAAAGAATTAACCTAGAAGGTAACACCCACGCACAGGAAATCAATGTGAGTCAATGACCTGTATAGCTATCCTTATCTCAACCAGCAAAAACCCTTGTTCCTTCCTATTATTGCTTATACTCTCTCTACAACAAAATTAGAAATAAGTGCAAAATAGTTTCTGCTGGGTATTGAGGGTGGGGGAGAGGGAGGGGGCGGAGTGGGTGGTAAGGGATGGGGTGGGGGCAGGGGGGAGAAATGAACCAAGCCTTGTATGCACATATGAATAATAAAAGAAAAATGAAAAAAAAAAAAACAAGTAAGGATATGCCAAAAAAAAAATGGTACAACATTCCAAACCACAGCCTTCTTCAGTATACTGGCTAAAGAATAAGATCAATATCAAGAATAACCACATTGGAAACTTTCATTGTCACATATGTATTAATGTAGGTGGGAATTAAAAAAAATCTACCAAAATCCAACAAAGGCAAATATTCTGTGCTCTTACATTCATGCTATATGAAAACTGCATTCTTCATGTCTCTGCTCATTAAAAAAAAATCAGCCTTTTAAGTTTATCCAACACTAACTTTAAAATCGTGTCATCAGCAGCATCATTGTTTGCAAAACTGAAGGAGAAACCTTTGCTCCCGAGGTTGAGACTTCATTTTTCCCAAGGAATCTATACTTTACTTAAGAATGCTTGGGAATTCCAATTCCCTGCTAAAGAAAATCCTTACTTCTGGCTATATAATAGCATATATGAGTGAGAAAAATTCTCAAATTAAATTTTCTCCTCTAGTTTTCTTTTAAGATAAAGGCTTACTTCTGCATTAAGGATGGACTTATATTGTTGAATTAGGTAGAAATTGGGTTTATTTTAAGACAGAAGCCTATAGAAATTCCCTTGGGCACCCTAGGTAATAAAATGAAGAATCTATTTGGATTTTTGCTAAAGACAGCTTTTTTATCCTTCAGGTTTTAAAATAAGAATTTTATAACCTGATCTTAATTACACATATGGAGGAGTCAACACTATGTTATTTATTTAAGAGTTAAAGATTTTAAAAATGCAGAATTTAAAACATAAGAAAGAAAGAGGTGATTATTTTTATAATATTGAGGAGGCAGTCCTTTGATAAGTACATAAACAAGACAGGGACTAAAAGTAAATAATTACAAAGAATTGGGAACATAACAGAATATTAAATAACACTAAACAAATATGCTTTCTTCAACTTATTTAATAGAGCTATATTATCCTGATATTGAAAAAGAAAGTACAACATAGGAAAACCTTAGGCCTGTCTCAGTTGTGAATGTAGGAGCAAAATAAAATATTATCAAGCAGATTTTAGCAGTGAGTAAGTAGGATTTATCCTACTTGATATGATATCCACATATTAGAGGGGAAAATGCAACTTTAATATGTGCAAAGAAGTCATTTGACAAAACTTATCATCCATGTATAATTTTTCTAGTCATTAGGAAATTGAATACAAAAGGGAACTTCTTTACCTATTCAGGAATATCTAAACCTTAATAGTAAAACATGAGAAGCATTTCCTCTAACATCAGAGAAAATACACTGATCTGTGCATAGTTCTGATTTTATTTAACCTATACCATAGGTCCTATATAATTCAAGAAGATAAGAAAAACAATTAAATGGTAAAAAGGTTTGAAAAATATGTGATTATGTTCAGATTATGTATTTTCTACATAGAAAATCCAAGAGAATCTTCAGAAAAACTAGTAAAATTTAAATGATAGTTGAGCAAGATTACTGGTTATGAGATAAATATTCAAAGACCCAATAGTATCTCTGCACACTAGAATAACCAATGTGGAAACATAAAATTATTTAATTCTTTGTAACAATAAAATTTCAAAAGCAACTAGAGATATGAAAATTATATTAATAAGGGTTATGGATATAGATCAGTGATACGGTGCTTTCCTAGCATGGAAAAAAAAGAATATATATTGATAAACATTGTTAATGCTATATGTTTTACATAGCAACATGGGTTCGTTTCTCATACCAAACATAGAAACCAATTCCATACTCTGAATGTTAAATAAATTGAGATGTTTAATGAAAAAAATGGCACTTAACTTTCTAGCAAAAGAATAAGAATGGATTTCTCAAGCATTACTACAGAAAAAAACAAAACCTAGGAAGGAAAAGTCTGAAAAACTTGACCACCTTAGTATGACCATAAAATGATCCTGACCTTAGTATGACCATAAAATGATCAAGAGAGAATAAACAAAATAAAAGGACTTTCCAAGAAGGAGAAGACATGGGATGCAAATGATTTCACAAATAATTAATAATCAGAATAATAATTTTCAAAACCAATAATAAAATTCAGCAGAAGAGCATAAATTCCAGAGACAGTTGCCTGGTTTGAATTAAGTTTTTCAACTCAATGGTTATCCAAGCTTAGGCAAAGTGTGTGTGTGGTGGGGAAGGCAGAGACACACAAACACAGTGGGAGAGCTATAATTCCATGAGTATAAAATAAATTAATATATGTAAATGCCTAGGGCATAGCTTACCAGACTAATCACTTGTAATTATTTGTTTCATTATTGCATATGAAATATGAGTAGTAAATACAAATACCTCCATTGTATTACTTTTAATTATTTCATAAGAAGTATTTTCGAGTAAAAAGAGACATTATTTGCAATATGCCCCCAAAATCATTAAGATATACAACTTCACTGAAAAAAATGAGTAAAATGTCTCCAAGAAACAAAAGGTAAAATAACTTAGGCAAGGAGGTTCAACTTTAAAATAAAGAAATATAATTGAAGCAAAAATGGTATATCTTTATATTGTCAAAATTTTCTCATTTTCACAAACATCAAATTGGAAATGTATACATTTTTACTTTATCAATGGAGGGTTGAAATGAAAGCAGTCTTATTCTGGAAGTCAATTTAACTCTATGCAAAGACTCAAATGTTTACATACTTGATTTAGTAATTCCAGTTATGGATTTTTATTCAAAAATAAATATTTTGGCAGGATGCAAAGTCACATATAAGGATGTCCACTGCCATGTTGTTGACAACAGCAAAATTTTCTTCAGTGTGGGACCTACTGAGTCAATATGGATCATCCACAAAACGTGATATTCTTCAACCTTTAAAAATGATATCAGCCAGGTGCCAGTGGCTCTCATCTATAATTCTACCTGTTTGGGAGGCTGAGACTAGAGGATGGAGGTTTAAGGCCAGCCCAGGCAAAAAGTTCTCCAGAACACATCTCAATCAGTAGATGTGAGTGGTGTGTGTGCCTGTTGTCCCAACTATGTAGGAGACTGAGATCAAGAGAATCAAGGTTCTAGGCAAGCCTGGGCAAAAAACTTGTGAAACTCCACTTTAAATTAAAAAATTTGTGAGATCCCAAGTGTCACTGGGATGACACATACCTGTCTTAAAATAGGAGGATCATGGTTCAGATCAACCTGGACAAATGGCCAGAGTCATGGTTCAAGTGGTAGAGCAACTGCCTACAAATACAAAGCCCTGAGTTCAAACCCCATTACTCTCTTCAAAAAAAAAAAATAGATAACATCATTCCATATCCATTGTCAAGGAAAATATTTCTATAACTGAAAGCAAGCATCTGTCTATCTATCTATCTATCTATCTATCATCTATTTATCTATTTTATGCACATACATATAACCCACTTTTAGTCAATAAAACTGGTTATTTGTACTTACATATAGGCATATGGGAAGTCACTTTTAAATGTATTGCAAAAATTAACATGCTTCTGTCCAGATGGTGAGTCCCACTGTGTTTGTGTGTCTCTGCCTTCCCCCCCACCACACACTTTCTCTACCTGATTCTGTGCTTTGGGAACATTATGAAATGCTTATCACATCATCGTAAAATTAAAATCTGTTGCTCTCATTTAAGGGAATTTGTAATTGCATTTGGAAAATATAAGGATTATCATTCAGTTCTTTGAATACAAAGAATAAGTGTATTACCTGAGGGACATGCTGTTATGACCAATGAGAAATATCTAAATTCTTCCAATGGAGCAAAGGTTCCATACATTCTCTTTCTGAAATGGGAAGGGAAGGGAAGGGAATCACTACTATAGTATTGAACAAAATGTACTTACCCAAACCATCATCCATTCTTATCAATTTTATGCTCCTAAACTTTTCTCAGATATGTTGGGATTTTTATTTTTGCCATTTGTGCCACCACCATAGTTCAACTTCCGTTGTTTATTCTATTAGTTTCTGGCATCCTCTCTTACTGCTGTGACTTGTCACTCCCACTCCACTCACTGTCTCTATAAAATCTTTCAAGGCTTTCCACTGAGTGGAGGATGAAGAAGGAAATCCCTAAGGATTTCCATAAGTGGTCTTGCTTCTCCTACCTGTCCTTCCTATCTCATCTCTTGCTCTTTAAGCTCCACTTTCACTGGCCTCACACTATAACGCTGCACAAGTGGGAGAGGCAAAGCTCCCTCATATTGCAAATCCCTATACCATGCCTACATTTAGAACACATGGCATACTCAACCTGTTTCCACACTTACTAGAAATTAGCTCCCACTTGTTTAAGGCTCTCTGAGCCCACAGTTTGAGCCAGCATATCCTACTCACCTTCCACAGCACAGATCAGATGTCAATTTGTGACTAGCAGTATTTGGAGTAGAATTCATTCAGTGGAGAGCTCCCTTACAAAACTCTGTGACATCAAGGACCAGCCACAGTGTCCAGCTCCATGGTTCTAGCACAAAGTAGATGATAATGAATGTCTACTGAAAGATGAATGCACAAATGATGAATGGGTAAAAATGTATTTAATATAAAAGCCATATTACCTTATCTGTGTCATTTGTTGTGTTATAACTATTAATGTATTATGATAAGAACTATGACCAGGAAAGAAGCTTATCCCAGTCAACTTGGGTTACTAAAACAAAAATATGTAGACTTGAAGGCTTATAAGCAACAGGAGTATATTTCGTACAATTCTGGAGGCTGGGAAGTCCAAAATAAAGGCACTTGGCAGGTTTGGTATCAGCTTGGGATCACTTTCTGATTTACAGGAGGCGGTCTTTTGCTGTATCTTCATGTGGCAGAGGGAGATCTCTGGAGGCTCTTTTCTAATTCCATTGAAGAGGGTAGAGCCTTCCCAGTTCCCTCCCTATTCACCTTCCAAAGGCACCACCAACTCCAAATAGTTTTACATTGGGGATTAGTTTCAATCAATGAATTGGGTGGAGGGGTACAGAAACATTCAAGCTAAAGCAGAACCTTATCTTGAATAACATAAGAATAAATTATTGCTACATCTCCTAAGCCTTTTTCAAGGAAACGCTTTCATTTGGAATGGATTCATCTTTATTTTCCTACAAGATTTTCCACTAACAGCATGTGGGAAAGTCCATCTCCATAATGTAGAATAATTATGAAAACCTTGTTTTAGAATATGATCTCTACTTAAAGCAGAGAAATAGTTGCTACATTGGGTATGCAAATAGAATTAGTAGAAGGGGTCCCAAAGATATCATCCCAGGTAGAAATGAAGTTAGGTGTTAGGAAACATCAGTTAAATTTGTTCTCCTCACAGTGTTATTGCATTGCTTTTCAGTGAGCAGCTGATTTAGACAAACATGAAAGGTAAGCCAGATAAACTTGTGCAACAAAGGATGGAATTCCTTTTCTCTTCTAATATAAAGAAGTATGCTACTTCCAGCAATGAGACAATGACATATCTTTTCACTAGAAAATCTTTTTGTGCAAAAGGGCCAATGTTTGCTTAGTTTATGTACTTTATTATAGCCAGATAAATCGATGTCTTGGCTGAAATACATCAGCCCTTCCCAACCAGTACCTCAGCAGACCTTCTATGAATCTAAAAAATTAATTATGTCCATCTTCCTTTCCCTATTCCTCATCAAACTTGTTTTTTTTACCTGAATTATAAGTGTGGTAATAAAACTGGATGTACCTTTTCTAAAATCAATATAATTCTACATCTTTAAATCCATGATTGAGAACCTGAACACTTACTTTACCACAAGAAGTATAGGTATTTTAGCCACCTAGGAGATATTAAAAATTTAGCTGTACAACTGCCTTAAAAAGAAAAATGACAAGGTATACTTATGAGAATCTTTCTAACATTGACACTACAGACTGTAAAACACAGTGACAGATAATAGTCAAATGCCATGATTCTCCAGCAGTTTTTATCATCAGCCTTATTTACATTTGAAGAAGTAAAAGAAAAAGCCAAATGCCCAGCAAAGTTCATAAAAGAGAAGATCATACAGGAAAACTTGATTTAAGTTGGGGGAAAGTCCTGGATCAGATTTATATGTCTAATCAAAATAAGAGTGGTATACACAAGATAGGAGCTGTTATCCAGTTTTTTGTTTGTTTGTTTTTATGTAATAGAAACCAGGAAGCATCCAGTATGGTGGCTCCATAATGCCATCAGAACTCATTTCTGTCTTTCTGCTCTGTCTTCTTAGACAATGGCTGCCAGTGTCAAGGTCCCTCTCATGGTCCAAGATGAGGCTCTGGATATCAAATCCATATTCAAGAAGAAGAAAGCAAGACAGATAGGACCTGTGACTAGTTTAAAAATACCAAGGTATACAGAGGACCTCTCATTTCATGTCACTGGTTTCAGAGCTACAACTAGTTATAAACAAAGCTGTAAAGTATTAAAACTAGAGGACAATGTTTTAGTCTGAAACCAAAAACAACTGGAGAATAGATGTTGGGGTGAAAATCAGCAGTCCTTTCCATTCTATAGGAACACAATAGTCCTTTTTTTCCTCCCCACCCCCACTAACGAGTACATGAACCCAGCTGAAAAATTTTAAAATATAAAAAGGTTTACCCAGTGAAGACTTTCACACCCACTCTGTCTCCATCTGCCAGTTTCTGCCCACCACAAAACACTTCTATTCGTTTTTATATCTCATTCTAGTTACTTTAATGCAAATATATGCAAAAGGAATTATTCTTTCTTTCGCCCTCAGACGTATTTCCAAATCAGCACATATAACACATTCTCCTTCCTCCTCCTCTTTTTTTTTTTTTTAACTTTTCTTATATAGCTGCATAGTATTCTGTGGCTGGATCTACTAGGATTTATTTGACCACTTCCCATTTTTAAATATTTGCTTTGGTTTCAATATTCTGTTTGTACTACACTATGCATAAGTGATCCTGTAGGATAAATTACAGAAACTGCGCTTGCAAGGCAAAGGGCATATTTATAACTTTGATAGATAACACCAAGGTACCTTCCATGGGTGCTCTAATGATTTACACTCCCATCAGCTGCACATGAGTATGCCTGTTTTCCCACAGTCTCTCCTACAAAAGTTAGCAGTCTTCCATATTCTGGATGTTTTTTGTCAACCTTAATTTATCCTATCAAATTACTTATGCAAAGGCAGGAATTCCTGGGCTGGACTTTCATTACGGTAAGATGTACATGAGTCAATGTCTTAGCAATGTTATAACTGTACTTGTGTAATTTGAAAGTCATCCACCAATTAGGGGTAGTCTATACTACTAAGTGGATGATAGAGATCATGTCCTTATCACACATCTTATGTTCTTGACAACTGGCAACAAACTGGAAATCACTGACATACACATAATTACTTCCCATATTTGGCCACTATTCAACATCTCTGTCTCTATATATTTTTATTTACACAATTTCTTACAATGTTCTCTTCCCTTCTTTTGCATTTTCACCACCTCGAGTCTTCTCTGTTGGTCTATAGGGAATTGCCTCCATCTCCTGAAGCCTTAAGTACTAACACTGCTGCCCCCTAGGTGGCATTCACTCCATATAAGTGATAAAAGTATGATTTTGCTTCCTGGTTTAGGTATCATGCATGTTCTACCTTCATCAGTGACATAAGGGTACATGTTATATTGCATTCTTTTTCACAACTCCAAATGCCATCGCAGCAGCTGTGAGGTTAAGATGCTCAGGAGGTGTAAATGAGGGGAGGCAGGGAGAGCTCTCCTGCCACACCTCTAACCCAGCCTCAGAGGTGAGTGATACTACCGGCTTACTTGTCCTTTATGGTTGTTTTTTAGTGTTCATCTCATCCCCTCCCCCATTTAGCCTTGTGAATACATTTTTGTTTATTGATTTTCTTTTTTATTAGTGTATATTATACAAAATAATGAGTTCTTTACAGCATTTTCATACTTGTGTATAATGTATTTTAATCACATTCACCTTCATTACTCTCTCTTGTCCTACTCCCACTGGTCCCTTTCCCCTTTTCAACCAAACTGACCCCCATCTGCGTTCATATCTTTTTTCTTAATATGGATTCTACATATGAGAGAAAACATATGGCATTTGTCTCTCAGAGTCTAGCTTATTTTGCTTAACATGATCTCCAGTTCCATTCATTTCCCTGCAAATGACATAATTTCATGCTTTTTTATGGATGAATAAAATTCCATTATGTATATAATCCATTCATCTATTGATAGACATCTAGGCTGATTCCATAGCTTGGCTATGGAACTGTATTCCATTAAACATGGATATTCAGGTAGCTCTACTGCATGCTGACTTTTGTTTGCGTATATGAACAAGAGTAGTATAGATAGATCACATGGTAGTTGTACTTTTTTTTTTTTGAGGAATCTCCATACTGATTTCCATAATGGTTGCACTAATTTACATTGCCACCAACATTGTATAGGGTTCCTATTTCGTCTACATCCTCATCCTCATCAGCATTTGTTGTTTGTTTTTGTGATGATAGTCATTATGACTGGGATGAGATGGAATCTCAATGTCATTTTTATTTGCGTTTCCTAATGGTTAAAGATGTTGAACAGTTTCCACAGGTCTCACTGTTCCATTTTCATACATGAATTCATAGCAAACTATTCTAAGAATCAGGGGAATGAAGGATAAAGGAGAAAGATGTGGGGGTAAATCTAACTAAGATATACTGTAAGCACTTTTGTAAATGTCACAATGTACCCCCAGTATAGCTATAATATGTGAATTAAAAATAAATTTAAAAATAAATATGTTCAACATTGTGTTATGGACTTATTGCTCATTTGCACTACCTCTTTGAAAAAGTGTCTGTTCAGTTCATTTGCCCATTTATTTACTGTATTATTTGTTCTTTTGGTATTCAGTATTTTTTAGTTCTTTACATTGAATACATGCTACTAGGGCAGTAGAACTCCAGCTGACCTCATGTCATCTTTTGAAACACAGACTGAAAAAAATGAGCAGGAGATAGGTGCCAACAGATGACTGTAATGAGCAGACATCCCCCTAATGTCTTCTAGGAAGAGGGATGTAACCTTCTCAATTGTCACTGCAATACTGCACCAATAAAAAGTCTATGTAAATTGGTGTCATTTTTAAAAAAATTCAAAATTTGAATTGTAAGTCTTGTCTTTATTTTACATTATTATACTGAGTTGTGCAAAGAGTGTTAACATTTTTGTCAGTCTTTTATTGAATCTCAATTATATTTATACTAAATTCTACACACAAAACCAGAAATTGAGGACACTAAGAGGCTAAATATTGAAGCCTAATGCAACTAACCTATGCATTTTGGAATTGCAGTTATTCAGTGTCCTTTTCCTGTTTCACTATATACTATATAATTTATTAAAAACATACAATTAGGTAATATGTATGCATCAGTATTAAATTCCCTGATTTTGATAATTATGCACTTTGGTGCATATTCTTATTCTTAGAATATTTGGTGCATATTCTTATTCTTAGAAGTCCTTATTCTTAGAATATATACAATGCATTATTCAGAGGTCAAAGGCTATCATGTCTGCCACTTACCCTCAAAAGGTTCAAGAGAAATAATGTATATAGATTAATTGCTTGATAGGTAGATTAATAAAGCAGCAGAAAATTAGGAACAATCAGTGAATCTGTGTAAAGAATGTAGACTTGTTCCTTGTTTTTGTTACAGGTTTTCTTTAAGTTTGAAATACATCAAAATAAAAAGGATACAAGAACTCACAGTGGTAAGTACACAGCTCAAAATTCTTATGCATATATATTTGTATATGGGCATAACGAAGTTGTTTTTATCATAACTTGGTTTTATTTTGGCTTCTCTGAACTCCTAGTACATCTGCTGATTGGCTTTTTCTTGCCAGAATACAATTACTTTGAACTTGATTAGCTTACCATGTACTGGCCAACTACAGATAACAAGTTTCCCAGCTTCCTCACTGGACCCAGGTCACTCACTTAGGAAAGGACATTAAATATTTGAAACTACACAGTGACCTTCAGACAACTCCAGGAGTTAAAAAACCAGGGCATTTAGGGGAATACATGATCATCTCTAGGCTCTGGTTACTTATTAAATGGTTCCCTAGTGAACCATGAGTTAATACTCACCTTTACATGCCCAACTTACACCACAAGTGACTTAGGTACTGAGAGTAGTAGGCAAACCTGGACCATTATGTACTTAACAGGCTGTTTGTAACCGTCTCAGCGGCCGGCTTGCTTTGCCTGCAAGCACAGCAGTCAACAGATCTGGAGGGCTGACTGCCAAGATAATTGTCTGCAATCTTCACTTCGCTCTGCCATCATAAACACAGAGCTATAGGCGAGCATCAAGCCCACTAAACCACAAATATAACTTGTCCCTGAAGGGGAAGGCTAAGGAATTTCAAACTTCCAAATCACGTATTGGTACTTAATTGGTATATTTTTAAGTGTTAGAACTGAACAGTTTTCATATAATCAAGCCAAAAATAATACTAACTTAAGTAATGTTTCATAGCAAGCACACACACAAAAGAGATATCATGAAACCACTTATCTGAGAACTTCAGGTGGTTCATATTCTCTGACCTGCTTAATGATTAACCATGATTCTCAAAAAGGGAATTAGGAATGTATACAATGAGCAAAATGGGGAAACGCAGGGCACACGTCAGTAACACTGGAATTGGTGTCGCTTGCCATTTGAATTCTGTTTTTTACAGATTGCAACTTACATAACTCCGACTCCAACAGTTGCCATGGACTATTTCTCATGTTTTTATGTATTAGTCTATGAGGGAAAAAAAACCTATGAAGCCATCACATGTTCACCACCACTTAGGACATGCTAGCAACATGATACTTACTTTCACCTATCTCAAATTCCAAACATTCTGTTAAAACTACACTGCACCTTTTCCTTCTCTTCTACACTTGTACAATTTTTTTCCTATTAGTGAGATCCTGTCTCAAAAACAAAACAAAATTCAAAGGGTTGGGGGCATAGCTCAAGTAGAACAATGCTTGCCTAGCACGTGCAAAGCTCTGGGTTCAATTCCTAGCATTGTAAAAATAAACAAAAAGAATATACAGATGATAACTATGTTATAGTTTTGACAAATTTTATAATTTGAAAGAAAATTCTACTATGTTTAGCTACGAGTTCATTGTGCTTCCTGTGACTGGATAATACTGTGCTTGCCAAAATCTTCATTGCAAAAAAAAAAAAAAAAAAGGAAAGAGACCCACTGTTTTCTTGTGTAATATCTTCCTTTGACATATAATTCAGATGCAAATGTCTTGTGTTTACATGTACAAGTAAGATCCTTCCAAATACTAATAAAGTAAACCATCATGTTCATTTAGGTAACATTATTTTAAAATAAGTTTTATTATTTTATTATAAATATTTAAGGCATACACCATGATATTTTGAGATACACATACAGTGAAATGATCCCTATAGTGAAATATACAAACGTACCGATCACCTCACAGTTACTCATTTTACTACCTGTGGCAAGAGGAGCTATAACCTACTAATTTAGCAAAAGTCCTGGAGGACATTATGCTAAATTAATCAAGAAATAAAATTCTGTAGAATTCTCCTCCTCAAAAACATCAAATACACAGACAAAGAGAATACAACAGTACCTATAGGGAATGGGTAGGTAATGTCAATTTTCAATATTACAACAGTCTGCCTTACTCACCATTTTAAGTACTAAGTAATTTGCTTCACAGAATTCTTTTCCTCTGAACCATAAAGGAATTACCAACCAAATCACAATGTTACCAATCATACTAACCATAGCACCCAACTGTACAAAACTTCAAGAGTTATAAGTTTACATCTGGGATTCTATTTCTTAATACACTCAGTGCTTATGTGTTAATGTCTGAATAGTGTGTTCATTTTCTAGGGCTAATATAGCTTGTTAAGACTAATTTTTAAAGTGAAAACATCACAACATACTTCACTTTAAACAGGACAGAAATGAACAATTTCTAAGAAGCTTCTGAAAGAATTGTGGAAGTTGTTTATAAGTTGGTGGCCCTTCTTATCTGAGTATTACATGAAAGGAAGGCATAGTTTCTTTTTGTCTAGAAATCCACATTGCCTTTCTTTTAGTTTTCAATTTAGTTTTAACAGAAAAATGCCTCTTCTCACAATTAGAATTATACAGCATGAAATGCAGAGATAGGCATATGAGTCTGGACAAGTCCAAGACTGCTCATGTTTATCTTCTTTTTATGGAAAGCAATCATTGTAATTGTGTTAGATTGCATTGCTGTCCCTAGCACTTCATCCCTCCCTGTGTCCACTGCTTTTCTGGTTCCTCCCATGAACTCTTTGATGTCAGGCTTGGCTGTGCAATTTCTTTGGCTAAAGGAATGTTAGTGAACATGAGACACACAGAGACTTCAGATGAACTTGTGCAGCTGGCCTTGCTTCTTGCACTTCTGCCATCCATGAAAAATGCCTTCATCAGGAAGCCAATGGCTGTTAAGACCAGGCCCCACAATGAGCATATGTTGAGAAGAACAGAGCCTAATCCACATCCAGAACCTAGAGTACAACATGCCTAACACACAGTTGAAAATGAAGCCCAGGTAAACCAAGCCTAGATCAGTCAAAAACCAACCAAACCACAGACGAAAGAGCTAGGAATAATGATCACTGCTGCATGCCATAGAAATTCTGTGGTTGTTGATTACACAAATGATTAGTTCATTACAAAAATCAACTATATAATGCTTTATCACGTGTGGTCATAACTTACACATATGTACAGTAGCACATATATACCATCACTCTCATCAACACTACCACATCACCACAAAATATACAATTGTTCTATTTCTGTTTTAGTTATCTACTTTTGACTCTATATTACAGCATGTGGAGTGGGCACTGCTAGTTCTGGGTTCTAGAACTTGCCTCTCATAAAAAAGTTCTCATTCATAGTATCTGTGTGACAAGCAGATATGAAAAATTGCCAGAACTATACAAGCATTCACTAACACAGACTTTGACTTTTTCAACAAGCATAAATGCCTAAGAATGTGGAAAAAATGGAAATGAGCAATGAGCTCTTTAGGAAGTAAAGAGCCACCTGCCAGTCACTACCATTAAGAAACTGAAGATAGAGTAACAGGCTCCATCTTAAAATATGCAAATATAAAGAGGAACTTCTGAATCAAATTAGAAATATTATAATAGAAATGAGAGGAGGGACCAGAGTCTAGAATTTTAGATACACCTAAAGGATATAGCAGCTAGTTGGATATCTGAGGTAAAAGGGAGAAATACAGATGAATCGAAGTGTTTTCACATAGAAGGGTAGGAAGAAGATGTGGTGAACTAACATAGGGCTAAATAGTGGGAGAGGGATTTGGTAAAGTGTCTTATGATCTCCCTGGGGTATTGAGTTTGGTGGGTTTGCATGGTTGCAAGGCAGAGATGTACAGAGGCAATTGGAAATGAAGTTTGGCATGGCAGATCAGACAGGTTCAGGGCTCCAGACTAAGAGGAGGTAGCAGTCCATGTCATAGGAGTGGAGAGGTCATTTCAAAACAAATGTAAAATAAAAAGAGGCCCAGTATAAGCCTTGGAGGATGTGCTGTGAAGGGGCCTTGGAGAGGTCTTTGTTGACCAAAGGCTGAGCCTACTTGACTCTAAAAGCTATCACCACATTTATGCTGAGGCTTAGCCTCCCACTGGTGCTCCCAGCCAATGACTAATCCCAATAGAAAGATGCACACTGGTCCATTCCTAGGAGACATGGGATTCTATTGACAGCAAATTTTGACTCCAGGGCTCTACTTCAAGTTTCCTTAAACTGCACACCAGACTAACTCATTTCCAACCAACCTTTTCTCCCTTACTCCTTCATTGAAGGTCAAATATACATCACAAACTGAAGACTCTCCCAGCCACTCCCAACTCTTTAAAATTTTTTTTCTTTTACTCACACAGGCATTTCCCCTAGTGAAATCTTTACACATTTATTCCCATCTTGGCTTCTGCTTCTCTCCGAGGATCTGAACCATTATAGGCATATAAGAAACTGAATGATGTACCTCCCCTTATTGTGTCAGATTGTTTTAACATCATGGAGGCAAACTCACAGGAAGGTTGCCAAACATTTTGTACCTTCTATATATAGAAAAATGTGTGCACAAAACCTATATAACAGTCAAAATAAGATATATTAAGCAGCCTACTTCTCTATTAAAGAGCATTCATGTAATTCAAAAGATAAACAACATGGTAAAGCGCTAAGAAAATTAGCACCAATTTCATAGAACATGCAATTCAAGCAAGTACAAAACTTTAGATTATTCTTATATTTAACTCTCAGAAAATAACCTAAAGTTTGAATAACATCATAAAGAAAACTTTAAATTAAATTTTTCAGAAGTTAAAATATCTCTCTGAATATGTTCAATTCCATAACGGGAGAAATTAGATATAAAACTAGCAACAAGACAATAATACAATGTTAAAGGATAATCTAAAAACAAATCCAACCTGTAGGGTAAGATTAAAGAGTATAAACTATTTTTAGTGAACGCCTCCACCTTAAAAATAATCACTGAAAACAAAGAGTGAAGTAGATGGTGAAAAATTTCACTTTGGTTAATATGCCACTGTCCCATTCTACAAGATAGTGGAATGATGCTAATGAAATTTTGAGGTGAGGTAGAAACAAGTTAAATCAAAAGATACTAAAGGTTTTCAAGTGAGGATTCACATATAATATTATAATAGTCTCATTAAGGCAGAAATTTAGGAAACAGAGCAACCATGAATCTACCTTTAAAATTAACTAGATGACATAATCCAACTATCAAAAATGTGAATCATATTAAACAAGTCATGAAGGGGAACCTGAGACAATGGGGTGCTATTGAGAATTACATCTGCTTAAGGCTTTTACTTTCTTTTTGTAGTAAGTAATGACCAGATGAAGGAATTTGAATCAAATGGATCAGAACAGAGTGACCAGTCTATCAGTGCCCTTTCATTCTATCTTCTCCTACACTAGGCCTTTCATCAATATCATACATGTCCTTTATGCAAATAGAAACAAATATTTTCATTTCTGGACACAAATATGTTATTGATCAATATATCTTAGAGGCCTTTCTACATCAGTACAGAGGATTCTCCTTTCGCTTTTCCCATCTTTTCTACCCTGCTCCCCATAAGCTACAAAGTATTTCATTGTACGAACATCTCATAATTTATTCAACCCAATTGAGGAATGCTTATGTTGTTTCTAAGTAGGCTTTTTATAAACAGTGTTGAGATGAATCATCTTATGCATATGTCTTTTATACATGTACAAATATACATAAAAAGATAAATACCCAGAAAGAACTTTCTGGTCCACAAGCTAAATGTATTTATAGTTCTGGGAGATATCACTAAATTACCCTCAGTAATAGTGAGTTAACTGCATTTTTCCCAGCAATTTCTGATAAGGCCCATTTCCCCAGCCTTATCATCAGAAGGTGGTCAAACCTTTAGATCATTGATAGTCTTCTGATAGATAAGAAATGGAAACTCAGTGTGGTTATAATTTGCATTTCTACTGTTATGAATGGATTTGGGTTTCCTTTTTTATAGCTAAAGACTTTCTGCAGTTTCCATTTTAATTGCATTGCTGGATTTCTGACAACTAATTTTAAAGCATTTCAGTAATTTTTACCACAGAACATTATGGTAGAAGCTCTACAAATATAAAAATATTATGACTAATAAAATTTAGGGGACAAGAGGGTAAAGTGAAAAAAGAAGTTTACGATAATCTAGTTTCTTCACCTTTGGTAGCAAGAATTAGCTCTAGCGGGGGGAAGGGGGGAGAAATGACCCAAATATTGTATGCACATATAAATAAAAGAAAAAATAAATTTAAAAAAGAATTAGCTATAGATATGGATAAAATGTTAGTTACAGAAGTAATGACAAAATTCAAGTTTTTCATAATCATTTTATCTTAACTTTAGAGGGATCATTTAGGAACAACTTAACCTGCAGTGAAATTGTTATCACTTAGACTAATTCAGCTGCTTTTATATACTTAATTCAAGTAAAGTTAAAAATCTAAAAATGTTAGTTAAATGACCTGTATCATATGCTTCAGTTATTCTAAAAAAAAATTCCTATTTCTACATTATCTTCCTATATGCATGTATGCATAGGCTGGTATCTGAAACTATATTCTTTACAAGTTACAGAGTGTGTGTCTGGGCATAATTTCTTTCTTCCTTCAAGTTCTAAAATGATTATATATTATTGTTTAAAAAAGAGCCATTATTTAAAAACTAGAATATTCATAATTTTTAAAATGGTTTATGCAATTTACAGTCAACCCAAGATAACCACTTTCTTTTTGAAAGGTACTGGTAAAAAAGACATATTTTTGATTATTCTAATAATAATGTGTATAATAATATCAAGAGTCAACTTTTATCTCTATAACTGAAAATATGGTAATTCTGAATGCTGATGAGATTTAACTCAGGAAGTGCTTTCAGAGTCATCTATGTACTGCAGATTATGAAACACAAAGGGGAAATGCATTTAAATACAGCCAATTCATAACTGACTATCTCTTAGTTTGTGCTCTTACCCAAGCAGAGCCAGTGAATTTTACTTCCTGGGTTACATCTGGCTCACACCCTAATGTGCCTACAGATTGACATTTATACTTGTCATTCTTGAACTAAAAAGTGTACCCCAAAATGGTCCTGCTTTACTGCAAGACCCCTTCTTTCAGCAATTTCAGAAACACTAAATTTTTCTCTACTAATTTCAAATTCGCAGTAAACATATCAAGTGATATCAAAGTATGCTTGGATTATTTTAATAGCCTCACTATGGTGGCATTGAAATGCTCTTATGTTTCTTTGTTGTATTCAGTGGTTGGCAGATCAAGTGTAATGGAGAAAACTTAGCATGGTATTTTATTGTAATGTAGAGAGTTACACATTAACCTAAGTTTGCATTGTAATTTATAGCTAATAATACATTTGTAAATATTGTAACTATTTCATTTCACTCTAAAAATTTTGTGAGTTAGAATATATATATATATATATATATTCTATATAGATAGATATATATATATAGAATATATATATATATATATCAGTTCTAAGTATTGAATCCAGAACCTTGCACTTGCTAGGCAAGCACTGTACCACCAAGCTATTTTCTGTTTTATATATGCTATTCTGAGAGGTTAAAATGCAAGTTACACAGAAATAAGGACCGGAGCCCAGAGGCTATATAGGTAATCACTTTTTCAAAAGTAGATAAGGCCAAATGTAGTAGTTATTTGACTATAATAGTGCTGCATAACAAAGAAGTACAATACCTCAGAAGTGCATATTAAAAACTTGTCTTTGTTCATGAGAGTGTGAGCTAATTGTTAGCTCTACTGCTCTGAACTGAACTGAACACAGAGTGGCTCACTAATGCACATGTGATCAACTTGCAAATCAATTGGGAGCTGGTTGGTAAAAGGTGACTCATCTTCAACCAAGCAAGCCTGAGTTTGTTCTCTGGTCAGAGGTGGGGGTTCATAGAATAAAACAGAAGCTCATGAGGCTGCTTGAACTGTAGGCTCAGATATGACACAGCATCACTTCTATCACATTATACTAAACAAAAACAGTCACAACCCAGCCCAGATTTAAGGGATGAGAAAAGTCTTTACGAATGGATGAGAGGATATCCAAAGTCAAATTAAGAGTGTTACAACGAAGAGAAATATTGGTGCCACCAACCCTTCCGCACCAGATAACAGAGAGAAGCTCCAAACCTGGTTTATAGGATTTATTTCTCCTAGACATGCTACTAATAAATAACTTTTGAGCTAAGTTTCAGAATTATATGAGACTCAATTCTGTGAATGTTGTTTCATTTTATAGAGATGTCACCAAAGGAAGACCTGATGTTGTCTTCTTCAAGGGGCACATTGGAGAAAGCGCTGAGGGTATTATCATTAGCGATATTAGTGGGTATGGTGGCCATTGGTCCCCTGAATAGCAAGCCTATTTGCCCTAATGACCAGTGAGAATCCTTATATGTGCTGCTAGGAAACTCAGAACCAAACTACAAATCTCTTTGATTTTTGTGCAGGGCATTCTAGCATACTGCTATATAAATCTGTCTGTTTTCAAGAGGTTTTCTTTTGATGTATCCTAATTTTCCTTTGCTTTAGTTTCTTCCTTTTTAAACGTCTATATCTAGTTATCTCTCTGTGTTCATTTGTGTATAATATTATTTTTAAGTATTAAAGACAATTTAAAGTCAATGCGACAAAATGACAGGTAAAATAAATTCCACCCATATTCCTACCATTGTCCAGAGCAGAGCACTGGTAACATATGCACACCCTTTTACATTACATAATGCAAATTCATTATTTAGTTTAATGTACCATAAACTTTTTTCTGTGGCACTGATGATTCGTCTATAACATGAGTTTTTAAACCATGCATCATGATTTAAGCAATCCCATCTCACCAGGAAGAGCCTTATTTGTTATCCTAGACATTACTTGTTCTTGTGAGCTACCACAAGCTCTCATTTGGCATAAAGAAGGAAATTAACAAATAAGTTTTTATTTAATGAGCTCTACATCAGATATCAAAAAGTAACTAATACCTCCTATGTTGTTTATTTTGGGCCTATTACTTAACATACCTATTAACATACATGGGACTCATTTTCCCATGTAATCCTAGGAATATGTATTTATGCGTCATGTTTAGTTGTCAAAATATTTATCCTAAATTCATTTTCCTATCAGAGACAAAACATAATAATGATCATAATAAGGATATCAATAATTCTGGGGTACTGCATGACACCTGTCATAAGCAGAGGGTCAAGTAGCTGATTGCTGCCCTTGTGTTCAAAGAAGAGAGTAGCATCCCAGAGTAAGAGCAAGCATCAATGAAGCCAGATTGTCCAAAATTATCTTTCTCAGAATAGTCACATGTATCACTTTTCTACAGTGTTCATGTCCCCCCAGGAGTTAAATCGGTCAGTATTTTCACATTAATATGAAATTAATTTGACTATAACAACTAGCATTTACTGATACACCGTGAGATAGTTTACTATGAACATAATAGTCCTAACAGAGAAGGCAGTGTGATAACATGACGTTATGAAACGCTCCTAGTAAAGATAGACACACTCTATCAATTTTTGTCTATGGATGTTCTGAGGCCACTGATATTACTGAGAACATTCAAGGGATACTTTAGTGGTCCTATATATTTCACTGACATTTTTATTGAGAAAATTATAGATTCATTTACTATTGTGTAAAATAATACAGAGATACCGTGCCTTTTACCTACATTCTTCTAATGATAACATCTTGCTTGCAAAACTATAATACAATACTATACCCAAGATATTTACATTGATGAAATCATTCAGATTTCCCAAGTTTTATTTACACTCATTGAGTGCATGCATTTTTATTTAATTCTTTACAATTTTATCACATGTAGATTTAGGCATTTCCCCAATATGGATAAGACATGAAACAATATCATCACCACAAGGATACCCCATAATTACAACATACTTATGTGAATTAGCTCTATAGGGGTTGACATTTTCCCACAACACTTCTGTTTGATCCCTTTACCCTCCCCTTCTTTAAATAGGATTGTCTTGAGTATCAGATAGTGATATAATTGAGTTTCAGATAAGATTTACAAAACTGACAAGACAAAGCACTGCCTGCACCTACATGTCTGTTCTTTTCATTGTTTTTTCTTTCTTCTACTTCTTTTATTTTATCAATGAAAAATGTGTCAGTGCCTCCTGGCCTCCACATTTTCTGATGAGACTACTGCCATTTGAATTGGTGTTCCTGCAGTTAACAAATCCAGCTTCTCGAGCTGCTTTCATGATCATTTTCTTTGCTTTAGTTTTAGAGGTTTAAGCATGATATAGCTTGCTTAAGTTGATCTTGTTTGAAGTGTGCTCAGACTCTGGACTCTGTCTTTCGTCAAACATGGGGAGTTTTCATCCATTACTTCTTTGAACATGCCTCATTCCAATTCTTGGGACCCTGAGACTACAGTGACACAAATCTTAGATATTTTGTTACTATAGAATATATTTTATATTTATTGTTCAGATTGGGCAAATTCTATCAGTTTGTCCTCAATTCACTGTCTTCTGTCATCACTGCTCTACTATTGAGCCCATTCATCCAATGAGTTCTTTTACTTTGGCCACTGCATTTTTCACTTTGAGCCTTTCTGGTTTTTTTTTAAGTTTCTGTTTCTTTGATGAAGTTTTCTACTTTTGCATTTGTTTCAAACAACTTGTAATTTAATCTTGAAGTATTTTTATGGCTGCTTTAAAACCCTTCTCAGAAAATTCTAGCATCACATTTGCCTTGGTGCTAGCCTCAGTTGACCATTTTTTCCTCACTTAACTTTCCTGGCTCTTGGTCTGATGAGCAGTTTTCATTTTCATCCCAGACATTATTCCATCTATTATGTTAGAAGATAATGAATCCTGTTTAGATCTTTTCTTTTAGCAGACCATCCCACAGTTTCAGTTTGTCACTTGAGTCTTGGTCTACTTTAATGACAGCTTAATTTTCAGAGGTTTGGCTGTGTCATTTTAGTCTACTTGATTTATATGATGCATCTGGGACTCCCATGATTCCTTGAGCCTGAGGGGACAGAGTTGATTTTCCAGTCTGGCCCTCTGTGTCGCTCAGTGATGAAAGGGTATCTCAGACCTGTAAGAACAAACAGGCCTCCTGGAATAAGTACTTGGTCCAGGCACCTCTAACTGGTGCCCCATAGCAGTCCTAGTGTCTGTGGGAAGGAGAATGGAGTCTCAAGTCTATGGGCATAAGAGGTCTTTCAGACTGGGTAGATTGTTGTCACAGGCTTACTTTTGCAGAAAACATCCATTTTCCCCCATATCATGCCTCTTTGGGAGCATTTCCCCTGTACCCTGTCAGCTGAGCTCCCAACTGACCACCTGGCCACCAAAGCTGCTGGGTTCCCTTGGTGACACTGGATGGATTCTCATTGGACCCATGGAATGAGGGAACTTCCTGGGTTCCTTCTGCTATAGTGGGTCAGGAGCTGTGGTCTCCTCTTCTGTTAGTTGGGTTCATGTTATATGACATTGTATTATTCCTCTTGTTCTGATGCCACAAACCCATGTGTCTTCCTCTTAGCATCCTTCAGAGTTCTCCACAGGTGCTTCTCACATCATTTCCAGGATTGGCCATTGTCCTCAGCAGAGAAGAATAGAGAGGAATGAATCTATGCCATCTTGTCCAGATGAGAACTCTGAGTAATTCTTTTTTAAAAACACCAGTCCACTCATATCATGCCTTTGTTCAAAATCTCAAAAATGGTTTCAAATTGTATTCAGACAAAAGCCAAAGTCCTTACACTGGTTGAAAGCACCCAAAACAATTTGTCCAGGCTTCCAGTGAGCTGTCTGAGCTCATCTCCTTTAATGGCTCCCAATCCCCATTTACTCTGTCTCAGCTAACTGGCCTCTTCTGTACATCAGAACATCCTAGAAGTCCCATAGCCTCACACTTGGTAATTCTTTTGCCTGAAAGATACTTCCTCCAGATAACCACATGATCTCTAAATCTGTGCTCAAATATCAGCTTATGAGAGATGCTTTCCATGAGCACCTACATAAAATAGCCATTCTAACTCTCTCCCTCCCTGAGCTCTTTCCATCCTCATCACTCTCCATAGCGGGCCATCTGACTTACTATGCATCTAGGGCGTTGTGTAATATCTGTGATGTCTCTGACACAGAAGATTGCTGATGTTTAGTAGATGCTCATTAAAATTCTGTTGGACACATAGATGAACCACAGGATGCATACCCCCTTACACAAATTCAGCCATCCTTTATTGTGGTTGGAATAGTTACACCAAACTGCTTCTTGGGAAAGAACACACCTGTAAAGAAATTGTCCCAAAACACAAAAAAAGATAATAACAGATGGAACATTCCCAGCCAAGTAAACCCTAAAGGGAAAGGGTAGTTTATTTCCTCTAACCAGTCCTTACAAAATGTGGGCTGATTAAGAAAGACCCACTTTATGGGGCCACCTTCAAATTGGAGGTTTAGGTAATACACTTGGAATTAACTTCCCATATATTTATCATTTTATTTGCTCATGAGTTATGTTCTTTTCAGTTATTTAGTAGAGAAACCTGGGTCTTTCCTTTGAGTATAAAGCAGTTAAAACTTAAAAGTACAGATTCTAAAACCCATCAGCCTAGGTTCCAATCCCAGTTCCCCATCATTTCTGAGCTGTGTAATTTAGGCAGGAGACTTAATCTATCCGTACCTCAGTTTTCTGGGTGGAGTGGACTTTATATTGACAAAGGGACAAGTTCACAAATGAATGGCTGGTACTGCAGAAGAATTGGCAGAGCTTCTCATTTTATTTTATTGTTGTGCTGGGTAGATGTACATTGTGGCATTTACAAAGGTTCTTACAATATATCAAATATATCATACTTGAATTCACCCCCTTCACTGCTGTTCTCCTTTATCCCTTCCTCCCCCTGATTCATGGAACAGTTTCAGCAGGTATCATTTTTGCATTTACATGTATGTGTACACATTTTTTTGCATCGTATTCACCCTCATACCCCCTTTCCCTGTCACCTCCTCCCTCCTACTGGTGTCAACACTCCCTCCTGGGCAGGACCTGTTCAGCCCAGCCCTCCTATTTTCTGATTTTTCAGAAGAGAAAAGAGAAAAGATAAAAAGAAAAACATAACATTTTTGCTAGTTTGAGATAAAGGCAACGACACAGGGAGTTTCCTTGTGCTATTTCCATGTATGTGTGTGTGTGTGTGTATGTGTGTGTGTTATACCCCCAACTGGTTATATCTATCTGCATTCTACCTTAGTTCCTTTCTTATGGTGGTTTCAACCAGTTTAAGATTTCTATATTCATTTTTGTATAGAGACTAAATTACCCATATTCAAGTTCTTATTTTCCTTTTTTTATCCTCCCCCTCTCACGTGTAATCTCCTCTTAGAGTGATCACTGTTTCATAATATTGCTGGATTTGTATTACGTCTATACTCCACTTATGAGAGAGAACATGTTGCTTTTGACCTTCTGAGTCTGGCTAATTTCACTTAAGATGATGCTCTCCAGTTCCATCCATTTACCTACAAATGACAAAATTTCATTCTTCTTTGTGGCTGAGTAAAATTCCATCATATATAAATACCACATTTTCTTAATCCATTTGTCAGTAGTGGGGCTTCGTGCCTGTTTCCATAGCTAGAGTTTCTCATTTTAAAAGGCAAGGAGTCAATGCACACCAGGTGGTCACTGCACACAAGCTTCACAAAGGAGACTATAATGAAGAATAACCATAATAAACACATAGTGCTTCCAATGTCATAAGCACTGACCCACACACATTTTATTAATTCATGTAATTCCTACCACAGCATTTCCAAAAAGTACTATCATCAACCTCTTTTTATATAAGTAAAAACTGAGGTACAGATAGGTTAAGTCACCTGCCTAAATCACACAGCTTAGAAGTGATGGAGAGCTGGGATTGGAACCCAGGCTGATGGGTTTTAGAATCTGTACTTTTAAGTTTTAACTGCTTTATATTTCAAAGGGAACAACCTAGTTTTCTCTACTAAATAACAGAAAAGAACATAACTCATGATCAAATAAAATGATAAATGTATGAGAAGTTAATTCCAAGTGTATTACCCAAACCTCCAATTTGAAGCTGACTTTTAAGCAAAAGTCATAGTTGTCCACACTTAAATGTGTATAATTATAATGAGAAATCTATATAGATTCTTGAAAGTAGCATTCCCCCTCCCCTCTCTTATTGGGATTTGAGTCATGTCCTTCCACTTGCTAGGAAGGTTGTCTACCATTTCAGCCTCATCCTTACTCCTTTTCCCCTATAATTTTCAGATAGAGCCTCACAATTTTGCTTGGGGCAAAAATGCAGTCCGGGATTACAGGCATAAACCACCATGCCTGCCTTGTGTTTTTTAGATAAGATTTCACTAACTTTTGCCCAGCTGTCCTGAAACCATGACCCTCATATCTCTGCTTCCTGAGGAGCTGGGATTATAGATGTACACCACCATGCCTGGCCTTGAAAGATATATATATATATATCCTTTAATGTTATTTACAAAATGTAATATCAAATATTGATATTTTAGAGTACAATGATGGCCATTAACAATAAAGAAGTTAATTCGTGTATGCCACATAAACCTTGGATTTATGCAAAAGCAGCATTGTTGCCTTTTCAGAAATACATCATTAAACTACATGTAATTAACTAGCTGTGTATGTTTTTGATCTATAAGTGTGGCAATTTAATATGTCTCAACATAAAAAATTCAAGAGCCCTCCTTTTTTTTTCTCTTAGAATCGGTCTTTTTGATTCATGTTTTTTGTTTATAGAAAGTTAGATATTAAAGGCTACCTTGATTCTATGTACAAAATGTAATCTTTTTAATATAATATGCAAAAAGTAAAAAACAAATAGTACCACTTCACATCTTATTTCCTACTGACTTTTTCTTTTCCTGAGTTTTTAGCAGCAGTACTCTTTTTTCCCATCTAGACCTGTAAATCTAAAACTTTAGACATGATTTAAATTAAATCTGCAAATGACATTATTTCCTGTGCTAATGTTCTCACCTAGATTTTAAATGAAACTGACTTACCCCAAAGTTATACTTTCAAGCATTTCCCCATTTGACCTGTTTTGAAACTGAGTTTATTGCATATGTTTTGTAAACCTCCAAGTGCAGCTCCTTTAGGCTTTGCAAACCTTTATGAAAGAAATAAAGACCCATCATTTTTCCCAGAATCAGTAAGATTTTCTATTTGCCCTCATAAAGGGAAAAATAACTGATTCATCTGAGCAGGTGCCTTTACCTAGAGTTCTCAAGTACAACAGTGAAGAACATGTAATAGGCACTGAAAAACCTATAGGATGTTGCATAGGGGTCCCATGGATCCTGGATAGAACACTGACATTGACTAGTACAAGGACAAAAACAGTGCCCCTCCGGCTGATCACCTCAACCAGCTTGATTGATACCCTAATACCAGCTGAAAGCTGCCAGAGACACAAAGAGAAATAGGACAAGGCACTTGTTTTCAAAGAGGTAGATATTTAATCTCTTTCTGCAGGGCCAACCCAGGAAGTGGGTCCTCCAGACTCATCCAGAGTCTTGGTTTGAATGCTCAGCATGCTAACGCTGAGGCTCAGTGGGTCAGGAACAATTGCAGACTAGGTCATATGCATGTGTCCTCTCTTTGTTCGGGCTCCATCATCTGTATTTCAGAGTTCCTGGAAGTCTGAGTGGTCATACAAACTCTTAGAAGCTCATGGAGTAGAACTACAACTTGTGAGTATATCTGCAGTCAAAGACATCAGCATTCCTTTAAGGCAAAATGATGCAGAATGTGGACCAGAAATACCTAAATACCTGCATATGTGTGTGTGTGTGTGTGTATTCAAATTTACTAAAATTAACTAGCAGTACAGAGCACTTACTATGTGTGTTCTGTCATGTGTTTCACATTTGTTATCTCATTTATACCTGACAAGATTCCTCTGATGTAGGTTTTATTTCTATTTTTCAGAAAAGAAACTGAAGTATAGCTTAGTTAAATGTCTTCCTAGAGACACATAGAGGGTTTGAATCAGGTTTTGAACCAAGAGAGTAGGATTTCAGAGTCTACAATCTTACATGGGGTAGCTTACAAAAGAACAATTATGGAGGTCATGAACTAATTCTACACAACACAAAATGAAGAGATAGCAATAAAATGAACTTTTCAACCTCAATAGCTCCTCACCCAGTATACGTTCACCAGATAACAGCCTTCCTTCCCTTTCACCACATTGTCCTGTTGGCTCAGTTAGATATAAATATGCTGATGCCTGCATCTTCACAGAGCACACTCAGCTTAAAAAAAGATGAGCTCAGAGCAAGGACTGATCCCTTCCCATGCTTCATTGACAAAATCTACTGAACTCGTCCTCAGCCAAACTCATATGTTTCTCATCTCTGAAAAATGCATGTTGTGGGCCCAGGCTACAAGAAGAGGTTTGGAATGATTTCTACCTCTCTTCTACGGAAAATTCCCCATGATCATTTTCCAACAGTGGAGAATCCTGAGGTTTAATTTCCATTTTCTCCATGTTCTTAGAGATTTTGAATCCTTTCCAGATTCTCGACAGAGTATTAAAAAAAAAAAATAGAAGACTATATCAGGGACAGAAAAATCACCTCAAAATCATTAAAGGTGAGCAAAATCACAGCACAACAAAGTAAAAGACTGATAACAACTGCTACAGTTTGTATCTTAAACTTTCCTGAAAGGCCCACATGTGAAAGACTTAATCTCCAACTGGGTGCTATTAGGAGGTAGTGGACCTTTAAGAAGTGGAGCCTAGTGGGAGGTCTCTGTGTCACTAGAGTGTGCCCTTTAAAGGGACATTGGGAACCCAACCACTTCCTCTTTCCCTCCTTGGCTTCCCGTCATGAAGTGAATGGTTTTCCTCCACCACACACTTCCATATTACCACCCAGAACTACCATCAGAGGCTTAAAAGTAATGGGTCCACCTGAGCATTGATTGGAACCTCCAACACAGTGAGCTAAAATAAACCTTCTCTCTTTAAAAGCTGATTGTCTCAAGTATTTGTTACAGTTATGTAGCTTCAAAGATAACTTAAGGTTTTAAGTCTCTTGCTCATTTTTTTTTTTTTTTTGCATTACTAGGGTTTGGACTCAAGGGCTACACCTTGAGCCACTCCACCAGCCCTTTTCTGTGGAGTGTTTTTTTTGACGTAGAGTCTTACAAACTATTTGCCCAGACTGGCTTTGAACTGCTATTCTCTTTATCTCTGCTTCCTAAGTAGCTAGGATAACAGGCATGAGCAACCGGCACCCAGTTGATTTCCCTATTTCCCTCTCTTGTTGTAAATACCCCCTCCGCACCTCATTCCTCAGTGGATCTGAAAGCATGCCAGATTTTAACAATGTTAGGATGAAGATGCCTGAGCACTAGGTTGAGATGTAGCTTTACTTTCCTTTACCTCACAAGGATCTGTTCCTTTCAGAATATCCACTGAGGGTCTCAAATCCAGGGCATGGAGAGAGACCTGTACCTTACAACTGTACAATAGCTCTAATGTTAATGTATACAAGTCACACAAATACCTGGTGGGGTGTCACATTGGCTCAATATTTCTGGAAGATCAGGAAGCCATTGGTCAATTCTGCCCCACTGAAAGATTTCATAATTGTATAGAAAAATCTTCTATCAATTTGAGAAAAAAATACCTTTGTGTATTTGACTGCAAAACTAGCCACAAATTATTCCCCTCTGTGTACTCATATCTCTTTGAAATATGCCTTTGTAGGCCTTGTCTTCAATAGGTGATGTATATTTCCTCATTGTTTGAATGATTTGCTTTGGCGGATAAAATATGGCAGAGGCACCAGTATGGCAATTCTATTTCTAGGGACTTACAGCTTCTACTATCCCTTAGAATACTGCCAATACCCTATAAGAACAAGCTAGACTAGCCTGTTGAAGGAGGAGAGACCTTATGGTCTAGATACAAGTCAGCCAGCCCTCCTAGCTAAAGTTTTCATACATAAGAAGCAGCCCTATCAACATCCCACAGCTAACTGCAGAAGTTAGCTGCACGACTGAGGAGACCTGCTGAGACCAGAAAATGATCCACTGCACTCACAACATACTGTCAAGCCATGGAAGCTGGACCTACATGAATGGTTGATGCTTTAGGGCACTAAAATTTAAGGTGCTTGCTACACAGCAAAAGCTGACTTCTATCTTTGTTTCATAAATAACTACATTAGAAAATTAACAGGGAAAAGCATAAAAAGGAAATCTCTCTTAAAAGACAGCACATAATAAAAAGGAATGACTAGATATTACTTTTGGTCATTTGTTAAGCAGATTCATTGCATGTTCGGCTACATTACTTTCTAATAATATAATCCCAACTAAATCACTAGAAGAAATTGCTTCTTTGTTTTTATATCCTGTAAATGACAATGAGCCATAGTGGAAGGAGTGTTGGATGATATTTAAGAGATGTGCATCTTAATTTGGACTGCACCTCCCAAATCCAAATACAGTCACAGCTTAAAATCAGACCTAAGTAGGAATTTTTACGCCATGAAAATCGGCAAAAGTTGCGAAGCACTTTTTCCCAGTGGGAGAGCTAGTTGTTTAACATTGACCAAAACAACACTGAACTCTGTTCTCCTTAAGTCAACAACAGTCAATAGGAGAGCTAGCTATCGTTACATAACTATGTGAAAATAATTGATTCTAATTGTGAAAAGTGTGGTGAAGCAAGGGAGAAGGTAATTTAGCAAGGGAAATAGTACACATCCCAAGAAGAGGGAAATTACTGTGAAGATTTCAAGTGGAAAGGAATAATGTGGCACCTATGGGAAAATGGAAAAAGGCCAGTGTAGTTAGTCTGGCCAGAACACAAAAGGTAAGGGACCAAGTGGTGGAGAAGATGTTAAGGCAGAAGGTGGAGAAGAAGGTGTTAAAGAAGACTTCTAGGGCTTGGGGCTGTGCAACTCTGAGGAGGATGGGACCCAATAATGCAGGAGGAGCAGGTCAGGCATGAAGCAAGGAAGAATATGGCACCAGTCTTAAAAGTGCTTCCTGCCAAGAATCTCAGCTACAGGGTATTGGATGATGAGTCACTTGTCCAGATAGCAAACAAAGCTTTAAGTGGAGAATGAGGACTCCCTAAATTGTGAGTAGAGAATGATTATAACTTAGATCTAGCAAAGTAGACTAAGATAAATAGTTTGGGAGGTGGGGAAAAGTATAAGAGCAAGAAAAGCAACAAATGAAAATATTTTAAGGAAAATGGTGTGCTCAATAATGTAAAATTCTGAAGAGAGCTAAAATGGTCAATATGTTTTGAAATATAAAAATCAGTTCTGGCTTTAGAAAGAGTAGTTTGGAGGAGGGATGGGAATGGAATCCAGGCTGATATGGACTAAGGATTAAGTTGAAAATGCTGAGACTTGAGGCAAATCTTTTTAGAAGTTTGCTGAGAATGAAAAGGACAAGGAAAGAAAAGCAACCATGAGGGCCAAGAAAGGATATAGGGTTTTCTTTTAATATAGAGGAGGAATGTCAGGTTTAATATTGATGGTATGGATCTGGTTATTGGGGAATTACTGATAACATAAGAAAGAGAATAAATAAATTTCAGTAAAATCATTGAGAAGCCAGGATCTGGGGCTGATGGCAGAAGTATGTGAGATGCCCTCTTCTCCTTGAAATAGGAAGTGTCATAAACTGCTTAGAGTGAGGCAGAAGATGAAGAAAGGAGGCTTTAATGAATGGATTGGCATTGGCTCTGGACCTGACAGATCTGGCTTTTACCCCACTAGTAACCTGTAACCTTACGCAAGCTGTACCACCTTTCTAAGTCATATTCATTTAATAAACATACTGAACACCACCAGTGTACAAGAAACATCAGGAATAGGGTAATGTCCCTGAATTCAAGGACTTCATTATCTAGTGGACAAGACAACAATAACAAAGCATTGACAGTGCTATAGTGAAGGAAAGCATGAGATATTCTAGAAGCACAAAACTGTCAAGGTTAGGAAAAGCTTTCCAGGGAAAGATCTACCCTACCTATAGCCTCAGTTTCCCCAGTGAAAAATGAGGAAATCAACCAAATATTGAAGTAATGAAATAGTCCATCTTACATTGTGCATCTTAGCACAATGTCTACAGCATGATCGTTTATAAATAAGTTCTACTTTCCTACCCTACAAATTCACCTAGAACAACTGAGACTCTTAGGCTAATATAAAAAATTGCCCCAAACTTACATTTTCTATGCAATTTTCACTTGTGTTTTTTTTTTTGTGTGTGGATAGTTGTACTAGAGTTTGAACTCAGGACCTTGCTAGGCAAGTGTTTTACCTCTGGGACCATACCTCTAACCCTTTTTCCTTTAGTTAGGCTTGAGATAGGGTCTCCTGGGTTTTTGTTTTGTTTTGCTTTTTGCCTGTGACTGGTCTCAGCCCTAGATCCTCCTACCTATACTTCCTGCATAGCTAGGATGCAGGTGTACACCACCATGCCTTTCACTTGTTTTTCAGGGCATATCATTCCCTTGTGACAGCTAAAAAACAATAAAATTATCCTTGATAGGTAAGGCACAACTCATAACATATAAGACAACTAACAGTAAGTTCTTACAGAGGGAATTGTAGCCACTAAGTATATGAAGATTTCACAAATTCTATCCCCTCTTATTTCTCGCTCATGTTTAAGGGTCAGGTGTAGCTGAATCCTTAATATTTGAGTCCCTGCTTTCCTTCAAAATAGTAAATGCTCAATGTATCAGCCAGTTATCTTGGTTGCAAAGGAACAAAGTCTCCATCTTAAACTGGCCTAGAAAACAAAGCTACTGATTTGCACATGGAATTGAAACAGACTAATCTGGCATCTTGAATGATCTCACCAAGAATGCTGGTGTGATGGTGGATATAGTTTGAATGTGTCCACTGAAGGTTCATGTGCAGGAAGCTTGGGCCCCAGGGAGGTGATATGGAGGTGAGGGAACATTTAACAGGAGGAGCCTGAGGCAAGGTAATTAAGTCATTGAGGCCTCACCCTTGGAAGAGATTGGTGTAGTTCTGGTAGAACCAAGTATGTTTTCATGAAAACCAGTTGGTATAAAACAAGACCTTTTCTGATGCTCCATCATTGTGACTCGGTCAGGGTCCTCTCACTAAGGCTGTTTATACCCTCTAGTCACCAGAATTGTGAGCCAAATAAACCTCTTTATAAGATACCTAGCCTCAGACATCTTGTGATAGCAACACAGAATTGATTAAGACAACTGATTTGTCTTCTGCAGAATAAACTTTCCTTTTTGGCCCCCAGAGTGGTGTCAGTCTTTGCACCATCTTCTTTCATGGAAACAAAATTACAAAGACAGTTGCTGATATTACAAACTTGCAGCACATGATCCAGCAAAAGAAAGGTTCTTTCCCCATAAATTCAAAGAAAACTTGTTACTACAAGGAAACTGCACTGGCTGTGAAGGAGCATTCCCAATCTAGTAACTACAGAATGTCTGCCATGATGAAAAGGTTGTATAACTGCATCTGTCCACAGGTTGTTATAAAGAGCTCATAATTTGGCTAGTGTAAGTGAAGAATTAACTTTCTTATTGAATTTTAAGTAATTAAAATTAAAATATAAAAAATCACGTGTCTAGAGGATATGTTTTTAGTCATAAATCAGAGCTCTAAGAGTTGGAGGCTACACTGCTTGTCTAAACCAGTCAACTTGAACTGGTCGGGGGGTGGGGAGGCGGGTAGAGTTAATCCCTTTCACTCCATAAAAAGGAAGTCATTCTGCCTGGTGTCCCAAAGCCCACCACTCTTATTTCCCTTAAATTAATGAGTCAATTCAATTTGAAGTCCTTTGCCCAAGGAGTCATATTTATAAATCTTACCTAGCACAATGCCATATGAAAGTCACTTCAGAATAATAGCCTTTTAAAGTAGAGAGGGACTTCAGGGCTTGTACACTTTCAGATCTATATTTCACAGCAAAAAAGCAAGCCTGGAAGCATCAATTCCTTTGCTTGTGGCAGAACCAGGATATACTGACCTTCAGCCATTTGTTCCACTGCAGAATTCTGACTTTATGCCCCAGTACTCCAATAGGCCCACTGTGACACAATTAACTGCCTTGCACAGGAAGCTTTGTAATCACCAGCTTATTGAAGCTTCCAGGATAGGATATTACCATAGAGGCCTGATATTTACATCCAGGGATCTAAATGAGCCTAAAAGTTCATGTAAATTCAGGAGGCTGGGCTGGTGGAGACTGTGGCAGATTGAATACCACATGCCCTGTCTACAGAAGGCAGCTGCTGTTCTGCTCCAGCCAAATGTGGCCTTGGGGGTCTGCTAGCCAGTGTTGCCATGCCTTTGGGTTTTTTTTAAATATAGATTTATAGATGTATTCTCCAGATTTTTAAATGCTGAATATTTGTGCTTATGTGTTTAAGGCGCTGTGTAGAATAACCAAGGTCTGTTTACTAATGGACTCTGCCTTCAGTTTGCACCCTGTGATATGGATGAATAAAATCTGATTTATTGAGGATTAAGACCTTCAGAACAGCCATAGATTGTGGTACCCACACATTCCTCCACAAGGGAACTGACAGCTTCCACCTGCAACTGTATCTGAGAGCTTTCTCAAAGCCTGGGGCTCATTTGCCTTGAGCCCTGTGGGTGGAAGAGCTGAGATAACACCCTTGGGAGAGCTGCCCTAGATCACAGACTTACAGGAACTGGTGGATAAATTCACAGTTCCTCCTTCTCTAGACTGTCTCCAGAGTTCCATAGCAGGATGGAACTTCCCATGTTAACTCAGATGATAACTCACACTGCATTTGCTGCCTTCCCTTGCCTGCCTTGCTAGCCCACTGTCCTTCCCATACTTCCTGGGTCACCTCCTCAATAAATCACCTGAACTTGGGGCTGTTTACAAGAAGAATTCAACCCACAAATGCCAATTTTTTTTTAATTTTTTCTCTCTAGTTATGAACTTGTCATGGCTCAAGTTCATGAAAAAGTTACAACATATCTGATATTGCATCTACGCTGGTATTCTAATATCTCAATATTCACAATATAGTGTTGAAACTGCTATCCTCTTGCATCATGAAGCCATACAAAAGGAACAAATGTTCATCTAAAAATAGAATCAATTATGTATAGCAAGCAACACAGTCATTAGCTTCTTAGTATAGCAACTAGTTCTGCCCCATAAAACTTTTTATTGAAGTATTCATTTCAGACAGGTGTATTGTTTGCCATGATGCAAATAGATTTCCAGACCAAAGCTGGTTAAGTAGAAGTTTTGCACAGTATTGGAAAGAAATCTCATGCAAAATCACTCATCAAAATCAACATTCCTTATAGAAGGTAGAATGAAAAACAAGCTTTTTAGTGTGAAAAATATGAATTTCACTTTTGTCAAATGCATTATGCAAAGGTGACTAAAAGGCAGGCTTCCTACCTCATGTGCAAATTATCGTACTTTCTCTGGCTTCCCGGGTTAGGTGTATGTGTCAATAAAGGAAGGTTCCTACATACCGATTCGAAATGACACAATATTGCAATTTAATAACACAACATCTGCAATTATGTTCATAAATCAAAAATTATGTATTAAATGAAATAATTATATAAGGCAGGACTTTTGGTTTTTGTACTGAGTATTGAACTCGGAGCCTTGTGGATGCTACGCACATATTCTACTACTGAGCGATACCCTCAGACTTTAAGGTCATTCTTAAAACCTTATTGATACCATAACCCTTCATTCAAAAAGTGCAGCTAATTTAATTAAATGTGAAATTTAAACAGTACCTACATTTAATGAAGAATCTAGACAAGTAAAACAAAGGTTCATAAACAGGGCTTGAATGCTAAGCAAATGCTTGGTAACCACAAAACAAATGGCTAATACCTGGAGCCTTCAGGGAATGAGAAGTTAAATGAATTTTAATCAACTGAATAAAACCAAAAAATCTATTTTGATTCACTCTTGGATAAGAATCATTCTAAAAAATGCTAGTAATTTCCTGCCTGGTTAAGTACAGTATGGGGGAATATTGCCCAATCATAGTGAAATAATTCAGATTCTATCAGGGCCTACGGGTATTCATGTGGAGTATGACTTCTGGTGGAAAGTAGGCCATGCTGTGGACAGGAAAGGTAGAATGTGCACATCTGCTCAGAAGTTAACTGAATTCCTTCATGAGGTTAGGTAACTTTCTGTCACTATTCTCCTGGCTGCACACTACAGCCTTCAAAACAACAACAATAACAAAAGTCCAATGCCCTGACCACACCCTGGCCCATTAAGTCAGAATCTCTAGGGGTGGGACCCAAGCAGAGCAGTCTCTAAAGCTCTCCAGGTGAATTCAATGTGTAGCCCAAACCAAGTTGAAAATCCCCTCTTCATACTCTTTGCCTCTTCCTGGAAAATGTGCTATTCTACTATGCCTATTGAGGGTCCTCTTTCAAACATAGCAAAGGAAAATGTAACTTTGCACATTAGTCAGGTTCTTTAAAAAGTAAAAAGTTGAGAGTCAGGACACACAGCTAGTCTGCCCTGCCTTCATTCTGCTACTAAATGAATGTATGAACAGAATCTGTGTGCACTTCAATTTACTCACTTCTAAATGGGGATAATTATAGCATTGTCCTTCACAAACTTATGGAAAATGGTTAGTGAGTATATATTGCACTACAGCTATATAAATTATAGTATAGCATGTATATATATATATATATATATATATATATGATTCTATATATGTTTATGTATATACACATAAAAGTATGTTTGCAGCATATACACATACTAAACACACCATAACTATATACTATACATACTATATATCTATGCTATGCAAATATAAAAGTAAATATATACTATATGTTTTATAAATTTACATAATATTTATATATTATATACAAATATACATTTATAATGCATATCATGAATATAGGTATTGTAAAAATAGGGCTGGGTTGTAGCTCAGTGGTAGAGTTGTTACCTATCACGCACAAGGCCCTAGGTTTAATCCCTAGTACAGCAAAAACATAAAAAAAAAAAAAAACAATACTGTATATATGCATTAGAACAATGCCTGGCATGTGAGAAGCACCATATCTGATCTTGCTGCCTTTATTGGTGCTGATGATAGTGAGAACAGTAGCAATAATGAAAAGATATATGCAAACTAAATTAGCAAATATTAAATACTTCCCTAGACTCAAGGCACTTATTTATATGTACTGACTTCTTAAGAAATTGGTTGCTCAATATTTGTATTTTTTGCCTTTTTGAAATTATTTAAATAAAATAAAGATAAAAAATGCAGCTTCCCATCCACAGGATCAAACAATCTTCAACTGTCAAGAAAATGAACTGCAAAACACCACTGTTCTATGACATCTATAATTCAAACAAGACAGCACAACTTTACGGCAATATCAGGCATCCGGGAAATCTATTCACAACAAAGGTAAAACTGGACTTTCCCCACCAGGAAAAACTATATAGCATATACGGAATGTATTTCCTCCACATATTCTTCCAAGTCAATGTCTGGAACCATTTTTAATATCAAAAAGTATAAATATCCCATTATAAGAGCTTCATAGTATAGACAAAATTCAATATATGTCTTATAAGACTGGGAAGAGCTAAACAATAAATAAGCAAATCATACAACTGAGCATAATTTTGTAAATAAGTTATATTAGGAGTATTGAATTTTGAATTAAAGCCAGAGTACTATCACACATTTCTAAACTGTAGTTACAATGTGTTAAAATGTTCAGTGCTATTGTATTCTCATGATGAAGTGTGGTGATGGGACACTTCATATCATATTAATGTTTTTATACCCTATTAATGATTCCAAAGAAATGCCATGATGGTATTTCATAATAGCTAGATTAATTTTAAAATACACGTCAAGCCAGGCATGGAGGCTCACGCCTATAGTCCTAACTACTTTGAATTCAGAGGAAAGAGGATCATAAATTTGAGGCCAACTATGGCAAATTTAGGAACTCACTATCCCAGAATCAAAAACAAAAACAAGCAAGTCAAAAAACAAACACAAAAGGGGAGTAGGGGAATTGATGGATTAAGTGGTAGAGTGCTTATCTTAGCAAGTATTGCAAGAATAAAAACTGCAAAAATAAATAAATAAACACATAAATAATATTTCAAGAGACTATACTTTTACTAGAAATTTTATAAAAATATCATGAATCATCACCTCCAATAGTTTGTAAAAGTTTCCATTCTACTGACATTTATTCTTATGTTGTATCTACACAGGCTAAGATTTATCATAACACTTGGCTATCCTATGTTAGCCAGAGTTTATGGAAGTAAAAGTTTGAGGGGGTGGGTCATGGCAGTGAAAGTAGTGTTGATGAAAATGGAACTTAGTTTGGAAGGTGAGTTGATAACCTGTGGTTTATTATTTAAACTATGGTCAAAACACTAAGTGTTTAATTTCTAAGGCTCTCGTCAGTATGGAGGAAAAAATGCTGCCTGATACCAATGTGGTTATAATAATGTTAAAGCAATTATCTTAGGAAAAAGACGTAGACAACAATGGTTGCATCTGATTCTTCCTGAGAATAATACTACTTTCTCCTATCAAAGTTCTTTAAATCATCTTAAAGCTTATTCCATAAGATGCTTCAAATTCCCAATAGTCTAAGAAACTTTCACCTATGATGGAGTATTTATGAGTGAATTACCCTCAGAGGAAAAGTCATTTCAGCAATAAATCTCTTCTTTTGCCTTCCATGGCTCTGCTCCCAAAACATTATGAAATACATAAGTAAACATCTTGTTTGCCCAAACAGACCTAAGCTGCAATGCTTTAGATCAAGAGACTACAACAGAGTCTAAAGGGAAAACAGGTCACTGTTGCCTTGAAGAAGAAAAGACAGGAAAAAAAATGCACACATAAATAAATGGTCACTTAGTTTTCAAAACAATACATTAGCATTCTCTGACAATGAGTTAGGGACAACTGTGTAGTCAGAAACTAATTTTTTATTATATAGCAATACTAAAAGCCACCACAAAGAACGGAGAGGCATGATGCTAGGCATTTCATTTTTCTATACTGAACCTTCATACCAACTTTGAGAAAGTAATACTTATCTCAGAGATGAGAAAGGCATGGCCCAGATTGTTGCAGAGATTCATCAGAGGTGACTCACTAAATATTCAGCAGACCTAGAACCCTAGAACCCAAACCCACATCTGCTTCAACAACTTCAAAGCTGGTCTTAGTATCCAACGTCAGGCTTACCAAATTAAGTCTGCTTTAATTAAGTCTGACTTTAAACAAAGTATTCACTTAATATGTACCAGTGGCTCTTAACTAAAGGATCCCTTTAAACACCCTTAACCAGGAGATATCTATATTCAGTTGTTAAGCATTATGCATCCACTTTAAGATGCTCCCAGACAAAGATTCAAGTAAAAGTAGCATATTTTACAGGTGATTGTAAAGCATATTAGTAATGAGGAAGTAAGACAGAAAGGAAGGAAGGAAGCCCATACAGTGTATGTTTTCAAGCCAGTTACTATTGGGGTAAATGGGTTTCATTCCATAGGTGAGCTCTGGGAAATAACACAAAGCATGCACCATTGAGTTATCCCACCCAAGAGGTGGTATAGATGTGATATGTATTCATTGGATCCCACTGGTTAGTGTGAGTGTTAATTGCCAGAAAGTTCTCACCAGCTATATACGAGGCAAAGTGAGCTCTAGTGACCAGAAAAAGTAAAAGAATTTAAGTGCCAGTTGGCTACTGGGATGGCTCTGGGGTCCCACGGCATGGTAAGAATGAGGGCAGACATGGCATTGTGTCTGTTCTAGCCATCAATATCATTGATAATGATGAAGGAAATGCAGACATGGTGAAGGGAAGACTTCATCCATAGATGCTGTTGGTTAGCCAACAACGATGGTAATCACAGCCCTTACAAAGCAATCCTCTCATGAATTTTGCTGTTTTCTAAGGTGATTTCAGTTACTGTTTCACTCTTTGGGAAAAGCTAATAAAAATGGATAGATTTCATCTCCTTAACTTATAACTACATCATTGTACTCAAGCACTCAGTTGACTATGGAGTGTCCCCTCTATTTACTACACATAAGAAATGTCAAAATTGATGTTTCTGAAATATACTAAACAAATATGTTCCAAAGAAGAACTTCCATGGTCAAACAATCATTCATGAAATGTGTGTTCACTAGTTCTCCATGGAGGCCAGACTGCTTTTAAATAGGAAATCACTAGATTTTTTTGTTGTTGTTGAGGTTTATGATTCATGATTCAAAATATTTTTGAACTGTGGACTTATGCTGAAAAATGTCACAGTGATTTATGTAAATATTTAACTTTTAAACTTTGCTTTTGAACTCAGTTGAAAAATTTAAGCCTATCCTAAGAGAAGGCTACCTATAGTTGCCATTTATAGAAACTTAATCATCCCTCTGTACAAGATTCCCAAATGGTATCTCATGTGAAATCATAAAGCAGAACAGGACAGCAGATGGAGCAGATGGTAGAGCCAATCCCTCCTGTCCTAAGTTCCTAGAAATGACTAAATATGCAGGTAGAAATTTATGCCTATAATCTAGGATCATGGGTAAACAAAAAAGGGTTGTGCTTGCTGAACCAGAAAGTAATGAAAAACAGAAGGTAAATAAGAATGAAGTAGGGAAATGACAGCCCAGAGGTTCCGGGCATTGAAATACAGAAAGGAATCTGAGCTCATTCAAGCCAGGCAGTGGAGGTATCTGCACAGTAGCGATAAGGTACCATCAACTGAAGACCACCTGCCATCACACCCCACCTCCTACTGCAGACCACACCTCCCATACCCTTCACACTCTAAACCAGAAAGAATGCCACAAGAGAAAAGTTGCTGTGGTGTGCTACCTTAGATGACCACAATTAGAAAGTGTAATAAGGAGCCACTAACCCATCGGACAGTTCATTTGAAGAAATTATATTGAGAGCTCCACTTTACACCAGTTCTCAAAACACATTATGCACAGATTAAAAACCTAGATTAACAGTAAAGATTAAAAACCTAGATTAACAGTAATTTTGTCTCAACTGAAAGCTGAGACAAAAAGAAAAAGAAAGGTTAACTGTGACTTCATCAAAGTGTAAGTCTTCAGGTCTTCTTTCTTCATGCATAAATTAGAAGTTAAGAAATTCAAGACAAGCCACAGACAGGACGAATGTGTTTGCAACATTCAAAACAGCTAAAGGATTAGCATCTAGACTACAAACAGAGATATTAACACAGGAGCAGGGAATATCTATAAGCAGTCCAGAACAGAAATGGTCAATAAATGCATGAAAATATAATGTTTACTGACAAATCAGGCTAGTACAGATTAAAACAAAGAGATACAATGGTTGTATCAGATTGGCAAAAACTAAAATGTTTCCTAACAGTGTTGACTGGGGCTTGAGAAAACAGTTCCTCCTCTCACGTTAGACTGGTTGGGTTATATAATGCCATTGCCAATCACTAAAAATTAAGGTATGTGGAGATTCAATCAGCAAGTACACTTCTAAGCATTTGCCTTAGGGGACGCCTGACTCACACACCCAGAGACTATAACGTTGTCCATTGCCCTGTAATGTGGGATTGTTTGCACTAGCCCCAAATTAGAAATAAACAAGCAAACACCATGAATCCATGAATGAGAATTTTTTTATTATTAAATAAAGTTTGGCAGGCAATCCATTCTTTGGAATACAAGAGAACAATTTAAAAGAATGAACTAGATACACACATGAAAAGCTCTCTAAAACATACTGTGAAGTAAAAATCAAGTTGTGGAATAGTAAAAATAACACGATGACAGTTCAGATAAAAGATGGATATAAACAAAACAAAATACTTGTACAAATTTGTTAAAGAGACCCAGAAAGAAACCAGGAATCTGTTACCAATAGTTGACTCTGGAAAAAAAGACTAGGTTTGGGGTCGACAGAGGGTGTAATTTAAAGTTATTTTTATTGCTTTTCCTTCTTACCAAAAGACAAACAAAAAACTGCAGATTATCCACAAATATTAAAATAAAGAAAATCTGGAACAAAAAAAAGGAAGTAGTAAGAATACTTTGAAAATGTGTGCTTTTCCCTCCCATTCCTTTTAAAATTTCTTATTTGTTCCTCTTCCTACAAGCTCCTGTCTTATGGACACAAGGAGGGTTTACTGAACTATATCAAACTTCTTGGATCTGAACTAGTAGTGACTAGATTTATTTTTATGCCAACCTTGGCACAGAAGCAGGGCATCAAGTTACAAGGCAGAGGTTTCATACTCTAGCAGAACATGAGCATTTTCACATTGACCCTTTTTCTTTTCTTCTTCAGCTTTTCCTTCAAACTTGTGGTGTAGATTCTTGCAATTCATATGGTTTCTATTATGAACACTTCCAGTTAGGGTTTTTGGTACCCACATGGCACAGATTAAAAAAAAAAAACCAAAAAAACAAAAACAAAACTTATCCTAACATACACAAGCTCTTCACAGTACTCAGGCTGAGCAGCAGCCCCTTTTCACTCATGACTTAGAAATTAACTGATCCTCGTCACATAATCAACATTTAGACTAGAAAAACTACTCTGCTTAAAATAGTCACATTCAAAAACTCATTTTTGCTAATTATATTCAATAAGATTTAAAAAGCCAACAATAAGTGGAAAGAATTATCAAAGTAAGTCCAGAGCTGGTACAAAGTATGAACATTTATCCCTAAAAATGATAATCTTATTTATCAGCTTCCAACAACCCCAAACATTGTGTCAATATTTCACTAAAGCATATTTCAATTGCCTAACAATGACTTGCTAACTCTGGTTTTTAATTGTGTGTGATCTGTCTTCTTTGTCACTTATCATTTCTATGGTGACAATTCAAAGGAAAGGTTGAGGAAGGCAGTCTGTCACTGTCTATAGAAAGAAAGTCAGTGGCTTGAAATTGGTGCTCTGGTACAAGGTATCATGGAGTCATGAAAAGAGAAAGACATAGATTAAACACTGCAAAATGTAGGAATTTTCTTCCAGTGCTATAAAAAGAAAGCTGTTGTAACAATGGTCTTCCCCAAGGGCTTCTTAAAGCCACTCAGCTCACCAACAAGCAGATAAGGCTTCACGTGACTGCTAATTAAAATGCTTTCGTTTAAGCTTCATGGACCAACGGGGGAAAAATTGCAAAGAAAGAAGAGAAGCATATTACAATAAATACCAATGCAAGCT
Source organism: Castor canadensis (assembly GCF_047511655.1). NCBI lineage: Eukaryota > Metazoa > Chordata > Mammalia > Rodentia > Castoridae > Castor > Castor canadensis. The sequence goes on from NC_133390.1 coordinate 148,708,014, forward strand.
TTCCAACTAATGGAAAAGAACTGTATAAAATAAAAGGATAAACTTCGAAGTATTACGTTTTTCTCTGAGGTAAGAGCACTATGATAGATTCTTCAGATTAACTGCCAGAAAAAAATTTTAAGAAAGCATCATGAGTAGCATCATTTGACCACATACCTTCCAGTGACATTATGCAAAAACATCAACTGAAAGCTTGATGCACGATCCTTCATTTGTGTGCACCATTTAGTCCTTGTTCTAGTTCCAAGGCTGGGCTTAATGCCAGAACGAAAATGACAAACTTTTAAAAAACATACTGAGTTTAATTTTTTTTCTTAAATCAACTCATCTTTTAGATTCTAAGATATATGATTATTGACTAAATAAAATTGATAAATGACTGGGGGATTATTTAAGGATCTAAAAAGTAAAAAGTAAAATTTATCATCTCCTGGATAGAACTGTGAGATTAATACCCATGAATATAAAATCAATAAATAAAAGGATTTATTACCCCATTATTTGTTTCAATTGGTCATAAACAGCATTGCGACCGAAAGAAAAGGATTGGTGAAAAAAACTGAATTTTCCCACATTTGAAAATAAGCATGGGTCAAAATATTGGGTTGACAGAACAATAGAGATACATCAGAGTCTTTGGTCCTAAACCCTATCTCTTTCTTAAGCAAAGGCATATTTATGATTGCTCCTTGAGGGGAGCCTAACTGAGTTGCCATGAATTATTTAAAACCCCAAAATATCTTCTGTTGCTTTTAAGGAAACTTGATTTACAAGTTGAAAACTCAAACTGACAGTTTGGTCTCTTGTACAAATAACCAACCTTTAGAAATGCTCTAGGGATTATAAATATATCTTCCATGAATATAGCTTCAGCAGTTCTAAAAATAGCCTTTAGGAGAAGGAAAACAAAACAAAACAAAAAACAAAACCTCTTTCAAGCCATTGTTCTATACAAACAGCAGGAAACTACACACAATGTCTAAGCCAAAGCGACTAACACACCCAGTAATAAACATGAACATTAAGTAGGAAATCTTACTCAAACATAATTTTGACATTAGCAGAGAGTCTATGATGTGCTCCCACATCTGTGGCCACAGATGGTTCCAGGACACATATCCAGTAGTTAGAAAGTAACTCCAGGACTACAAGGCTGAAATTTGCATTTTGGGAGATGTGAAAACAGGTCCATTCAGGCCTGGCCATGGGACCAGACATTACATTTCAGTGCACAAAGAGCTTCTGCCGTGATCCACACCACCCTTCACCATGCCAGTGCACAAGAGCAGTTCCACACTTCTGCTCACAGGTGTAACTGAGGTTGTTCTAAAGGCACAGGGCGAGACTGCTCCAGGAACTTTGATGCCAGGGATCTAATGTGGAGTTTTGGAGCTAATCTGGACTCTTTCTGCAGTAATAGGGAACTTCCAGCTATTTTAATGGGATTCAATTGCTATTTTATTGGTTTCAAAATATATTTAGCATTCTCAATAAACCCTATCCTATTTCTCCAGCTATCAGAACATAAGAGGACCAAACTATTCTATGTTCTATGTCTTTTAGGTTCCAGTGCAGAAATGTACAAATGACTCTTGAAATAATAACCTTAAACTTCCCACTAAATCTAAAGTAAATCTTATGATCTACAGACATTTTACTTTCTAATAATTCAATATGGAATCATCAATCGTTTCATAATAAATGAGATGCTAAATTCATGATATTGTGGGCAGAAAGCTAATTTGGAAAGATTTCTGAAACTGAAAGAAAAGATTAAAGGAATCTTACCCTTGATTTTCTAATATGAGCAAGTAACCAAGGCCAAATTCCTACTGACACTGGGAGAACATTTGATGACAGCACAGGGGAGAAGGGAGGGAAAGGAAAAGCCAAGGGCATAGTCTAGGGTCAAAGGAATTTCCTCATCATTTTCTTCATTCTTTATGGGGAGGACTTAAATCAGTAACATTGCCTAATAGTGTTCTACACCAAATGTAATTCACATACCATGTTCTTCTCCTCAACTGAAAATATCAGCAGCTCTAAGATTTAATGAATCCAATATTCCAAAAGAGTATCAATGAAAAGACCTAAGACATTTGGCTTTAGACATTCTTTGGAAACAGTATCTTTAAATAAGTTGCAAGCAGTCATCTGTGAAATGCATATGCTTAAGTAGTTGATGTAAATAAATACTTTGAGAATCAGGAACCAACTAGAAAATGTAAGAAATACGTATCTCACATCTTACCTTATTTTGATCTGTCCAGTAAAAGAAAAATCCCTGAGGGTCAGTCCGCAAAATAATCGGAGTAACAATAGTGGAGTCCTAAAAAATGGAAAAAATTGTATTCAATATATATCACTATGGAAAGTTCTACCCATTACTGAAGAAGTAATATTGATAAGAGATTCTCCAATGTCATTAATAATTCAGAAATTTTTCAAAAACAAATGAGGCATTATATTTTTATGTTCATAGAATTATTAACCATGTAACTGGGGTGCTTTATTAATCAGAATATTTGTAACTTACAAAGGAAAAAGTCACTGAAATATTTATTGATTAAGACAAGATTTTAAAGGCACTGACATGTTTTCTATTAAAAAGCTATATTTAGTTGGCCAAATAATTTTAACACTAACCATCATTACATATTTAATATGATTAAAGTTAATTAAAATCCATCCTTGAGAATAATATTTTAAATTACATTTGCTCCATAAAATGATTTTTAATTGTACTAAGAGAGTAAGCATAGCATTTGGGCATTGCTGTTTCCAAGGTAACAGTAAATAAGGCTATTTCCTACATATTTGGAAGGGTATACTCAAAATTGTTACAAATTTAAATTTCATATTCAAAAATAAAACACACAAATACTCTTCTGAGTTTAAAACATATATATTATAAAACAAAATTGCATGCATTGTAATTTTAATATCCAACAGTCCATAAATATGTATTCTTTTCTTTTGGCAATTTTCAGAGAAACATACCATCTGCACTGGAAAACACATGTCACCATGTCACCAGATATGGATTTCTATAATGAAATACTCCAGGTCTTTGCAGGAACTACTTTTTCTAAGAAGATTTAAATTGCCAGAATTTTTTTCAACTTTTTCATATATAACATAACTATAACATGTCATAGCCCATATGTGATCAAAAGATCTTGAATGCAAAAGTAGAACTTGCAGAAATTTTGGATTTGGGGATTTTTTTCCATGATGGGTAAATCAGTATTAATGGTTTTAATGAACTTTGGTAAGGTTTATGATAAGAACCCAGATCTGGAGGCAATCTTCTTGGTTTCAAATTCCTGCCTGTCCTCTCTCAGTACCTCATTTTACAGACCCAGGAAAAAAGAGGGGTAAAATAGTAATATCTACCTAAGAGTGCTGTGAAGATTAAATAGGATTATTGTGGTAAAGCACCTATATAAAAGCTTGCTATACAAAGGTGTTTATTATTATTATAGTTGTCTATACTTAAAAACAGATACATTACATTACTAAATGAAAGTTTATCTTGACATGCTTTTTATTTAAATGCAAGTATAATATTTATCACATAAAATTTACCATTTTAAAAGTATATTCACACTGCTGTCCTATCACACCTCTATCCATCCCCAGAACATTGCCATCTTCCCAAACTGAAACTCCATAGCCCATACGCACTACCTCCTCATTCCCTCCTCCCCACAACTCATGGAAACCACACTCTACTTTCTGTCTCTAAGAATTTGACTAATAAATGGAATGATACAAATTTATCATTTTCTGTCTGGCTAATTTCATTTAGCAAAATGTTCTCCAAGTTCATCCATGTCGTAGCATTGCCAAATATCCTTCCTTTTTAAGGCTGAATAATGTTCCATTTTTTTGTTCATGCCATGTTGTATTTATCCATTCATCTGTCAATGGACATTTGAGTTGTTTCTACCTTTTGGCAACTGTGACTAGTGCTGCTCTGAACACCGAAGTACAAATATTTTTTTTGAGATCTTGCCTTCAGCTATTTTCAGTAAAGAATCAGAAGTGGAGCTGCTGGTTTATTTGGTGTTTCTATGATTAATTTGGGGAGAGGGGTAATTATCCTCTTTTTTCTTGATATTCTTAACATACATTCTTAGCATGCACTTTGAAAAAATGTCTCACAAGAATCATGCTGTTACATAGAACTTCAGCTAGGATTTCAAATTTTCAAGATTACTTTTAAATGTCAAAAAAAGAAGACATTTGGAAACAAATGTGATATGCAAATGAAAGAATAATTCTAAAAATATTTTAGGCTTCTTCTCTGTGATTGCATGTGTAACACTTCACAGCAATATTTCCAATGAATTGCAGCAACATTTTCAGCCCTGTTTCATCACCTACTCTGCTAGAGGTGGGCAAAACAAAATCTCTGACAAGCTGCACACGGCACACATTCCCACTTCCAGATGAACTGGAATTAACCTGGAGGTGTAACTCATCATTTTCAGGTCAGCTCTCTTTCTTATATGAGCATTTGACAAGATGCTAATCAAAATCTCGGTGGCAATTCACTGTAAGGATCCCAGAAAATAAAATATTTAAGTGAGCAAAACAAAACTGCTCAAATTTAGATTTTGGTACCCTGTATTATGCTTTCTCATTTGTTTCAGACACTGCTATTTCTAGTTTATTCCTTCTCCTCCTTCAAAATTAAAATTCCTTTGTTCAATATTTTCTTGACCTCACTCTTCCAGCCACAATTCCTCTGTTAAATGATCATTTATCTCAGCTCCCTGCCTCCATAATCACCTCTCACATTCCAAGATCAGCTGGAACTTGGCATTCTTGCTATGCAAGACAGGATTTGACCCAGAAATATACCAATCTCCATTTTCAATTCCACCTGCTTTGTCCTACCTCCCATGTAGCTGCAAGACTTTAAATTCTCCCCACACCAAAGTAGCCATTCAACCCACATCTCAAGTATTCTTAATTCTAAGAACATATGCCTAGGAGAAAAGTTTGGAACATGTGGTCATCCTTTTTCCCCAAGGGAACTATAGCTGGATCATGACTCGTGGAGCAATTTTCCTCAGAATAATGGAGTCAGCCCTCAGATGGTCTATTTTTTATTCTTTTTCTCTCCATCAATATCAATAAGATATAAATTCCAGAAGGTGATGGTTTTGAATTTTTCAGGTTCATCATAGTCATGGATTTGTTAAAACATAGATTGCTGGGCCTCTTCCCCAGAGTTTCTCATTTACTTGGCCTGGAATAGAGTCTGAGAATCTGCACATTTTTGTTTGTTTTGTGGTGCCGGGGGAAAAAATTCAGGGCCTCACATGTGCTAAGCATGAGCTCTACCATGAGACGCATATCCAACCTCAAGAATCTGCCCTTCTAATAAGCTCATGATGATGTTGATGCTTCTGGTCTTGACAGCCACGGATGTAGGCCTACAGTGGGCAAGGCTTGGGGTTAGGAGCACAATGTTATAAAGGTCTTAGGAGCAACAGGGAGCTCAGAAGGAGGCAAACCTGTCTCATGGAAGGGCATTGTCTCTCACTAAAATTTTAACTTCAATTACTTATTTTATAAAGGTTTTTCCAGTAAATACCTGTCTTAATAACAGCTGTCAGTAATAAACATACCAGCCTTAAATTAGTAAGAGTGGATGATGTACAGTAAACTTCCATTTGCACCTCTTTATTTCATAGAAACCATTTTACTCTCATCTCTAGCTCATCATTATTAAGGAGTTCTTGTTTCAGTCTCCAAAAGGTCTTTAAGCCCAATAAAGAACAATCAAAGAACAACTTTATGACCCACCACAAAACCTCAATATCCCAGAAAATGAGAAACGTTTCAGCAAGAAAAAGAATCATTGGGATCAACATGAACATTACCAAGTCCAATAAGTCTTTATAATAACTTGCTTTTCAATGAACTGATATAAATCAATAATATATTCCAAAGAAACTTAGAAGAAATGACAAAGGCACTAGGAGCCCAACTTCCTTTCCAATACCAGAATACCCTTTTGCAGGAATATTTGATAAAAATAATAACACACGCATCCTCAAAATTTGATCTGAGCCAATCACTGTGCAATGAACTTCACATGGATTTTCTCCTTTAATACAGTCTGGTATTGCATCACAATGCTTTGGTCCATGACAAGTGCATAGATGATAGAGGTCTCACAAGGAGCTTTTAAAAACTCCTATTGCAAGCATTTTTACTATACCTTTTCTATGTGTAGATGTGTTTAAATACACAAATCCTTACCATTGTTTCAATGGTCTATAGTATTCAGTACAGAAACATGCTGTACAGGTTTGTAATGTAGAAGTGATAGGCTTTGCCATATAGCCGAGCTGTGTAGTAAGTTAGATCATCTAGGTTTATGTAAAAGTACTCCATCATGTTTGAACCACAGTGAAATCATCTAATAATGCATTTCTCAGAACTATCCCCATTGGTAAGCAACACATGACTGTAATTATAGTAACTTAAAAGAAGTTATTACCTCTACTTTGCAGATAAATAAATCAAGGCTTGGGTTAAATAATTTGCAAAGGAAACCCAGCTAAGCTAGTGAGGAAAGCACTGGAAATTCAACTTTTAAATACATGCTCTATACTCATTCTCCTCAATATTTTTTCATTATTGCCCCCACTAAAGGGCTTTCTTAGACATTTATTAAACTAATTGTCCCCCATGGAATTTTGACATTATAAAGATCCTTAGTCTCTGTTCATATGCTGTCTGCATACTTGTGCTTTATACTAATTTTTTTTTAAAAAAAGAAAGATTTTTTTTTGTCCCCTAAGAACCACTTTTCATTTTCTGGAAGTGAGATGTTGAGAATGCTGGTTCTGTACCTGCACTGTTCCATGTGGAACCTACTATGGCCATTTGAATTTCTTCTTTTGAGAAGGTTCTGTTTAGTTCAGTTGCTCATTTCTTAATTGGTTTATTGATTTTAGGAGATGGGTCATAACACATGTGTACACAAAGGCAATGCTAGGAATATTTCTGTAGAGCTATCCCTAACTCAACTAGCAAAAACACTTTGTCTTCCTTATTATGCTTGTGTCTTTTCTTCAACAAAATTAGAGATAAGGGCAGAACAGGTTCTTCCTGGAAGCGAGGAGGGCAGGGAGGGAGACAGGGTGGGGGAGGAGGGCAGGGGGGAGAAAATGTATGCACATGTGAATAAATGAATACTTAAAAAAAGAAAGGGAATTTAATTGACATTCTTTCAAGCATAGTGTATAAACAGATCAAAATAGTTCTATTATAAGAAATAGTATTTAACATATCTCTAAAATAAAAATACTTCAAAAATCAGCTTTGATGAGATCTTTTTTAAAGAATCTTTAGGGTGAAATATATATTTCTTTCTGCTTTTTTTGCATATTTCAGCATAACCCACATCTTCACGCCACCCAAGTGTATTATTAATAAAGTAGTGCAAAACATTGAAAAAAAAAAAAAAGAAACCTACTATGAGTCCCCTGTGGCTACTGAGCGTCTAAAATGTGGCTACTGTGATTAAGATGTACTATACATTTCCAAAGAGGAAGGATGAAAAAGGAATATAACATAACTCAATAATGTTTGATGCTGATTACAGGTTAAAATGGATATACTGGATTAAATAAAATATATTATTAAAAGTAAATTCACCCGTTTCTTTTTTAGTTATGGCTACCAGAAAATTTAAAATGTACTATGAGTCTCACATTGTGTTTTATTAGGCAGTGCAGCTCTAAACCTTGATGGGAATGCTCCTTAACGGGAAATCTTTCTAATAAAGAAAACCTGGATCTCTCATCTGACAATTCCAATTACATAGTTTTTGTGGGAGTTTGCATGTATGAAACCACAATCTAATTCCTAATGTCTAACTATTACAAAATAAATATGGCTGTTTCTCTAAGTGTCAAGCTCCAATTACCTAAATAGAGGTGCCATTTTGTCACTTTGAACTGTACCTGGTTGAGATAGCTGCAAGCTAAATTATATATATCACACCCCATATAATAATTCATATGTTGACGTGTCAGTACCCCAAAATATGATTCATATGGAGATAGGCTCTTTAAAGAAATTATTAAGTTTATAAAGAGGTCTCCAGGGTGGGCTCTAATGTAATATGAACAGACATAGAAGAAGAATTCTGGACACAGACATGTACAAAAGGAAGACAAAGGTAGGGTCAGCTGTCTACAATCCAAGAAGAGAGCCTGGAACAGAGCCTTCCTTCATGGCTCTCAGAAGAAAGAAACTTGCTGGAATTTTGGCCTTGGACTTCCAGCCTCTAGAACAGTGAGAAAATAAATTGCTCTTGTGTAAGACACCCAGTCTGTGGTACTTTGCTATAGAAATCCTAGTAAACTGATGGAAAGTATAACCATAAATCTCATGTTTAATGTCAAGAACAGTCCACAGACTCATGTAAGAAGGTCTGTTAGTCAAAACTGACATTAATTCTGACTTCACGTGATTCTCATGGTTTCATGCTGTCACAAGAGAACACGTGAATAGAGACATGCACTTCTAAACTAACCAGTATAATAGAGTCAACAAGGAAAACAAAAACAACATTCTACAGGGATTGGCCAAGATTTGTAACAGGAAGCCATAGAGGAAAATCCAGTGATAGCATCCACTGTGGGGCAATAGCTATGCAAGGAAGAAGAATTCTAAGGGTGACAGAAAATCAAGTGTGATGCTCATCAACTACAAACAATACAGCCCTGAATGTGAAATAAAAATATAATATGGACAATCTTGGATGTGGAATTAGAATGTTGAAGTAGCATCACTGAAATGGAACTTCCATGGGCATTTTTCTGTAGTGTTGTATCTGTTCTGAAATTTCCCAAAATAAAAGAAAGCAGAAAAGGTAAGAAGGTCAAGAGTAGACTATGTAAAACAGTGGAGAGAGTCCTATTAAGTTACTTACCTTCTGCTGACAAGAACAAAACTTGATTTTAACAGGGAGAAAGTTGGATGTATGTTTTTTTAAATACCATGCAAGGTACATTAGATGTCAAACTAGGGAACAAAAAGATAGCACAGATCTTTGCTCAACCAAGATACTCATTGCCTAATGGGGGCATCTGATAAGAAAATTGATCATTTCAAGATATAACTCTAGTGGGTGTGAAATGGCAACTCATTGTGCTCTTAATTTGCATTAATGTGATGACTGATGATGTTTAATATATTTTCATGTGTTTAGTGGCTGTGTGTGAGTGTGTGTGTGTGTGAGAGAGAAAGAGAGAGAGAGAAGAAAGAAGAGGAAAGAAAGAAAGAAAGAAAGAAAGAAAGAGGAAGAGAGGAAGGAAGGAAGGAAAGAAGGATGGAAGGAAAGAAGAGAGGAAGGAAGGAAGAAAGAAAGAAAGAAGAGGCCTGATACTTTTAAAATCAGGTATATCATTTTAATCAGTCATTTTCAACTGGGAGCTTTTGCCCTGCAGGGGACTTTTGACAGAATTTATAGATAATTTTGATCACCACAATTGGGGGGTTGCTACTGGCATCTAGTGGATAGAGGCCAGGAATGCTGCTAAACATCCTACAATACACAGGGCAGGAGCCCACAACAAAGAATTATCTGGGCCCCAAATGTCAGTAGTACCAGTATTGACAAACATGAGTTAAATGGCTTCCTGTTGACTTTATGATATGTCTCAAAACTTCCCCACACCAAAGCAGTAAATAGGCAGGCGCTTGCCATCTACACAGCATTACCTGAACCATACTCCCTATGTGCAGAACCTGCTTCTGTCCTTCAAAGTCCTATGATCTTTACCTGCTTGCAATGTCCAACATGCTTCTTCCTCACTGGGATACATTCTCTCTGCTCATGTTGGTCTAAGTGCTGCTTATAACTCTGGTCTTTGCATAAATGGAATTTGTCCACAGACACCTTCTCTGCTTATAATCACTTGCACTGTTTTTTTCTTCCAAAACATTTACCACAGTGAGAACAAGATAAATATACCTCTATTTGTCTAGCATCTATCTCCCCTAGTAGAATACAAACTCCATGAGGACAGAAACCAAAGCATTTATAATCATAAATTCACAGCACTAGCACAATGTCTTATAAGAGGTATCAAAATATTTTTAACATATGAACACTGGATAGAAAAATGGATAGTGGAAGGATATTATAGAAAAAGAAGCTAGGTATATTCTGAAATTTATCACTTGGGGTTGGCAACTGGGCAAGTTGCCACAGAGCATGGCAAGAGAAACTTCAAACAGTGGAGAGAAATTTCAAGCCGGTAATGAGGGTAAATTGAAGAAGGATGGTGTGGATACAAACACACCAACTTTGTTATAGAAAAGGGAAGCATAAGCTAAGAAAAGAGTGGCCTCTGTTACTTTTGCCTCTTGGAAGCGTTAGAGAGCTATCACAAAGATGCCACTTCTTCAGCATCTCACAGAGCTATAGAAATAACCCAAAACATGTAGGAAGGTGGCCTCTTTCACATCTCTATCCTCCAAATTTCATTCCCATGAATCTGGTGGAACTTAATTTGCAACCAGAATATCAAATTCAAATGAAGCTGGCAGATGCAGGTTTAAATGTCCAGGTTTTGGTTACAGAAAGTCCTACTAAGATGATGTAGGAATGGATGCTGAGACTCAACCATATTCAGCAAAGCACAATTGAGTAAGATCGTGGTTAGCTTCCTTAATTTTTTTCAATCTACTAGACCAAATATTTGCTAAGTTTCTCTATGAACTTTCAGGTCCTTTTTGAATTCATATGGCCTTTTCTATTAAATGAATCAAAATTAACTTTCCAATACCCGTGCCATAGACAAGTTCCAAAGAAAACTTGATTTGTAGATAGCAAAAGAATCTCTTAAAATCTTTGTATGTATGAATGCTGTGCATTGACATACACCATGGCTAGTTCCGGTAAAAATGTTTCCTTTGCTAACTAATCCCCTTTTCCCTGAACTTGCTCATAAAACTTCAATACAATAAAAAGAAACAAAACACTATGAACTAAAAATGCCCTCAAAATGCAAAACAGATGTAGGATGTTTTTAATACCAAATACCTTTTTTCCCTCATTTTATAACAAGGAAAATCAAAACTGTAATTTAGTTTCTTGATAGATGTATAGATATAGTCAACAGAAATTATTACATATACCTGAATATTTTTTCTTTTTTTTTTTTACAAGTGTACACATTTTATTGCACCATATTCACCCTCCAACCCCCTTTCCCCAACACCTCCTCCCACTGGGCCAGCCCTCCCTCCTGGGTAGGACTTATTCCACCCTCTTGTTCTCCAATTTTGTAGAAGAAAAAAGAGAAAAGATAAAATGAAAAGCATGACATTTTAGCTTGAGATAAAAGTAGCTACACAGGGAGTTTTCTTGTGATATTTCCATGTATGTATACATGTCTTACAACCCCAATTGGTTTATCTCCTCTGATTTTCTTCATTCTACCTTAGTCCCTTTTTTATGGTAGTTTCCGTCAGTTTAAGACTGGTATATTCATTCATGTATAGTAACTATATCAACCCTATCCAAGTTCTAAGTTTCCCTACCCTTCTCATGTGTAACCTCCCCTTGGTGTGACCAGTGTTTTTCATAATATTGCTACATTGGTATTAGGTCTATAGTCCACAAATGAGAAAGAACAATGTGGCTTTTGACCTTCTGTGCCTGGCTAATTTTACTTAAGATGATGTTCTCCAGTTCCATCCATTTACCTGCATATGACAAAATTTCTTCTTTTTTGTAGCTAAATAAAATTCCATTATATATAAACACCACATTCTCTTAATCCTTTTGTCAGTAGTGGGGCATCTTGGCTGTTTCCATAGTGTAGCTATCGTGAATAGTGCTGCAATAAACATGGGTGTACCAGTACTTACGTTGTAAGCTCACTCACAATCCTTTGGGTATATCCCTAGGAATGGCATTTCTAGATCATATGGCTTTTTCAAGAGTACAAATTAAACTAAATTTTCCAAAATTGATATTAACACATGGTCAGAAGAAAATGAAATATTAGACCTTAAAAGAGATCAGAGGAGAATACAAAAGACTTTTAAAGAGTCTAACAATCCAGTATATCCTATTTCAGTTAGTTTTTGTTTTTTAAGAATTGATTTTTTTTAGGATTTTATGAGTAAATGATCTCAGAAATACATTCTAGTACCTTTACTATTGAGACACAGGGACACATGGTTCTGATTATGGGATCAGACATGGAATAGATGAGGGAAGAATTAGAAGGAATAGATTGTGAAATTTGTGGGAGCATATGGAATTTATGATAGGATCTAAAAGGCTGCAGGAACTTAATGTTAGCTCAGGTAAAAGGAAAACTAATGTTTTCAATTACCAAAGAGTTGTTATTTAAGTGGAGACCCACAGCGTTAGTCAACAATTCACAATCAATCCCATTCCATTTCTGCTGGTACTTGTTGCTCGTGATAACATGAAACAATTCTGATAAGGAAACATTTAACTATGGGTTACCAAGTTCACCATAAAAAAAAGCAAAACGTTCCTGTTCCATTTAAATATCACTGCAGGTAAATATAATTTGAAGCAATTTATTGATAGGCTAAACTTTTAAGGGAAGTATTCAAGATATACTAATAGCTAGAGCAAATTACTCTAATGTGCCATAGGTAGGAAATGCTGGTATCAGGTGTTTTGAAGCTGGGTGGCGATGTAGTTAATACAATGTTGTAAGTGCACCTGCTGCCATTGAGTCGCTTACTTTAAAATGGTTAATTTGGTGTTATATGAAGTTCCCCTCAATTGTTTACATGTAAAAATAAAGGAATAAAATGTTTTAAGTCACTAAAAAGATAGACACAACAACAGGGCTAGGGATATAGCTCAGTAGTATAGTGCCTGCTTAGCATGTACAGTGTGGGTTCAATCCCCAGCACCAAAAACCAACCAAACGAAAAACATCAGCGAGAAAAACATATGTATGAGTCTGCTCTGCTATGCCAATCGTACCCTGTACGTACGTAATTCTCTACTAAATTACTAGAACTTTTTTTAACTGTTTCTGCTTTGGGGGGCATTCACCACACCAGCCGCACTTCCCAGACTTCACCTTAGGATAGATAAGAACTAAGTCAAGGGTCACCTAAACAGAGGATCAGTCATTTTTGTTATGTGTCAGTTCAGCAATTTTTAAAATTTTTATTTTATTCATATATGCATACAATGTTTGGGTCATTTCTCCCCTCTTCCCCCACCCTCTCTGTTACTCCCCGCCCCCTCCCTCTCCCCCTCTACCCCCTCGCAACACAGCAGAAACTATTTTGCCCTTATCTCTAATTTTGTTGAAGAGAGAGTATAAGCAATAATAGGAAGGACCAAGGGTTTTTGCTGGTTGAGATAAGGATAGCTATACAGGGAGTTGACTCGCATTGATTTCCTGTGCATGTGTGTTACCTTCTAAGCTAATTCTTCTTGAACTAACTTTTTCTCTAGTTCAGCAATTTTAAATATGTTTTAGGATAGAGGTTTGATTTAGATCTCAATCAAAGTAAAAGTAGGTAAAACCAACATATGTAATTAGAAGTCAGGATAAGGTTACCCTTGGTAGGGAGGGTAAGGACTGGAAAGGACAGCTCCAGGATTCTGGGATGGTGATGCTGTTTCTTGATCTTATGTTGGTGTCAAAAGTTCTCTCTTTGTGAAAATATTGAACAAAACACACGATAGATACAGTTTGAGGTATGTATGTTATACTCTGAGAAAAGACTTGATATACCTTTATTGCCTCATTTAGAAAAAGTTATATTCTTACATCTACATCATAGCAATTAATGGCCATCAATGATAAATACACAAAGTTCTTTGGACATGAAAAATTGTTTGTGGATATATTTAAGTGGCTCTTTAGAAGGCAGTTGTCAGTCTTCTAGTCAAAAATCTACTCTGGATCCACCTGTTAGCAACTGTTTCTTTCCCATTTCTCAGATGCTGCTGAATTCCAACCTCATAAACCTCTATTGTCAGTATCGTCTTGTCATCATTTTGGAAAGTGCAACTGCAGATTCTGCATAATACAAAACTTCTAACTAAGTTTTGTGCAGGATGCTACATTAGCAATGGGGCTTTTTTTGGGAGAGGGGTTAGAAGGTAAAAGATGGAATGTCTTGTTTCAATACAACAGGCCATTAATGCAAATCTAAACCATTAAGTTCCCTCAGACTTCTTAAACAACTTAGTCTAGCAGTTATGACTTTTGAATGGTAGATTATGCTGGCAAAACAGGATGTACAATGTGAGATTATATATACATACATGTATACACATATATATATACAACTTCTGGATGATTTATAAACTGAGTTGTTTTATAGAGTGGACCGTGCTTTGAATTATGTAGATTCATTTTCCCTGAAACAGCTGAAATTTTTTAAAGGTGCAAAAATTAAATTTTTCTCTCTAAATTATAAAATATAAATCAAAAAACACATTAAAAGGAATTAAAGAAAGGTCTAGGTTTCCTCACTTTCAGAATAAGAGTCATCTAACTCATACTTGATAAAATTCAAGTCCCCTTAGTTTAGGGGACATTAAATTTGAAAATCCATTTTACTGAGGTTTCCCCATGTGTCGGGCACAATACAAAACAATGCATATGCACTTGCTCATTGAAGTGCTACAATCTGCACATTACAGTTAAGGAGACTGAGTTTGCCAATTAAGCAATTTGCTCACAATAAGATCTGAATTTGGAAAGTACAGGGAAGAAAAGAAGGAATGACAACTGAAAACCTTCCCATTTCCAATTGTTGTGGAACACAGAGTCAGGGTTCTGGGCATGGAAAACAGGCATATCAAGAATTGGCAGGCCTATTATAGTTTTTGATACTTTCTCCTTTCCTCAATGTAATGTCCAATTAAAGCAAAGCTAATGTCCAAAAGACAGGAGGCCAATCTCACAATGTCCCCTACTCCCAAGCTGAGACCGAGAAAGTAAGCCTCTTCTTACTGTCTGTCTCACTATAATTCTCCCATATGATCTTAATACCACCTCCCATCACCAAGAGCCTGATCATACTTGAATCCAAAGTAAAAGCAAGAATACAAAGTTGCTTCCTTTAATGTGATTAGTGAAACAGGTAGTTATGAAAGACTAGTAGTTTATCTGTTTACCAAGTTCAGAATGGATTTAAACTTGACATGGACACACCATTACTGATGCTAAAATATTAAAACATTTCAAATCTATTCTCATCTTCCCCCATACCCTGGGGACCCTCAGGCCTCCCCATGATCAAGCAGTGAAAGAAAGAGCTAATGTCTGGCCCGGTGCAACCTGGTTTCTCCAGGCTGTTGCTTCTGATCTTAGTTACATGCTATCTACGGAGCTTGGCCTATTTCAGAGCTTTGACTACTGTCCTTAGAACATCCATAGCCTCACCAGGACTTTGGTAAGGAGCCAACAAATTATGCATGGCACAGCACCCTCTGGGTGACATCTCCCATTCCATATGGTGACCAGAGATTATGGTGCTTTGATCACAAAAGAAACAAGAAATAATCTCTTTATAATCCTAAATAGCCTAAAACTCATCATTTTTTTATGTCTTGTTATGTATTACACTTTCTAATGGGATACGGAGAATCTGTTTTATGAGTATGCCTGCCCTTCCTCTTTGTAGACAAGAAAGAAAGATTTTTAAATTTTCAAGTGCGATCAGATATATGAAAAATTTTTCCTTCCACCAGTCTCTTTTCCTTTAGGTAAAGCCATGGGGATATACCCCGAGGAGAGGAAGCAGCAGGTATTTTCCCAAGCCAGTCCCTAAAGGAAAGACAGCACAGATTTCCCTGGCCAGTGACACAAAATCAAACCAGGCAGCCTCTCAAAAATTGTCTCTTTCCTCTTCCCAACAACCCTACTAAAATTAAAAAAAAAATTTTCCATTGTATATCAATGATTCAAAAGGAATGTATGACTATGAGTTAAGACAGCCCAAGCATCAGGGACATATCAGGGAATATTCCAGAAGATTTGAAAGACTATTCATGATTATGTCATTGAGACCTTTCCACCTCTTACATGGAAATATAACAATTGGATGAATTTTACAAAATTTGAACATAGAAATAAAATTAAAGTCACGAATCAGTGAAAATTTACACGCAAATCAAAGAGTTGTGTTTTATGTCATACTTTCCGAGTTCATTCACAAACCTTATCCCAGTGGTTTTCACAATGTGGTTTCCAGACTAGCAGTACCAGCATCACCCAAGACTCTGTGAGAAATGTAGATTCTCAAGCTCCATCCCAGGCCTGAATCAGAAAAGGAGGTTGAGACCCAGCAACAGGAGTGCAACTAAGCTTTCCAGATGGTTCTGATGAATGCTCAAGTGTGAGAAGTACTACTTTATTCAATTGGTTTCTCCCCTGACATGAAATAGGTAGGGAATGTTGTATTACCACAGTTTTGGACAAGAAGCAACAAAGTTTCAAAGAGGACAGGTGACTTACCTAATGTCACACAGCTGACTGGCCAGAGAACCAGCAGGTAAAACAGGCTTTTGACTCAAGATCCAGATCTCTTTTTATACACAGTCTCACAAATATACAATAAAAATAGCTAGATAGAGGAAACTGGCTTGATTCTAGAAGGGCTAAAATGAACTGGGAAGAGAAGAAAGGATGTGCCTCAGGAGCATAGTGGTAACACTAAGAAAGTCAGCTGGTCTTAGTCCACAGAGCACAGGAAAAGAGCCAAAGCACCTGCAGAGTAGTTCATCATGGTCCAGATAACTTGTCTCCAGAGTACAGTCTGGGTTTTCCTTTTTAAAAGACCTGAAATCCTACTGGCTCTCTCTTGTATCTGAATCCTTCCCTTGGAACCTCCCCTGAATTTCCCTGCTGCAATGCTCAGAGGAAGTTTTTTTCACCTTCTCCTTTTTGCAATAGTATTTGACTATTTTTGTTATTCTTATACTCAGCACATCACTCATAATCTCTCTCATTGGGTTTTTTGACCATTTTTGTCCCTTCTACCTAGCCCATCAGGTTCATAATAGAAGGAATATTATGTACTTTTTTCTTTCCCCAGCACTTAGTTCGGGGCTGGCACTAATAAGTGAGCAAGGAATATTTGTTATATAAATGTACATAACACAAATCACCTGCTTTACTATCCCAAAATATATTATCACAGAAGACCCTCATTCTCAAAGTGGCATTGTCTAATTTCTCCCAAATAAGAAATTATGGATAATTATTTAAAATATAGTTTAAAATCATCACTGTAAAGAAATTCAGACCTTGTGCTATAACACCTCCCTTTTTTATGAGAAGTTGCTTTCTCTCTTCCCTTTGCCCTTCCTTCTCTTTCTCAGTAAATCCATCATCACATTCCCTATGTAAGGATCTCAAGAGAGGCAAAATTGTTTTATTTGTTGAGCTGCACTTACTTCTCCTTCCTTGGCACAAACAAAACATCTAATTGTGTCTGAATTTATTGTTTAGACTCTATTCCATTTATAAAAACTTCTGGTCCTTCAGACGGAGGCAGAAAGGAAAAAAGTGCAAAGTCCATGGTAAAAAGATGCATGTTTACATCCCTGCCTACAGCATTTGATATGTGGCTTAGACTGCAAGTTCTGTTTGCACTTCCAACTGGACAAAATATAGACACAGACGCACTCAGCTAAGTAATTGGATTTGCTACCTGGAATATTTAAATTGTTTTCAGACACTGGAAATTGGCTTAAGAAGATTAAAGAAAAATACCCTGGAGGATAACAGGCTATAATTTACTAGGTGGAAAATCTTTTCACCAAGAGGAACGCCTCATTCTCCTATAATTCCTCCTGATTAAGAGATGTATTAGTTATTTGTAGCTGAATTTCCGTAGATCCTGACTTTCAAGTTTATTCTTACCAATTCCTTTGAATAGCACCGAGGATATAAATTCATTCCATAAGGTACTCGTTTCCAGCGGGATTTATTAATGAAAGTAATTTGAAGGTTAATTGAGGGTGGAGGAAAGGAAGAGGTCAGTTGAAGTACCGGGGTCTGGACTGCATTATAAATCTCTGGAGACGCCAGAGCTGGGCTGTGCTCTACCCTAACTGGCACACACACAGGTACATCGTGGATGAGCATCTTGTCTGGTTTATTTCAAAGCGAAGACTCCAGTCAGCTCATCTCTCCAAAACTGGCCTTCTCCACTTGCTTACAAGCCCACTAAACCCTCCTTGACCTTTCGGTGGCCCCCGTCGGCTCACTAGCTCCACCCAGGTGTGTCCTCCCCACCCCTTCTCAGGGCCCCTCGCTCCAGAGCCAGCCGCTAAAGTTTGGCATCAAGGACCACCTGTAGGCTGGACCTTTGTGTCCTCTGCCGCACGACTCATATAAAAGCACTAAGAGGGTTAGCAATCACTAAACAGTTTCGGACTTGGGGGCCATTCCTTATTGAAAGGGGACAAAAAAGGTAATGGGATGGGCTAGCGGGCAGAGAGGGGCGCGCCTGGTTCATAGCCGGAGCTTTCCATATGTTCCCAACTTCGTACTCCTCACTTTCCAAACTCTCAGGTCCTGTCACCAAGCAAAGCCCGCCCCTCCAGCTTCATTGGCCCCGAAGACTTAAGACCCTCAAGGGGCGCCTGCCAGACCCAGCAAGGACGTCAACTCTAAATCCAGAGGACATAGGAGCGCGCGCCGAAGCTCCTGCCCTTCGCCATCCACCTTTGCAAATGACAACCTGTGAGACCTGAAGCTGCCCCTGCCCGCTCCCAGTGTACCCATTGCGTAACGCGCCCCTCGCCCCACCCCCACGCAGCCCGCCCTGCTGGGTGCCCGGACCAGCCGGGAGCCACCCCAATACTTACATCATCCCACTTGACGAATTTGGTGCCTTTCTTGAGGCTGTCGGACACGCACACGGGCTTGAGTTGCAAGGCGTGCACTCCGGGTTGAGCCCCAGCCATCTGGGCTCATCGGGGCTCCGGGTGGCCCGGGCAAGCGTGGCAAGGACCGGGCGCGGGGCGCCGGGCACGGGTTCCTTTCTCTGCTCGGGAGGCGCTCGACTCCGCTCTCCAGCTGGCCTCCCCCCGGCCTCCTGGCCTCCGCACCTCTCTCCCGCGCCGCTCAGTAGGCGGGGCGCGCGGGGGCGCAGTGCCCGGCCATGTCCCGGGCGGGACGTGGGGTCGGGAGCCCGCGGTGGATGCCGAGCCTCGGAAGACGAAGCGAAGGCTGGCCGGGTAGCCCGAGCTGCCAGCCGCCGCAGGATCCTGCTCCTCCTCCGCCGCCGCCTCAAAGCGCACCATTCAGCACATCCTCTATACACAGAGGGAGAGAGCGAGTGACACACGCTCCGCGCCCCCCTCCCGCCCTGCTCCTTCCCCTCCTCCCTCTTCTCCTCCCCCCCCCCCCCTTCTCCGCCACCCTCGCTCGCTCTGTCCGTCCTTCCCCCAGCGCTCCCTGCCCAACTTTGCGCGCTGGGTCAGGCGCCAGGAAGCGGGAACGCAGCGGCACCTCCCGGCTCCCGGGCCCTACTGCAGCCAACGCCTGTGCCTCCCGCACGCCCTCTAGCACGCCGGTGCCCTGGTGCTGGACTGCAAGGGGACATCTGGGAGCTTGGGGTGCCTGTGGGGTTTTTGGGGAATTTGAGAGCATCGCTGGACCTTGTCCGAGTAGGAAAAGGGGGAGTTGGAAAGAAGCAAAGAGGCAACCCACAGCTTTCCGTTCTCGCTGAAGTTGTCCAGCCTTTTTCAAAAGAGAATTGTTATTAGCAGAGAAGAGAGCAGTTGAGAGGCTTGGAGTGAGAGCTCTTTGGAGAAACCTCAGGGTATAGGAGAGTTGGCAGCGCGCTGGGCAAATAGTTAAGTCGTGCTTTTGAGATAAAAAGGTCCATCCTGAAGGAAACAAAGGTTTTATTTAGGAGGAAGATAATAGGTGTCTTTCTCTCCCCCCCTCTCTCTCTCACGCACACACACACACACACACACACACACACACACACACACACACAGAGAGAGTCTCACACACACACACACAGAGAGAGAGAGAGAGAGAGAGAGAGAGAGAGACTTTTATTTGATATAAACTTGCTCATTTTGGAACATAGGTCCAGGAGGGTCTTCATTCAGTCAACAAACCTTTCTCGTTTGAGAAAAGGCTGAGAAGACAGGAGAGAATGGACCCAATTTCAAAGATTGATTATATCAAGTGATTGAGAACATGTGGAGCAACTGGAACACTCATCCATTGCTGGAGGGTATAAAAAATGGTATAGCCACTTTGAGGACAGTCTCTTAGAAAGTTGATCATTTACTTCTCATACAATCCAGAAAGTCTACTTCCAGGGTTTTTTCCCAAAGAAATGAAAACATATACACATACTTGTACAGTAATGTTAATATAGTTATTTTCGAAATAGTACCAAACAGAAAAACCAAAAATGTCGATCAGTAGGTGAATGGATAAGTACTTGGTGGTATGCCAAATACTGTCACACTATTCCACCAATGAACATGTAAAGGCATGGATGAATTGTTCAGACTTTAAGCTTAGTGAAGGAATCTAGACACAGTAGACTCCATGCTACATGATTCCATTTGGGGAAATTCTAAAATAGGCAAGTTATTCTGTGGACAGAAAAAAGATGAGTGATTACCTGTGGCAAGGAGTGGACAAAGATGGACAGGGAAGGGACACCAGGAAACTTTGGAGAATGATGGAAATATTTTATATCGTTTACATTTGTTAAAAGTCATGAAACAACACATAAATGAGTACATGCTATTCTAATTAAATCGTATCTCCAAAAGGTTGATTTTAGAAAAAAAGAAACTGTCCTTGTCTTCTGTCCCCAGGGTCTCTATGAGCCAAAATGTATAAACTTGATCAAAATGATTACCAAAATCTGATGGGGGAACTTTACTATTAAATAGTCTAAAACATTGAAAAATTATTTATTGAGCCAGGCAGAAAGGCATATTACCTGTAATCCCAGCTACTGGGGAAGTAGAGGAGGATTGCAAATTTAAGGCCTGTCTGGGAAAATTAGAGAGACCTTGTGTTAAAATAAAAATAACATAAGGACCCCGGGATGTAACTCAGTGTTAAAGGACTTGCCTATCATGCGTGATGCCCTGGGTTCAATTCCCAGTTCCTGGGAGGAAGAAGGTATCATTCATCAGCTCTATGCTTGGCACAATTATAATCACATGTACAACCTGGTGAACAAGGTCCCTGACTCTTGTCTCTTGGGGGCCTTGCCTTGTCCCTAGAAGCCACTTGACATGAAGAATTTCATTAAAGACTGACTTGTTTCATTCTGTTCACGGGTCCCTAAACCAAAACCCGAATCCAGCATCCAGTCATTTAAACTAGTGGTCTCGGCTGGCTAGTTACCTCAGGGAAGGCATTGGTTCCATTCTCACATTGATCTTTATTTGAGAGGACTACAAACAAACTCTGCTTCCAGGGCTCCAGGCCTTCTCAGGTGTCATTGCAACTGATCCTTCCAGACTGTTCTGTTCTTTCCTTTCCCCCCTTTCATTTTGCCCTCAATTACTTTACTATCCATTGGAAAGATTACTGAACAAATAAGTTTTACCTCTCAGAGTAACTTAGGAATGTAAGGCAGAAAATGGCTATGTCCACTAAAAATGGGAATTTCAGGGTTAGAAATGGGCTCTAAACAAAATGAGAAGGCCCACTGTGTCCTTGTTCTCTGATCCTTGCCTCTCCCTGTACCCGCATATTTTATATTTGGTAGTTTATACCACAGTAATGTTGGGCAATGTGACATGCTTTTGCCAAAGTGATATTTGAGAGTGTAATATGAACAAAGGCTTATAATATTCTTGCAAGGAGGTGGGGACTTGCCTTCATTTTTTTGTTTTGTTTTGTTTCTTCCTTTTTTTTTTTTTAATTACTGCCATGACATAAACTTGCCTTTGGGAGCCTCTGATCCAAAGAGACAGCTATAGCAGACCTAGGTCCAGTTTGCAGATTGGAGGCAAGTCCAATGGAACCCATCCGAGATCTGCTAGAACTCATTCAGCCTGAGAAACCACTAAACATAGCAATAAATGCTCATCTTTGAATGCTGCTGAGTAGGTGGTCATATGTTAAGCACCATAATAGTGGCAATGGATGGATGAGTACTTCATGAGGCATTCTTTATCCCTTCAAGATGTTATTGTGAATGTAAATTGAAAAAAAATTAAAGTAAAGCTGCAGAATTATAAACAGGTTTTCTTCAAAACAAACTTGGACTGTAGGAGCTCTTTCTACCAACCAAACAATTCATCATGCGGATAAGGCTGAAAGCAGTTTGGTTCAACTCCCTCATTTTCCACACCTTTTGTTAAGGGTACAAGATCGAAATGTTTTTTAAGTGTTGAGATTTTTGCCATGCCAAGGGACATACGAAATCATCCAAATTTGTGTGAGCCAGGCCTGTGATCCATCAAATTCAGTGCTTTGTTCTGTTTTTTTGAAACAATGGGAAGATCTGTGTTCTGTGAGAGCACAGAATTGCCCTCTGGAATGTCAGCTGGCAAAGCTAACCTTTATTGAGCACTCCCTCTAGGCCAGAACACTAAGCTGAGTACTTCCCAGACACTCCATAATATAACCCTTACTATTCATCTGCACCCTCCACCCTCTGTCTTACAAGCAAACCCTGAATTGTTTAGCTGGCAACCATGCTTAGGGAAGGTGGTCCATTTCTCTTCCCAAGGAATTAACTATGATCTGTCTAAACCAATTATAGTAATTCCATTCTCCTTTGTCTATAACTTGTTTAGAACGTACACGAGGAGCCCAGATCTGACCAATGGCATGGATGTGGAGGTGCTTCTGGGAATCATCCCCTCTCCTTTGCTCCCTTTCCTTATGAATAATAGAAAGATGCAAAGAGCCTTCTCGTTCCTTCTGGAGATCCTTAACCCTTTGAATGATCTCTACACTTCTTGATAAGTATAATAATCAATGACTTTATTAGTTAAGTTTTAATGTTACTTTCAGTTGATCTGATGTATAAAATTATTATGCCCTACTTTGCTAATTATAATTCTGAGTCTTGGAAAAAGTGAAATAATTTCAAAGTCACATAACTTGGAATTGAGACTGGAGACCCAGGAAGTCTGATTTTAAAACCTTGACTCTTAACCACCACAGTAGTCCCTTCTACCACTTACTACACAGATATGAGTAGCTTCTCATTTTTAACCACAATGTAATATATAAATATTCCTAATTCCCCTAGAAACTCTATTGCAGTATGTAGCTCAGTCTCCTACCAGTTCATAATGCATCAGAGGCCTGCCACAGTAGAAAGGAGAGGTGTTTGGATTTGAGTAGGCCTGTATTTTAACAGCCAGTTCCACCAATTACTACTTGTGTGACCTTGGGAAACTCTCTTACCCTTTCTGAAATACAACATGCTATTATATGTGAATAATAGTTATGATGAAAGCTCAGTATGTGCCAGGCACTGTTCTAAAGAGTTTTATGTTCTTACTGCATTAATCCTCACATTATTGCATGAACTAGCTTACTGTTATCTTTATTTTATACTTGAGGAAACTGAGTCAGAGAAGGTCAAAATGGTTGCCCCAAATTTTCCAGCTAGTAAATGAAAGAACCAGAATTTAACCACAGGTAGTTTGGTCCTTCAGTCTGAAAATTTAATCCCTGAACTAAGCTATCTTGAAGAGTGATTATAAAGATCAACTAAAATCATGTATGTAAGTCCCTGTCCCATAGTGTTAATCAGCAGTAAGTTAACATGCTTCTAATAATTATTCTAAAATTATACCATATTGCCTTTATGAGCCCTAAAATAGCTCTTTCAGTCTTCAAAGATAGCCTCCTAATTCTGTGGTCTGTGATTTAGTCAGCTTCTTTTTGCCTACATTGATTCTATAAACTTTAATCATATCCATTTTCATTTTTAACCTCCTAGAATTGAAAGGCTATTTTCCATCATGAATAAATGAGTTCTAATTGCATCTAACATCGGATTCCTCTAACTCTATCTTTTTTGAAATAGTGGAGCACTATGAAGAAAAAATACCCAGGATCAACTTTGTAATAACCACATCTCAGTTACAGTAAATAGTCTTTGACACATAAAACCTTCCATGTGTGCTGCCCCCCCCCCCAAATCTCCCTGACTGGATGGCTAGGGTGCCAATGATAGTACAGTGACTCTGGGAGCCACAAGTTGAAGAAGGCAAAGCTTCTATTAGCTACAGTCCCCGAATAGCTCTCTGGAAGGTCACCCTGATGAGTTGCTCACCTGCCCAGTACAGTGATATGAATAAAAATTACATTTTTAGAGTATTTGAGCCAAGAATTAGATGTCATTGGCATCGTGGTTATTGTTGCATTTCATATTAATAAAAGAGACAAGGTTTTACACATCTTAGATGGTAAATAACAAAATGCATCCTGATGAAATTGCCAAGTTCTGACTCAGTGAGGTCTGTAATCTGGAGAAACACTGAGACGGGCAGAACCTCAAAAGACAACTTAAAGTTACTGCCAGCACATGGAAAAGAGCATACTTTCCATTCCCTGGAGGCTCTTACTTGAACCCTTTCTTAACAGCAAATATTTCCCAAAAATCTATCACAAAAGAAAAAAGATGGCTTTTGTTATGTTACAAAAAATGGTAGATTTTTTTTCTTCTTGAAAAAAGACCTTATATTCATTTAGGATCTACTTTACCTTTCATTTAAAGCAAAGATTTCATTGAAATTGGATGATTGCCTTAAACATGCTTCCAAAAAAGAATTTGGAAGCTCGAAAAATGTTTAAGGAGAGACACTCAGCAGAATCTGGATTTCATAGAAAATGCAGGTGTTAGAGAAGGAGGATGGCAGAAACAATGGCTCAAAACTGACAAGAGAACAGGAAAAAGGAAGGAAACCTAAAACTTGAAAGTGTGCCCATTGTAGAGGAGCTAATAAGATAATTTTAAACTGACAGAGGCCACTATGGGAAGGTAACCGGGAAGTAGTGAAGAGGTCTGTAGAGATGAATCAATTTGGGTTGCAATACACATGTGCATGGAAGCAATGCTAGGAATCTCTGCATAGCTATCTTTATCTCAAGCTAGCAAAAACACTATGTATGTCTTTCTTATTATCGCTTATGTCTTCACTTCAACAAAATTGGAGAAGAGGAGGGCAGAACAGGATCTGCCTGGAACCGAAGAGGGTAGAGGGGGAGAAGGGGGTAGGGTGTGTGGGGGAGAAATGACCCAAACAATGTGTACACATCTGAATAAATGAACAGACAATAAAAAACTGACAAGAAATATCACCTTACCCTATTTCCCTACCCACCAACTCTGAACCCTCAGATGGAGTGAAGACCACAGTGTCAAATCATAGTGTTCATGAAGCCGTTTATCTTCCAGATATGTATCTTTCCTGTTTATGAAGATAAACATCAGTGCACCCCTCAAGATTTCTAGAAAATTTCACTGCCTCCCTTAAGATAATCAAACATTTATTGTCTTATAAATGTGCCATTTCTTTCTTTCTCTGTGGTATAAAATAAAAATACATAGTTTTGATTAATTCCACTGGTACTCTATTAACAAGTAAGCCCAGATAGTACTGCATATCTGTAGCTGGATATGTCTTATATATGAAGATTGGGAACTGGCTGAATTACATAAAGATAAAAGAATATAAAACTTGGGTCCATAACAACCATGTAGCAACAAAAGCAACTTGGCAACAGCAAAACCCATGATAAAGAAAAATATAAACATCACCTTGCAAAATACATGCTTCCTATAAAATAAGGTTTGAGGTGTGTTTTTTATAACTGTAAAAATTAATCTTCTCCATAAACACATGATGTAGTGATCAATCTTGACTGCCAATTCGACTGAATTGAGAATACCTAAGAGTTTAGTGAAGTATACTTCTGAGTGTGTCTGTGAAGACATTTCCAAGGATGATTGGATTATGAGGGCTTGACTTAGTCAATGTATTAATTCATTGATGGATTCAGAATTTGAATATTGGGATGTGTGTTAACTGTGGAAGGTGGGTCACGATTGAAGGAAGCATGCCCTTCTGCCATAATGTACTGCCATAGCACAGGCTCAGAACCATGGAATCAGCCATGAACTGGAACCTTGAAAACAGTGAGCCAAAATGCACCCTTCCTCCTTAAGTTGTTTTCTCAGGTATTTTGTCACAGTAATGAGAAGTCTGACCAGCACACTTGAGAAATTCAGTTACTAAACTAGTACTTCTCATTAGTGTTATTTGTATAAATGAAATATAAAGCTGTAACAAGCATATATAGATAGATAATAGCCTAGCTTTCATAAACATGGCTAAGTCCTATTCTCTGGGGTTTCTCTTTTATCCCATACATGTCAAAGGATAATAGTCACCCAAAATTTGTTAATTGAGGTCCCAGAGTGTGCTAGGTAGTATGTTCGGTTCTGCAATTTGATTTCTCACTTTCATAACGCCAGCATATGAAACCTACATAAATGAGAAGCTATTGATATCACAGCTCCTTGCTATTCAATGTGTAGTCCACAATCCAGTAGCATTACCATTGCTTGGATGATTCTTAAAGAATCTTAGGCTCCACTCCAAACCTACTTTAAGACAGGGTACATTTTAGTCATAAATATAAGGGATTGGTATGCACATTAGAGTGGAGAAGCACCTATGGCAATCTAAAAGGGCCAGAATCAGGCAAGTGATTCCCTAGTATCCTAGAGTTCTGGTTCCAACTTCCTTAAGCACCACTTTTCTCTTCTCTTCTCTTCTCTTCTCTTCTCTTCTCTTCTCTTCTCTTCTCTTCTCTTCTCTTCTCTCCTCTCCTCTCCTCTCCTCTCCTCTCCTCTCCTCTCCTCTCCTCTCCTCTCCTCTCCTCTCCTCTCCTCTCCTCTCCTCTCCTCTCCTCTCCTCTCCTCTCCTCTCCTCTCCTCTCCTCTCCTCTCCTCTCCTCTCCTCTCCTCTCCTCTCCTCTCCTCTCCTCTCCTCTCCTCTTCTCTCCTCTCCTCTCCTCTCCTCTCCTCTCTTCCCTTCCCTTCTCTCTCTTCTCTCCTCTCCTTTCTTCTTCTTCTTTTCCTTCTCCTCCTCCTCCTCCTTCTCCTCCTCCTCCTCCTTCTTCTCCTCCTCCTCCTCCTCCTTCTTCTTCTTCTTCTTTTTCTTCTTCTTCTTCCTCCTCTTCTTCTTCTTCATCCTCTTCTTCTTCCTCCTCCTCCTCCTCCTTCTTCTTCCTCTTCCTCTTCCTCTTCGTCTTCTCTCTCTCTCTCTTACACTAGCCTTGAATTCGTGATCCTCCTTCCCAGTGCAGGATTATTAGAAATCAATTTCATAGCAAAGAATACCTTGGCATTAAGGAAAATACAGCTGTTTTGTTATAAAATAATCATAGTACTTTATAGGCATGTATCTTAAGCTTCATGTCCTGATATGTTTATTCCTTGCAGAATAACTGAGGTCTACTCTGTGTAATGGAGTAGCATGCTGAGCTTTGATGAATGACTGAACTTGGGCAAAAAAAAAAAAATCATCTTGACACCACACTCCGTGAGTAACATGCTGATCATTGGAAGGTTTATGTTCTCTTCCATTGTCTTCACTAATATGTTACTCATATTAGACTATGTCCTTATGTGCTGTTGTGAAAATCAAAATTGAACCATTGAAAAATTTCACTATCACATTCCTTAATTTCTGTAATTACAAAACTAGTTTGTCCCAATGACTTTCCTCTTCTCATTCCTGGATGGTAAGAGAACTGATTTTTGCTCTCATAGTACAATAACTAGTGCTACTCAGAAAAATGGCACTACATGATTATAAGATGCTAATGCTTGATATTTGCACTTTTAAATATTGTAATTAACAATTTACATAATTACTTATCCCTTTTGTATGTATTTGATTTTGATCCATCAAATGCTTTTTATAACTTTTAATGAGAACAATTAACAAGGGGATTGGACTATGAGCACATGATAAAAGCGAGAGCACACAAGGGAGGGGTGAGGAAAGGTAAGACACCTAAAAAACTAGCTAGCATTTGTTGCCCTTAATGCAGAGAAACTAAAGCAGATACCTTAAAGCAACTGAGGCCAATAGGAAAAGGGGACCAGGAACTAGAGAAAAGGTTAGATTAAAAAGAATTAACCTAGAAGGTAACACCCACGCACAGGAAATCAATGTGAGTCAATGCCCTGTATAGCTATCCTTATCTCAACCAGCAAAACCCCTTGTTCCTTCCTATTATTGCTTATACTCTCTCTACAACAAAATTAGAGATAAGGGCAAAATAGTTTCTGCTGGGTATTGAAGAGGGGAGCGGGAGGGGGTGGAGTGGGTGGTAAGGGAGGGGGTGGGGGCAGGGGGGAGAAATAAACCAAGCCTTGTATGCACATATGAATAATAAAAGAAAAATGAAAAAAAAAAAAAGAGAACAATTAAAATAGTCCATTTTTGGAAACATTAATTTTAAGTAATAAATGTACCCTATATTCGTACTCTGATTTTTACTCAGAGACAGCAAAAGGTTGGTCACGGCTTATCTGTTGACAAGCCTTCATTATAAAGTTGTTTAATAGGTTTGTGTCCTCAAGAATGTTAGATAAAAATCTACAGATAAAGGTTAGCCTGCACAACTTTACAGAAAAATGTATGTTTCATATCTAAAAAATAGTTGCTTAGTGGTGGTGATGATGTCATTGTGTGAGCAAACACATGAGTGCATGTGTGTGTTCATGTTTAAAAGCTCCCATTAATTTGTGTGTCAGAAATATTTGCCTACATTTTTCAATAAGTAATGCCATAGACACATTGTTTTTAACATTTACATTTAGTTTCAGCAAATTATAGAGACACTTAGTTTTAAAGGATCAAATAAATCTACAATGTTTCTTAGAAATCAAAGCAGCCCCTGTCATATCTTCACCCAATTTCCATCTCCTCAGACATAAATATTTCAATTATTTTAGTCAAATCTTTTGGCATTTAGCCCCATATTATTTAATATTATATTTATCCTTACATGCTGATTTATTCCATTCACTGTGTGTTGACTTCTGAGTACTAACGATGAAGAAATTGCTTTTTGCATCACTCTCTCCCCATCTTTTCCTTGCCCTCATTATCTCACCACAAATAAGGGTTTATCTTAATTTTGGTTAGCTTAATATTTCATGTTTATGTTATTGTTATATATTATACAATATGTAATTATAATATTTTATACACTTATGTATATATTCACAGCTGAATTTGAGTGATGCAACTGCCACAATTACTTTTCATTTCTTGTACAACATTTTGTTCTGGGTACCTTATTTTATCATTTGGTCAACTTGTTTTGTACTTACCACTAATTCAAGAGAGACATAGTCCCAGTTGTTGAAAGCTCCCTGGGGGTGACATATGCAGACATGCTCAGTATTGTCTCTCAACCTTTTTTTGAAGAGGTAATTTCAAGAAATGTCTGCCCTTCTCCAATCTGGGTTCTACCCTTTACCAGCAGGCTGAGAGTTCCCTTTGCCCCATGGTTGTTTTGGAATTCTTTATTCTTGTCTTTAGAATGTTTGCCTAACCCCCTTGCTTTCAAGGATTTTATTTTTCTGTGGCTTCCTGAGACATGCAGGTAGGTAAATTATTTGAGAGTTGACATGTCTGAAAATGTCTTTATTTTGCCCTTCATGATTAAGTGATAGATCAACTGAAGAGAAAAATTTTAGCTTAGAAATCAGTTTATCTCATAATTTGGAAGGCTTACTTTCTCTTCCATTGCTTTTAAGCAATCTAATTATCTTTTTTGATTCTCCAAGAAGCAATCTTTGTTTTATTTTCTCTCTGGAAATTTGTGAAGCATTCTCTTTGCTGCTGGTGCTCTGAATTTGTGTGATTTTGGACTTTCGTTTGTGTTATTTTCCTTTACTTAACCAAGCATTTCTTACATTCTTTTAACTTAGAAATTTATGTCTTCTAATTCTGGGAAATGTCTTAGAATTATTTCTGGGTTACTTCTAAGCCTTCATTTTCTCTTCTGGAATGCCTCCTAGGTTAATCTTCTAATTTTCTTATCTCTTCTTTCCTGTCTTCCATGTCATTATCTTTTTGTTCTACTTTCGATAGAATTTTTTAACTGCCTCTCCCTACTCTTCTGTCTGTTTCATCTCTGCTATGATGCTTTTGATTCTGAAGAGCTTTTCTTATTCTCTGGATTATTATTTTTATAACATTCTTGTCTCATTACCAGCTCCTTCCATAATGTTAATTTACTTTGCTTATTTTTAAAGTCTTCTTTTGGCTGGTCTTTGCTACTGTTCTGGCTTGCTTTTTATCCATTTTTCACTTCAGACTCTTCCCACAAATATCTGATGATCTTTGCCAGCCATTTTATTTTAATGTGTGGAGCAAGGAAGAAAAAAAAGAACCAATTGACAGCTATAGGCACATGGCAGGGCTTACTATATGTTTACATTATGCATATTGCTTCACTGTATGGATAAGGAATGTTTTACCCTCAATTTAAATGTGAAGAAAGTGTATTGAGGAAGGTGAACTACTCCTTATCAATGTTGTATAATTAATCATGTGGAGCCAGGATTTGAATCCAAAACTCGTCTGTCTCTAAAATAGATGATTTAAATATTATAAAAATCTCAAACAAATAATGAATTAGTGAATATGACGTTAACATAGACAATCGGTCATGTTGGACAAATAAACCCAACTTAGAATCGTTAAACCTAAAGTTTGCACAGGTTTTAATCTTTATATGTAGCATGGAGATTGGCCCAGATCTTTGGGCTCAAAGCAACTCAATAATCTGAAAAGATAAAACTTTAGAAAAACAAGAATTCTTGCTAGAATGATAGACAATGAATTGTTGGAGTAACAGTAGTTTTTCCATGTAATTCCTATTATGTACAATTCTCTGATGTTGTAAAACCCTACTAGTACAGGTGAAAACATCACAGGTTGGAGTATAACGTGTCAAATTACTTTCCCAGTTCATGACTAGTTAGAAAACTGTGGAATATTCCACATGTTATATGTGTTAGGTTTTATCATTTCAATCCTTCTCTTAGGAACAAACGTGGCTGAGCAGCTGCTTTTCCCTTATTCTGAAATACTTAAAACCACCAATAATGTTAAAGTCACTGTTTGCTTCAGTACATCATTTTATATTGTATGTAGGAATTATCCATTTATTTTCCCAATAATTTTCTCTAATTCTATCGTCTCTATAACTAATATTAATGTAAGCAAAATCTTTGTTATTAGATAAGGCCAATCCCCCTAAAAAATGCTATTATCATTGACCTGAGTCCTCATTAGAGTTCTGTGTTTAAATAAAGAAATTGTTAACAACTGCAGAAATAAAGAATTGTAACTACACATACTTTTTGATACTGAGAGGTATGAATATAGGTACTATGTTATATTTTGTCCTTTGTATTATATAATACATTTATAATATATGTACACATATAATGTTATATATGTATATTACACATAAAACAAAATATGCCTTTTGTTTTATAACTCATATTTCCAAATATTAATAAGTAAAGATAATTTTCCTCCTTCTAAAAATACTAATGAGGTGGGAATTTTCAGAAAATGGCATAACTTTATCTGTAAATTATATCCGATATCTAAAATAAATAGCAATCTAAGAATGGTCCTATTAAAAGAATGTCTGTGAAGGGTGCACAGTAACTAGTAACCACTAGTTACTGTATCTGCTTTGATGGCTCAAGTAGCACAAATGGGATGTTTCATATGTTAGAAGGTGTATGTCAGCCAAACTTGTACATTCATAAAAATAGTTGGCCTGTCTTATGGATCTAAGTACAAATTTGGCTTGCCTATTGTAGTGGCATGTGGTCGTATCAATGTCCAAATTTCTGAAGCTTCCCAGATGTTCATAATCCTTTGAGTATTACTCAGAAGAAGATTTGTGATAGACTGAATACAAAACAATAGGCCCAAATTTCTACCTTTCCCCTGTATCCACACCCTTTGAAAAGTGAGTTTGCAGCTTCTC
The DNA here is from genome assembly GCF_047511655.1 of Castor canadensis. NCBI lineage: Eukaryota > Metazoa > Chordata > Mammalia > Rodentia > Castoridae > Castor > Castor canadensis. The sequence continues at coordinate 148,740,089 of NC_133390.1, forward strand.
CCATTCAGCAATAGAATCCACTTGTGTACCCCTCACATACTAACTGCTCTTGGGATCAGAAAAACAAGTGCTGAAGTGAAATATGCCCATTCTGAGACTAAGCCTCAACCATGTCCAGACAGTAGGAAGATAAGCCCTGGCTATCCTCCTGGAGAGATGTGAGAAACTAAAGGAGAAAATCTTAGTCCTTCTGGTAGAAACCATCATAGACCAGTTTAGAGCCATCCCACATCCAAACATGTAAGATAGCCCAGCCAAAGTCCAGAGACCTGCCTCCCAATCCACAGATAACCTTAGGTATCTCAGTGTGTCCAGTCAATGCCAGAAGATCTGTCCAGCTGAGTCCCACCCTCATAAACAGTAATAAATGTCTTTCATATTAAACCATAGTTTGGGGTTGCTTATAATACAGCATTGCTGTATTTAGATAAATGATATGAGTATGAATGTCTGTAACTACTAAACCAAAATCTAACTATACTTATAAATGATTTGTTAGTTTTTAAACAGTTGCTTTGGTTTTTTTGTTTTTGCAGTCCAGGGTTTGCTTCCAGTCACCAAAATCATTCACTTGTTCATTTTAGAAATACCAAAAATTTCCACTTTCACAGATTAGTATTCTGACTCTAACATTAGTCAAACATTAAAAAAAAACCACAAAACACTATTTATGTAACAGTGAAATAAATTGACGTAGCAAATATTATGACTCATCACCTACACTAATCTCAGGAGTAACTTTCATTTAGTAGGAACAGAAGTTAAATGCCTCTGCCTTCTCCCTTTCTCCCTCCCTCCCTACTCTCTTCCTTCCCTCTGTCCCTCCCTCCCTCCCTCCCTCCCTCTGTCTCTTTCTCTCTTCCTCCCTCTGTCTCTCTCTCCCACTTCCTCCCTCCCTCCCCTTTCTTTCCTCCCTCCCCTCTGTCTCACCTTCCTTCCTTCCTTCCTTCCTTCCTTCCTGTTGTGGGTTGAAATCAAGATCCCATTCATGCTACTGCTGAGCTATATCTCTTTCCACAGAAGGAACTTTCATATTCTGAAGAGGTTAATGAGTTAACCAGAGTCATACAATCATGGAACCAAATGTGGTTCATCTCAGTTTTTAGACACTAATACCAGAAGCCTGAGTCTGACTTTTTACTTGAGAGAGATTTATTCAGGTCATTTCTTTAATATTCTGTGTAGACAAGTTGCACACTAATACAGCTGAGATCATCATGGTCCAAAATGAAAATTCATGTCAACTAAGTTAAAGGGAAGACTGTGGCTGGTTTAGTTAGGGTGAGCAGTGTAGAGACTGCAAGATAGGACTCTATGTGATACATAAAACAGAAGAATTCATTCATGAGAAAATAGACCCAACTGATTCATTGGTTTCTGTTGTGTGTGCTGTTTGGAGTTCAGAGTCAGAACAATCTTTGAATCAGTATTTTGTTCTCTAAAAAAAGGAGGGGTAAGTGTGCTGTCACATTTAATTAATTAAGAATATGCTTTGATATTTGCAGGGTGGGTAGATTGAGCCTGATCTTACTGTGCAAAGTATACCAGTTGTTCTCTGGAAGATCTTGGATACAAATTATAGCCTGAAACCCTCTGGAACCCAGGAGTGTAGCTACAACAACTGACAGCTGCACACAGTGTAATTGGTGAGTTAAACCATGGATTCTACCTGCTTATGCTTCTTGACAAGAACAAGTTACTCCTCCAAAGACTGACAGAAGCTCTGGTAATATACTGGGTCCTTCTGAATCCATCAGCTAACTCAGTCTCTAGTCAAGCATAAGCTAAGTAGTCAAGTGTTTTTTGCTTAACAAGGGTTGAAAGAAATAGGGATTAATTTATTGAACATCTAATATGTGGTCGAATCATATGACTTGCATATTCAGCAACTGGTCTTTATGATTGACTTTATGAATAAAAGTCAGTGGAATCCTGATTCTTCCACTGAGCCATAAATAACTGCCCATGTAGGAGTTTAAAGATACTATTTCTACTAAATTAAATTAAAAAGCAATTAATAAAATAGCTAATTGTTTATATTTAGGTACATATCCTTAAAGATAAGATCTTGTAAAAATTTTATCTGACATTATACCTGAAAATGTCTGATAAAAAATAAGAATTGTTTCCCTCAAAGTACATCAAGATTATGTCCAATTCACATTTTTTGCCTTCCTATGTCTCACAGCAACAAAAATCTCTTCCTTTGAGAAACTTAAACCACGTAGTTTATGTGAAATTGTTCATCTTTTACATCTTTCCACCTTGGGTATATGAGATTCAAGTTGAAGAAAATTAGAGAACCCCAAACACCTGGCTAAGGTTTGGTTTACATTTACTTATGTGACACAAGCTGGGCCAATGAGAATCTTCATTGAAATCATTCTACCACAACCATCACAACAAACACCCATGTATCACTAGACTTGGTAAGCTGACCAAATAGAAATCTTAAGATGCTAGTAGCCAATGCCAACCATGAGGAAAGTGTGCATCTGAAGGAAGGTTTGTGAGTATACGATTCCATCATAAAGACAGATGCATGCAAGGACATTTCAATTACGTCAGCAGGAATAGAGCAAACCCTATTCTGTTATACTTTTTTGTGAAGTTCCTATGCACACATTCTTGCACATTTTTGAGTTATCTGTTTTTCCTAACAAATCCTTTCTTTGCTTAAGCTAATTTTATTTAAGTATCTGGTATTGACAAGGAAGTCTTGATTATCACCATATAATTTAAATTAAAATGGCTAAATGAGTTAAAAATTAGAATTTACCTTTTCTCTTAAGAAAATTCAAGAAAGAAAAGAATTTAGAAATATTCTAATCATTATTTTTAGAGTAATATGAGACAATCTTGCAACATAAAAAACAGGAAATGATTAAGGAACAATTAAAGGAAAAGAAAGTTCAAGTAAATTTGAAATAGAAGTAACTGAATAAAAGTGTTTAATTGAAGAGCTGAAAGAAAAGCAATCATTTAATTTTCTAGGACATGAAGTTATTCACTCACTGAATATTCATTTATTATCTATGATATACTTATTCCTGGTAGTATGTAGATTATACTAAACCCACAAACACAAAAATCCCACCCTTTAGAGCTGACTTTCAAAATGCTAACAACAACAATAAATATAAATATAATAAACAAAGGACAATCAGAATGTGTTAGGCAATTGACAAAAGACCTGGACGGTTCTTTATGTATGGTGGGAGGGGACCGGTTTTGGTATTAATGGACCTGTCGTGGTCAGTACCACTGTGAAGTTGAGATATAAGCAAAGACGAGAAAGTTGAGGGAGTGGGGACACAAGATTATCAGGGGAAAAGCAGTTTATGTAAAATCTGTAAGAAGGACCAAAAAACCTGTGTAGTTGAGTAAATGAGTATGGGCAACAGTTCTTGAAGATGATGCTGTGGAGGTTCAAGGGCAGATCACGCAGGACTTCACAGGCAATTTCAAGGACTTTGGGTTTTGTTCTTGGGTAACAGGAAGATGCAGGATTTTAGTAAAGAATGGGATGTTCTGATTTACTTTGAATACTGCTTATTCAGCCCCCGGAGTTGGGAAGAGATTGGGAAATGGCAAAATTAAAAACAAAAATATAAAGTGACAGAGGGAAACTAACTTAAAGGGCAGTTAATATCATCAAGGGTCATTTGAGAAGGTACAATAGCCGCATAGTAGAAATTCCAAAAAGAAAAAAACACATACACACACAAAAATTAGGAGTGGGTTGGGGCCCACTGCTAGAAATAACCATAGGAATCATGTCAATAAATTTTCTATTGCAAATTAAAGCATTAATATTCTGTCTAACAATCTCACTGAGATCTGGATAAATGAAAAAAGAGTTGTATCTAAAGCCAGTTTTTTTGAAAAAGTGCCTAGAAGCTCTCAAAAAGGAAAAACGATTTCCCAAGAAATTAGAAAAGTGATTTCCCAAGAAATTAGAATGGGAATGATGTCAGACTTATCACTAACAACAGAGCCAGAACAGGAAACATCAATGCCTTTTAAATTTGAACAGAACATTATTTTGAACTAAGAATTCCATACTCAATCCAGCTATCAATCGTGTAAGTGTAAGGGAAAACAAAGACATTTTTTGATATGGAAAGATTCAAAACTAGATTTTCCAAAATTCTGTTTGAAATATTACTCAATCAAATACAGAAGGCATTCAAGGACATTGGGGATATTGGAAGTAAAATAAAAACAATGAGAACCAGGAAAAAGTATATTATCAAATTATAAAGATAATCAATGAAGTAACTTAAAATAATGCCAAAACTAGCAAAAGCTAAAGCATTTCAGTTAGATGCCGGTTCTACTTCCATCTATGTTTTTCAAATTTAACTTTATATTTTAAGGTAAGTATAGATTCACATTCAATTTTAAGAAATAAAATAGAGCAATATTCTGAATCCTGTATCTAATTACTAAAAAGGTAACATCTTGGAAAACAATGGGACATCACAACCAGGACATTGTCATTGGTACAGTGAAGATGAAAACACCATGAGAATCTCTTATGGTATCCTGTTGTAGCCACACCCACTTACCGCTTGTCACCACCCCTCCTTTACCTTGGCAAACACTAGTCTCTTCTCCATTTCTTTAAGTTTGTCTTTCTGAGACTGTTATACAGGGGTGGGACTATAGCTCAGTGATAGAGCATTTGCTTAGTACATGAGAGGCCCTGCTTTGATTGTAAACTCTGAAAAAAAAAATAATGTTATAAGTCTAGAATGGTGGTGTACACCTGCAATCTCAGGTACTTGGAAATGGAGATTGAGAAGAACATGGTTCAAGGCCAGCCCTGAAAAAAAAGTTAGGAGACCCCTTATCTCAACTAACAAGCTGAGTATGGTGGTGTATGTCTGTACTCCCAGCTACAGGGCCGGGCCGGGAGGGTGGGTGTGGCATATGTAGGAGGATCTCAGAGGCTGGTTCCAGATAAAAATGGTGAACCCCAACTGAAACATAATTAAAGCAAACAAGGGCTGGAGACATACCTTATGTGGTAGAACACCTGCCTAGCAAGTATGAGTCCCTGAGTTCAAACCCCAGTACCAGAAAATAAGAAAACAATGTCACAAAAATAGAATAATGTAGCATATCAACTTTTGGGACTGGTTTTGCTTGCCCAGCACAAGACTGTGGAGATCCATTGAGGTGGTTGCACGTATTGACGATTTGTTTTTATTGCTGAGTATTATTCCATGGAATAGATATATAAATGTTAATTCACCTGTTGAAGAATATCAAGGTTGTTTTCAGCTTTGAGCTACTATAAACATTCATGTGTGTATTTTGCTAGGCATAAATTTCCATTTTTTCTTGGATAAATGTCAGGAAGTACAGTTGTGATGTTGTTTGATAGTTGCATGTTTGGTTTTTAAAGAAATTACCTGTTTTCTAGATGACCTTATTATTTATATTTTGTTCAGCAGTGTATGAATGATACAACTTCCTTGAAACACTGCCAAGGTTGGTATTGTCAACATATGTTTATTTTAGCTATTATGATTGGCGTGGAGGGATATCTTATCAGGATTATGATGCAGAACATTTTTTTATGTACTTATGTCTCATCCGTATATCCTCTAGTGAAATCACTCTTCATCATTTGGACATGTTTTAGTTGCATCATTTGGTCTTTCAGTGCTGTGATATTAATCTTCTGTTTGATATGCTGTTTGCAAATATTTTCTCTTGCTTTGTACATTGTCTGCATTCTTTTAAGGGTATTTTTCACAAGCCATGGTTTTTAAGTTTGATGAGGTCTAATTTATGAGTTTTTCTTTTTTTGGATATTGTTTTTTGTGTCAAGTGTGAGGACACTTTGCCTAGTAGACCTCGATTCCAAAGATTTCTTTTCTCAGATTTTCTAAAATTTTATGATTTATATTTTATACTTAAGTTTGTAATCAATTTTGAGTTAATTTTAGGATCGAGTATGTTGTTTCAGTTGAGGTTTTATTCCTTTACCTTCTTTCTTTTTTTGTTTTGCCTGTGGATGCCCAATTGCTTCAATACTACTTGCCATTTGTTCAAAAGGCTATTTGTCTTCCACTGAATTAATTGCCTTTGTATAATTGTATTTATCAGAAGGGCTGATTTGTGTGGATGCATTTCTGGAGTTTCTGTTCTGTCCCATTGGTCTCTGTGTCTATCCTTTGGTCAAAACTACACAGGCTTGATTACTGCAGCTATATAAAAAATTCTTGAAATCAAATGTACTGATTCCTCCCAGTTCCTTTTCCTTTCCATATACATTTTAGAATAATAATATGTATATTTACAAAAATGTACAGATATTTTGATAGAATTGTTATAAACCTGTATATAATTTTGAAGAGGTCTGATGCCTTTACTATATTGAATCTTCCTATCTCCACTCTATTTGATCTTCTTTCATTTCTTTCACCAAAATTGTGAAGGCTCAGCTTACAAGTTTTCTACATGTTTTATTATATTTAGCTCTAAATGTTATGTATTTTGAGCAAGTGTAAATTATATTTTTAATTCAATATCCACATGTTCATTGATGATCTATAAATTTAACTAATATTTGCTTATTTTTCTGTGATCTTACTGACTTCAATTATTAGTTCTAGAAGTTTTTTGGAGGTTACTTAAGGTTTCCTCCTTAAACCATCCTGTCACCTGCAAATAGAGAGAATTTTTACTTATTCTTTCCTTACCTATATACCTTTTATTTTCCTTTCTTGTTTTACTGCACTGGCTGGAACTTCCAGTGCTGTGCTGAGTAAGAATGTAATAGCAGATATAATTCCTGATCTTAGGGAGAAGAAACATTCAGTCTTTTATTATTAAGTACAATGTTACCTTGTAGAGTTTGTATAGATAAAACTTTGCCAAGTCAAGGAAGTTTCCTTCTAATACTATTCCTCCCTGAAAGATTTTTTGAATGAAATGGATCTTGAATTAGTTAATTGATTTTTCTTTCTTGGTTGCAGTATCTAATTTTTCTTCTTTAATCTGTTAATATGATTAACATTATTTATTTTTGAATATTAGAATAACTTTGCAGCCCTGGAATAAATACCATTTGGCCATGTGTATAATTCTATATATTGCTAAATTTATTTACTAATATTTTGTTAAGGATATTTCTATATCCATGAGGGGTTTTTGTCTATATTTTTCTCTTTTAAAAAAAATCTGTCTTGTTCTGACATTGGGATAATATAGGTTCATAAAATGAACTAGGAAATGCTCCTTTCTAATTCTGGAAGAGACTGTATAGAATTAGTGTTAATTTTTTATGATTTTTTTATTGTTGTGCTGGGTGGAAGTACATTGTGGCATTTGCAAAAGGTCTTACAATGTATCAAATATATCATACTTGAATTCACCCCTTTACTCCTCTCCTTTTATCCCCTTTCCTTCCCATTCCTGGAATAGTTTCAACTGGTATCTTTTACATTTACATACATGTGTACATAATATTTGTACCATATTTATCTTCCTATACCTTTTCCCTGCCACTTTTCCCTTCCCACTGGAACCATGCCCCCCCACCACAAGACCTGTCCTTCCCTCCTATTCTCCAATTTTGTAGAAGAGAAAAGGACAAAAAAATGACATTTTTGCTTGTTTAAGATAGCTACCCAATTTCATCAAACATACACTAAAGGACTTAAAAGCACATATAAACTCTAACACAGTGATAGTGGGAGACTTTAATACCCTTCTATTGCCAATAGATAGGTCATCCAAACAAAAAAATCAACAAAGAAATCATAGAACTGAATGACACCATAAATCAAATGGACCTAATTGATGTCTACAGAGTATATCATCCAACAATAACACAATATATATTCTTCTCAGCAGCCCATGGAACTTTCTCCAAAATAGACCATATCTTAGGACACAAAACAAGCCTAAGCAATATAAGAAAACAGAAATAACCCCCTACATTCTATCTAATCACAATGCATTAAAACTAGAACTCAACAGCAAAAACAACAGCAGAAAACACAGAAATAATTGGAAGCTGAATAATACATTGCTCAATGACCAGTGGGTCATAGCAGAAATTAGAGAGGAAAGAAAAAGATTCTTGGAAGCTAATGAAAAGCAAAACCCAACCTACAGAACCTATGGGACACAGCAAAGCCAGTCCTAAGAGGAAAATTTATAGCCATGCGTGCATATATTAACAAGACAAAAAGAACTCAAATAAATGACCTAATGCGGGCTGAAATTAATGAAACAGAGCCCCCCCCCCAAAAAAAAACATACAACGACTCAATGAAACAAAAAGCTGGTTCTTCGAAAAAATAAACAACATTGATAAGCCCATGGCCAATCTGACTAAAATGAGGAGGGAAAGAGCCCAAATTAGCAAAACCAGAAATGAAAAAGGGAAGATAACAGCAAACACCACAAAAATCCAGGGAATCATCAGAAACTACTTTGAGAACTTATATTCCAATAAATTTAAAATCTTGAAGAAATGGACAAATTTCTAGATATTTATAACCATCAAAAACTGAACCAAGAAGCTATTAACAACCTAAACAGATCTATAACACATAATAGAATTGAAGCAGCAATAGCTTTCCAAAAAAGAAAAGTCCAGGACCTGGCCAATTCTCAGCAGAATTCAGTGTTTAAAGAAGAACTAATACCAACACTCCTTAAAGTTTTCATGAAATATAAAGGGAAGGAACACTGTCTAACTCCTTCTATAAAGCCAGTATTAAACTCCTCCCAAAACCAGACAAGGACACATCCAAAACAGAAGAACTACAGGCCAATCTCCTAAATGAACATCAATGCAAAAATCCTCAATAAAATACTGGCGAAACAAATCCAACAACATATCAGAAAGATCATTCAACATGACCAAGTCAGCTTCATCCCAAGGATGCAGAGATGGTTCAACACATGCAAATAAATAAATGTAATACAGCACATTAATAGAAGCAAAGACAAAAACTACATGATCATCTCAATAGATGCGGAAAAAGCCTTTGATAAGATCCATCACCACTTCATGATAAAAGCTCTAAGAAAACTAGGAATAGAAGGATTGTACCTCAACATCATAAAGGCTATATATGACAAACCTATAACTAACATCATACTTACTGGGAAAAAACTGAAACCATTCCCCCAAAGTCAGGAATGAGACATGGGTGCCCACTCTCCCCACTCCTATTCAACATAGTCCTGGAATTCCTAGCCAGAGCAATAAAGCAAGAAGATGATATAAAAGGATACAAATAGGTAAAGAAACAGTCAAAATATTCCTGTTGTAGACCCAAAAAACTCCACCCCAAAACTTCTAGACACCATAAACAGCTTCAGAAATGTGGCAGGATACAAAATCAACTTATAAAAATTAGCAGCCCTTCTATATAACAACAATGAAAAAATAGAGAAAGAATATAAGAAAACAATTATATTTACAATAGCTTCAAAAAAATTAAATACCTGGGAGTAATCTTAATGAAGGATGTAAATGACCTCTTCAAAGAGAACTATAAACCACTGAAGAAAGAGATTGAGGAAGACTACAGAAGATGGAAAGATCTCCTGTGCTCATGGATTGGTAGAATCAGCATAGTAAAAATGGCTATACTACTAAAAGCAATCTATATGTTCAACACAATACCAATCAAAATTCCAATGACATTCATCAGAAAGATTGCAAAATCTACCCTGAAGTTCATTTGGAAACACAAAAGACCATGAATAGCCAAGGCAAAAAGAGCAATGCTGGAGGTATCACAATACCCTACTTCAAACAATACTACAGAGCCATAGGGATAAAAACAACATGGTATTGGCACAAAAACAGATATGAAGGATATGAAGACCAGTGGAACAGAATAGAGGACCCGGATATGAACCCACAGAGCTATGCCCACCTTATTTTTGACAAAGGCATCAAAAATATATGATGGAGAATAGACAGCCTCTTCAACAAATGGGGCTGGGAAAAGTGGTTATGTGCCTGCAGAAAACTAAAACTAGATCCATGTCTGTCACCCTGTACTACTATCAACTGAAAGTGTATTAAGGACCTTAATATCAAACCCAAAACCTTGCAGTTAGTACAGGAAAGAGTAGGGAATACCCTGGAAACAATAGGAATAAGCAAGGACTTCCTCAGTAGAACTCCATCAGCCCAGCAATTAAGAGAAAGGATGGATAAATGGGTCTACATGAAATTAAAAACTTATGCACAACAAAAGAAATGGTCTGTAAATTAAGGAGACCACCCACAGAGTGGAAGAAAATATTTGCTACCTGTACATCAGGCAACAGACTGATAACCAGAATATACAGAGAGCTCAAAAAACTAAACTCCCCAAAAATCAATGAACCAAAAAAGAAGTGGGCAACTGAACTAACAGAACTTTTTCTAAGGAAGAAGTCCAAATGGCCAAAAAACACATGAAAAAATGCTCACCATCCCTGGCCATAAAAGAAATGCAAATCAAAATCACACTAAGATTCCACCTCACTCCTGTTAGAATGGCTATCATCAAGAATGCCCCCAACAACAAATGCTGGTGAGGATGTGGGGAAAAAGAAACCCTCATACACTGCTGGTGGGAATGTAAGCTAGTACAACCACTTTGGAAAACAATATGGAGTCTCCTTACAAAACTAAACATAGATCTGCCATATGATCCAGCAATACCACTCCGAGGGATATACCCAAAGGAATGCGACTCAAGTTATTACAAAAGCACCTGCACACCCATGTTTATTGCAGCACTATTTACAATACCCAAGCTATGGAAACAGCTAAGATGCCCCACAACCAACAAATGGATCAAGAAAATGGTATTTATACACAATTGATTTTACTCAGCCACAAAGAATGAAATTTTGTCATTCGCAGGTAAATGGATGGAACCGGAGAACATCCTCTTAAGCGAAGTTAGCCAGGCTCAGAAGGCCAAAACATCACATGTTCTCCCTCATATGCAGATTATAGGCCCAAAGCAAATGCAGTAATATTATTAGACATGGGTCACACACTAAAGGGAGAATATGCATGGGAGAAGTAGAAAAAGGAAAGGAAACCTAAAACTTGAATGTGGTTGATGTGCTCCCTGTTGAGGAGTGAATAAAGAGGCTGCTATGTGGAGGGGACAAGGAAGTAGCGTAGAGGTCAGGTTGCAATACATAAGTGGATGGGAGTAATGCTAGGACTCTGTCTATGTAGCTATTTTTATCTCAAACTAGCAAAAATGATTTGCCTTTCTTATCATCTCTTATGTTTTCTCTTCAACAGAATTGTAGAAGAGGGTGGAACAGGTTCTGCCTGGAAGTTGGGGGTCAGGGGGTTGGGGGAAGTGACACAAACAATGTGGACACATATAATAAGTAAATGTAAAAATGATAAAACAAAAGAAGTAAAAAGATAGCTACACAGGGAATTTTCTTGTGACATTCATATATATATATATGTGTATATATATATATATATATATATTTTAACTCCAATTAGTTCCATCTTTTCTATTTTTCTTCATTCTGCCTTAGTCCCTTTCTTATGGTGGTTTCAATTGCTTTAAAAATTCTGTATTCATTCTTATATAGACAGTGTATCAGTCATATTCACCGTCTTAGTATCCTTCTTTTACCCTACCCCTCTCGTATATGGCTTCCCTTTAGTGTGACCTGTTTTTCATAACATTTCTGTATTTATATTAGTTCTATATTCCACATATGAGAGAAAACACATGACTTTGGGCCTTCTGGATAACTTCTTTAAACACTTGCTACCATTCCATAGTGAGATCATCAGAGCCTGGAGATTCATCTTATGGAAGTGTATACAGTAAATTATTGTAGTGTGTTTTTTGAGGAATTAGTCCATTTCATCTAAGTTCTAACATTTATGTGTTAGAGTTGTTTAGAGTAGTCTCTTATTACCCATTTTATGCCAATAGGGTCTACAATAATATCTCCCTGCTTATTCATGATATTGGTAATTTGTGCCTGCCTTCTGTTTTAATTTTTTCATTAGTCTTGCTATGACAATTTTATTGATCCTTACAAAGAGCCAGTTCTTTGTTTCATTAAGCTTTCCTATTGTTTTTCTGTTTTCATTTTTATTGACTTCTATTCTTCTTCCTGCTTGATTTGGGTTTTTCTATTTTGACTGAAGTATAGAAACCTTACCTCTTTTTGTTACCTTTCATCTTCCCTCTTTATAATGTAATTGTCTTAAAAATAATCTTCTCTATTATATTTTTTTCAGAACCATATAAGGTAGAATTATCATTTTTCTACAACCACTGTAATTTCAATGTGTTATTTTGTAATTCATGCACTTTAAAGGATAGAATAAATTTAAGTTAATCATGACCAATAAGCACATGAGAAGATATTCAGCACCACTAGTCAACCAGAAATAAATAAAAACCACAATGAGGTATTGCTTCATAACTTTTAGGATGAATATATTAAAGAAAATAGTAGTAATAAATGTTGGTGTGGAGGAGTAGGAATTGAACCCTCACACATGGTAGGTAGGAATATACAGTAGTTTAACCTCTTTGGAAAACAAAAAGATCTTCAAAAAGTAAAATATGGAGTGACCATAAAACTCAATGATACCCAAAATAACTGTGCAAAAATTTGCACATCAGTGTTAACAACAGTGTTACTGATAATAGCCAAAAGTGGAAATAACCCAAATTTCCATCAAATGGTGAGTGCAGAAAGAAAATGTGATACATATATGTATATATTCATTTCATATATATAAATTAATAAAGAACTAATATCTGCTACAGAATGGAGAAACCTTGAAAACCTTATACTAAATGATGGGTTCCATGCACAAAAGGCCACTTTCTGTATAATTCTATTTATATGAAATGCTCAGAACAGGCAAGTCCATGGAGACAGAAGTGGATTAGTGCTTGCCATAGGCACTGGGGGGAGGGAATGGAGAATAACTGCTAATCAATACAGTTTCTTTTTGGAGGTGCTGAAGTACTCTGGAATTAGATAATGGGTGCTATTTGCATAACTTTGTGAATATATTAAAAACACTGAATTGTATACTTTTAGTGAGTAAGTTTTATGGTCTGTGGGTTAAATCTCAGTACTTTCAAAGAAACGATACCAGTAACACATGCCACTTGGGAATCTGAGATTGGGAGGAGGGCGGAGGGCATGGCTCAAGTGGTAGAGTGCCTGCCTAGCAAGCACAAGGCCCTGAGTTCAAACCCCAGTACCACAAAAAAAAAAGGTGAGATTGGGAGGATCAAGGTTCCAGGCCAGCTCGAGCAAATAGATCACAAGACTCCAACTCCAAAATAACCAACTCCAAAATAGATTGGAGGTGTGGCTCAAGTGGTAGAGTGCCTGCTTTGCAAGCACTGAATCCTGAGTTCAAACCACAGTCCCATCAGAAAAAAAAAAGCAGAAAAGAAAAAAGAAACAAACTATACAGGATCCTAAGAGAAAGTGCCAAGTCTCTCCTGGTCTAGAAAATCCTCATGTGCCAGGATTCTCCTGAGTTCTGCCTCCTGGGTCTTCTTTTACACCTTGCATAGTCCTTCACTGCTTATACTGCATCACCAGCCTGAAGTTTATTTCTACTCTAATAAAAAGTGCATGAGCAATCTTGACAGAGCTCAAATTCTGCCATTGTCTCTAGGGAACTTTGAGATCTCTTGCCAAATTCTCTAGTGACACAATTAGTTTTGTTTTACCTGATTGTTACATGGTTGATATTCACATATGAGACATTTTCAATTTTATGCACGATTACCGGCACACTTCTCACACCTCTATACTCCTTTCTCTCCTAATCTAAACTTTATATGGCAATTCAAAGAAGTAAAAATGCCCATTTTATGAGAGTAACCATAGATCTACAATAATTCCTAACAAACTACATTAGTAATTAATGATTCATACACACTTCACCACTGAGAATGGTAAACGTCATGATATGAAGATCAACAACTGTCATCTGAAGTATTGTCACACTACTCTGGCCCTTCTCCTATCCTGGAATTCACCACTGTGTAAAAAAAAATTGTTTAGAATAGTAAATGATGGATGGATGTTAAAAGAGATTTGATACATCACCATACTGGAAGGACAAGGAAGTCTAAGAGGCAAGTCAGGACAGGCAAAGAGAAAACATTGGGGGAATATTTAAGAATAAAGATCACAGTATAAGTAAAATTCATTTGTAGATATCTGTTCTACAATGTAATGTAGATATCTGCACTATAATGTAATAACCCTGCTCTGACTGTTTTAATCATCTCCTCTCTGTTCCCCACGTGGGCACAAAGTGAGGGGCGAGAAACTGCAGGGCAGCAAGAAATAAACAAAGTGGGAAATTCACAAGAGTGAGAAGTGGAAGGAGAGGTAACCACAGGGATATAAACCCTCTATGGAACTTTTGGAGAGTTTAGAGAGGGCATGAAAATTTGCACATGACTCATTGTAGGGATGCAAGCCAATTTTGTAATTTCAAAGGACACTATGCAATGTTTGGTTACAAAAGTATAAAGCTAGCAGAAGGTGGCTGGCACTCTACCAAGAGCCAAGGTTCTTCCAGTTCTTCTTGGCAAAGTAAAGAAGACTGACTTGGCTGCCTACAAAATGAGAATAGAAAAATCTGCCACACTACAAAAAGGCACAACTTATAGCCTTATAACAAAATTAAAACAATTTATAACAAAGCAATGTGAATCTCTAGCATCTGCTACTCTGCCTCTTTATTCCCCACCATCACACATGTTTCAACAGGAAAAACATCCTGCCTCAAACAGAATTCAAACCACAGAGTGTGCAAAATGACCTATTGTACCATGTCAAGAAAATATTATAGCTTCTGGTTTTATTTACTTTTATCTATGTTTTAAAATATTTGAACTGCATTAGCACAGAAGTTTATATGTGTCATTTATAAATGTCAATATATTTTAATGATGACACGCACAAATTTTTTTTTACTGATGCGGACATGGAGTTTAAAACATTGCAAATTTAGGGGACAAGGTTTGGTTTTAGGGTGTGCAGAAACAGAGCATACCACCGGGGAAGGCTAACAGAGTCAAATAATCAGCTAAACTTTTGATAAACCATAAAATATTCCTCTAGTATTTTTACAAAGATTGCAGTTACTTGCCTTCAGAAATTTAAGAGGTTTAGAAACATTAAGATAAATTATGAAAGTTCCTTAGAAAATTTGTTGACAGAGGATAAAAATCCTTATAATATTAAATTTATCCATATGTCACTGTAACCTGTAAATCCTGTCCAGCAAACATTGATACAGCCATGATTATGAAAAAAAGGAATTGGTATGTATTATCAGGTACTTTACATATGTCAATTCATTTGCTCCTCATTGCATCTCTATAAAAACCAGCTAACATTACTCCCATTTTACAGAAAATAAACCAAACTATTCGATTCACTTAATGCCCCACAGCTGGGAAAGGAAGGGTCAAGGTTCAGATCTACTTCTCTTGACCTGCAGTGCTTTGGTCTTAGACTGTGGTGGTTCTTTCTGTGTGAACAAAGATAAAGTTATTTGAAGTCCTCAGATTTCTAAAATATATCTCTTTCCTTGCATTTTGGAGCAAAGGAGAGGCAGTTCTTACTGACTTCATATTTTGAAATGGAAAGAGGCACATTAAATGAATACTGAAATTCATTTTAAAAAACAGAAGGTGAGATCATTAAAACCCTGGTCATGCTGTTGAATTATTGACCCCTGAAGGATTTGTGAAGCTTTCTTTGACACTTAGCAACTGAATGTTGAATTCAAGAAATGATAATTGGAAAAAGCTAATTGCCATCTTCATCTCATTAAACCAATTTTGTGAGACAATTCAAGAGAGTACATGGCTATGCAATTTCTATGCATCATTTGTTTGCTAAGTTACTCAGCCCTGGATACCATTTATTTTTCAATTCAGAGCTAAATACATACATGATTTTAAAAAATCTGTGAGTCTAGCAAAAAGGTCAAAGTCAGTATGATTAAAAGGGTCAGTAGAAGCCCTTTTTTGCAGCAATGCCATTGGACAAAGAGCATATCTCCCCAGAGTGGATACACTTCAAAGCATGCTATTAAATGATAAGAAGGAGGAGAAAAATGTAATTTCTCCAGAATAATTTTTGCAACTACAGAAATATCTTGTACAAGTGGATACTCAGCTCTTTCCAAATGTACATTGCTATGGCCTGTGATGAAATATTTAGAATATCTAAGGACTTGTGTCTTCTGGGAATTGCAGATAGAACAGCCCATCACTCGTGATGTTCATATTTCTATTGTCTGAAAAGGTGAAAATCAAACATAAGAGGATGACAGATGTGAGGGACTTGGTACAGTAGATTGGAAATAAACTATTAATCAACTACAAAAGAAAACATCAAATTTCTGATGAAAAATTTCATGGGTATGGTGCTATTAGATAATTGAAGGCAATATTTCAAGGAAAAATAATAGGAAGCTTATATTTACTTTGTAAAGTCTGATAGCATATGATGATTCTATTAAATATTTGTAGGATTTTTATATACTTAGTTCCTCTTTCAATGACATTAAGTAGTCAAAACATTTTAAAAATTTGAAACATTAGTAAGCACATTAGAATAAACCCACTAGGGTTAGTTGGAATCATGAAAAATGGGGAAAGATTAGTGTAGGTATTTAATCTCCAGCCCAAAACATCATTTATCCTGAAATATCTACCTTTAAAATATAATTCCCCTATCGTTCTTTTCCCCAATATGGATGAAACCTTCAATTTTGCATTTCACTTCTTGATTTATTAGCTTCAATATCCTCTTGAAAACACTGTCTCAAAAGACATTTGGCATGGTGCTTAACTATGCTTGTGGAGTACCTCATCACTTTTAGGGCCTTGGACAAGTTGTTAACTTGATCTTGATAACCTACCCAAAAATGGATTGCTTATGTTCTGCATTGTTTTATATACACCTTCTATCCATTTTCTTGTTTCTAAGTGGATGGAAATTATTTACAGTGCTTGTTACACTGTTCTCTCCCATTTTCTTTTCCTTTCAGTCACATTCTACTTTATTATCTCTTTCAGTGACATGTCTAGTCTCCCAAAGTTTTTATTAATAGAAACTTAAGGTATAATGTATTAGGCACCTACTCTGTACCAGGCACTATGCCAGGTGTTTTACACAAATTAATTTGAATCCCTAGCCATATGTGGAAGCACATTGGGAAGAAAAGGAGAAACTATTTCAGTATTTTTTCCAATCCAAGGTTTGCAATAAATATCACTTTCTCAGCTTCCAAATGGCAGCTACTTCAAACCATGAGAAACGGTTAAGATTAATTAGCTAAAATCACAGGGATTGTAAAATGTCACTTCCGAGTGTGTCAGACTTTTTTGTGTGTGTGCCTTGGTACACAATAGACTAATATACACTTATATATATATATATTGAGAGAAAAAATGACAAATATGCTCCATGTTCAAAATAAAATAAAAATGACAATAGACTATTGGCAACATTTACCTTCTTTTTCCCTTCTTAATTCTGACAGAAGGGTTCTCATTGGAGAACATTCTTATCAATGGATGCATGTATGCCTGATTCACAACTTTTTTGAATGCCAATTAAAGTTGTCTAAAATACCCCAGAATAAAAATGTCTTAAAGCTTCATCTGAATCCACTACTTTAGGATTTTCAGATCCATTTTTCCTTGCTCAAATTTAACCATTTGAAATGTTTGTTTAATGTCTATACCTGAATATTTTTTATCCTTTATACAATTAGTTTATGTGATCTAGAGTCTCTTGGCTGTGTGTAAGTACTCTTACCTCTAATAAAACTTTTGAAGATCAGGGGATATGGGCTCAGTGGTAGAATAATTGCCGTGAGTTCAGTCCCCAGGATGGCCCCCAAAACATGAACAAACAAAGCAACAACAGAAAAACTCATGCATTTTTTGGTTCCATGTAAAATCCTTAATAGCTTCCTGGTGATTATGAATGATATAAAAATAAGTAATATTTGTTGAGTGCTAATGAGGCTGCAGGACTGGAATATAAATTACATAAATTGTAGAGAGTAGTGCTCAAAATGAGAGCTCTGGAATATGAAAATATTGTTTGAATCCTGACTTTGCTCCTTAATAATATGTGGACTTAAGAAAGATCTTCCTTATATTTCAGTTTATTCATTTATTAGATTGTCATCAAGAATTACATGACACTTCTGATTCCAGCAACAATGAAATAATAGGATCAGATTTATCTTTTCATCTGAAACAATGTGGACAAAATACGTAAACTTTAGTTTTAAAACTCTGAACACCAGGAATGGTAATCCTCAAGTTATATGAAATCAAGTGTGTGAGCCCTATAAGGGCTCCAGCTCATGTTTGGGAGAAATTTCCACATGTTGGCACAGAGAAGTGGAATCCCAGGAACAGTCCAGCAGATTCCCTCTCCAGTTATGGAGAGGAAATTTTGTCTAGGGAGAACAAATTTGCAACAGTCATCTTGACAGAGTGTTAGAATGGAGAGGGCTGAATAGAGACAGAACTCCAGAGATGTGGAGAGGTTTTTCAATTTTTTTCCCCTTGAGTGTTAATCACCATGTGTATATGAAGAAATCAGCTGGGTTTAGGGAAAGAATCACTTGAAAGGATTAGAATGAACATTGCCTGACATTCACAAAGGGCTGGAAATAGAGACTCTACTAATTAATTAGACTGGAAAACTTCAAAATTCATTGGACACTGGTACAGTGCCCAGAAAGAATTCAGTAGTGAACCTCAGTGGTGGGGAATTGTTACTCTGAGACCAAACATTCTATGGGTCCACCCAATTAATTATAAAAGCAAGACTCTAAAAAACCAAACTGTTTCCAAAAAGCTTAATTCTCCTCTAGAATAAGAGTGAGGGATATATATAGTAATATGAAAACATTTAGCACTTAAAATGATAAACTTTGCGGCCAAGCAGACATCCAATCAAAATTTACAAGGCATAAAAAGAACCAAGATAATAAGAGTCATGATATGAGGAAAACTAAATTAAATGAAAATGATGCATGTATTTGGATTAGCAGACAAGGACATTACAGGAGTTCCCATACATTCAAAAAGATAAGTGCAGAAATGAAAAAAAAATTTAAGCTAAAGATTTAGAAATGACAACTATAGTGTCTGAGATGAAAATATACTGGATTGCATTAGTAGCAGATTAAACATTGCAGAATAAACTATTAGGAAATATGATGACAGTAACAAAATTATCCAAAATGAAACAGCAAGAGTTCTGGAGCGACTTTACATGGCTTACATTTACGTAGTGATCCCAAATGGAGAGGGGTTTTGTTGTTGTTTGTTTAATAAACAAAAGTTGATATTGCTCCCAATTTGATAAATATTAAAAGCTAAAGATTAAAGAAATTCAAAAACACCAAATATAAAGAAAGTATACCCAGCAATTTTAATCAAATTGCTTAAAAACAGTAATGAAAGATAAATCCTAAGAGTAGCAAGTGAAAAACAGTATTCTGTATAGAGAAATATGAAAACATGATAGTGGATTTCTTGGCAGAAGCAGTGAAAGATTGAAGATGCAGAACTAAGATCTTAAAAGCACAGACAATTCTTATGAATTTTTGAATTCATGATGGTGTGAAAGTGCTACACATTCCATCAAGATGATGGATTCAGAGTAAGCATAACAGTAATCACAATTATCAGGCAAATCATTCAGGCCCTCCAACTCAATGGCAAAGATTGGCATATTGAAAAATAACCAACTATCAATTCTGTAAAAGGAACAAAATACAAATCTAATATGGCATGAGTCAGTTAAAAGTAAAAGGATGAAAAAGTATACCATGGACATCCTAAGCAAATGAAAGCAGAAGAGCTTGTATTAATATCAGAAGATTATAGTAAATGTTATTATAGATTTTAAATCATTTCATATTGTTAAAGGAGTCTATCCATCAAATGGACTTCAGAATCCTAATTGTTTATGCACATAATGACAGCTTTTGAATATATGCTTACTAAAAGTAATAGAACTGCAGAAAAGTTAGTAAATTCACAATTACAGGAATATTTCAATATAATTCTCAGAAAATGACAGAACAAAGTAGACTGTAGATTAGTAAGAATATAAAAGGCTTTAGTAGCACAATTACCCAACCTGAACTAATTGATGTTTATAGAACCCCCCTCCCAACTACAGAATATACATTCTTGTCAAGTAGATATAGAGCATTTATACAGTCAGATGAAATTCATAAAACAAGTCTCAGCAAATTAAATGAGTTTATATCATTCAAAATATATGCTTTGTCAATGATGGAGGAAAATTAGAAGACATTGACATAAAATTTATCTGAAAAACACACAAATAACACATTTCTACTAATCCTTGAGTTAAAGAAATAATCACAAAGAAAATTGGAAAGTATGTTAAATTGAAAGAAAATGAAAACAAACATTTCAAAATTTTTGAAAGCTCTGAATAGTAGTTATTAGTAATTTTTAGCACTCAAATTCCATCTTACAAAAAGGAAAGGTCTCAAATCAACTGTCTAATTTCCACCTTTAGGAACTAGGAAATAACAGATTAAAGCTAAAATTAGCCAAAGAAATGAAATAAAAGACAAGTAGCACTGGATATTAGTGGGATAAACGAAAACAATACTAGGTGTGTGCATGGTGGTTCACTTCTGTGATCCCAGCTACTGGAGGGGGAGAGAGGAAGATTGTGGTTGAGGCCAGCCCTGGAAAAGTGTGAAACCCTATCTGAAAAACAAACTAAAGCAAAAAGAGCTGAGGACATGACATAAGTGGTAGAGATCTTGTGAGCATGAGCCCTTAAATCAACCCCTGTATAGAAAAAAAAAAGAATAAGAAAGAAATAGAATACCTAATTAAAATGTGCAAATGCAAAATAAGCCACAGCTAAATCTGAGACATAGATTTGAGTCCATGTGTTTTACTTGGGTCGTCTCAGAAATGCTGACGTAACTACAGGGAAACACTGGTAGTGGAGTAGGGAAATGAGATAAGGAAGTCAAGCAATAAAGGTTAGATTATCAAGTAGTTACCACTAGGCAACTGCTGTAAAGGTTACATGGGAACTCTGGAACATAATGTGGAACATGTGTTAATGTTTTGCCAACCGAGATGCAAGGAACGTGTTGCCCTTATTTTCCAATTTCTATTCCTACATCAATTGAAGTTTGCATCCAGAATACCCTCCCTTTCGCAATTCTGATTTCCCTGAGCATAGGTCAGAATTAAAGCTCATAGGCAGAGAACAGCAGGTGCTTGCAATAAGCTTTAATAGTGCAGGGGTAAACCCCAGGGGGCTAAGAGGGAGGCATCAGCAGCTTCAGCTACATTTAAGTCATCCAGGAATGCAATAATTTTTCAATTGTCTTTGCCAGTTAAATTATCTTTAGAGTCTGTTTAGCTGACCAGTCTTTCACAGCTGCTATTGAATGGATTGTAGGACTTCAATTTGTTAGTAATTTGGTTGGGAAATGCAGTGGGGTTCCAAGATGCATTGCAGCTGCCACCTGCTTGCTATTAACAAAGAACAGTTCACAAAGTAATTTTACAAGCTGGATTATCATTGTGAAGGTTTTCTTCCTAAAGAAGTCAAACTGCTGACATGTCTATGCAATTCATCAGATGTGTTTATCTTTTTCTAAAAACCAAACTTGTATTTATTGCAAACTACAGTGATAATCCGTTTTTCACTCTATTGTGGTCTTGGAGAACAGTTATGCTGACATTTTCCATTTCATTTTTATGAGGTGAGATGTGTTACACAGGAAACAACTATGGAAAGAGTCCAGGCATGATGACCTTCACTAGCATAGCATACTTTTTCTTTCCCATCAGTCTTAACCAATAATTCTCCTTATCCTTCATGAGAATCCAACAAGAATTAAAACAAGTCAAAGACATGAAAGTTATTATCAAGTGACTATTAGTGAGGAAAAATTAACTGTGTGAAAATGTTCATAACATGGGAGGTGTTAAAGTATGGTGACCATCAGTAGAAGGAATATTATGAGGGTCCCAAATACCTAATGCAGCATGGGTCTAGTTGATTTTAAAGTCTCTTTCAATCCCAAGATTCTATGATTCCTATAATATTCACAGAATGTTCCACTATGAGGTAGCCTGTATTAGTTATGAATCCTGGATACCAAATTCCTCAAAATTTAGTGGTTCAACACAACAAATTATTATTTCACAGATTTCTGTGGGTTAGGGATGTGGGTATGGTTTATCTGTGTCTTTTGTCACAAAGTTTCTTACAAGGCAGTAATCAAAATGGTACCGCAGTCAGCTATGGTTCCACTGGGGAACTCACATGGTAGTGGAGAGGATTCATTTCCTCATTAGCTGGTAGACTGAGTCCTCTTAAGTCCCTTTCCATGGGGCCTCCCTATAGTGCAGTTTACAACATGGTGGTGGATTTGTATTAATACTGAGTAAGAGAAGGTGCCAGACAGGTCAAGTAGTATGGAACCTAGTCTTTTTGAATCTAATCTTGGAACTGATATCCCATCATCTTTGCCATATACTGCTTTTTAGACACAAGTCACTAAATCCAGCCCACAATTTAAAGAAGGGCATTTTACACAAACAAATGAAAACCCATTTCATTTGGTAGGAAAACACTGGGAGCCACTTAAGAGGCTACCACGGAACTGAAAGCTTTTCCTGAGACAAAAGCATCTCTCCTCCCCAGCTACCTTAGAAACTAAAATTTTCACATTTTGGGAGAAAGCATTTCTATTTCCCGACCCTCTCAACAAATTATGCTAACTGCAAATGTATTTCACAGGAGTGGTTTGCTGCAGAACACTTGTGATAATCCAGTGTGTGTCAATTACCTTTAGTTCATTATGCATGTGTCAAGGGTGACTTAATTTCTTCTGTGGCAATTGGGAAGTGGAGAAGAATATTTAGTATTTCTGGACTATTCTAAATACTGACAGGCACTACCACAGAGGCAAAGTCAGTTCAAAGACACTGAATACCTGGGGGAAGAAGAGAGAACTCTAAAAGGAGAATTGAGGTGAAGAAAAGGTTTTTGTGTAGGGCAGTCTTGTCCTCAAGATTTCCAGGACCGTGGATCAATGAATCCAGACATTTACCATATGTATGTGTGTGTTTGTGTGTGTACATATATATTATATTGCAACCAAACTTCTTGGTTACTTACAGTACTCTCAGAGCTCTCTTATCCAGTCAATCCTCCATTTCAGTAAAACAAATATAAAGAATTAAGAAACTCCCCTGATCAAAAATGCCATGTCTTGTTCTGTTCATTTATTTGCATTTCCATAGCTACATTGAAAGACTAGCTCAGTGTTTTCATATCATATTGGCCTGGCCACTCAAAACTGGCATGGATATGATCCAGCAATCCCACTCCTGGGGATATACCCAAAGGAATGCAACACAAGTTACTCCAGAGGCACCTGCACATCCATGTTTATTGCAACACTATTCACAATAGCCAAGTTATGGAAACAACCAAGATGCTCCACTATTAATGAATGGATTAAGAAAATGTGGTACTTGTACACAATGGAATTTTACTCAGCCATGAAGAAGAATGAAATCTTACCATTTGCAGGTAAATGGATGGAACTGGAGAACATCATATGAGCGAGGTCAGCCAAACTCAGAAGATCAAAAATCGTTTGTTCTCCCTCATGTGTGGACTTTAGATTGAGGGCAAATGCAGCAATGTGGTTGGACATGGATCACAAGACAAGCGGAGAGCACAGACGGGAGATATAGGAATAGGTAGAAAATCCAAAACATGAAAGCATTTGATGTCCCCACTCCAGAGGAACTAATACAGAAACCTTAAAATGACAGGTTATCATGAGCAGGGGATCAGGAACCAATGTAAGGATCAGTTAGAGTTGAATCAACATGGGTTGTAACACATGGGTACACAAAAGCAATAGTAGGAATCTCTCTGTATAGGTATCCTTAACTCAACTAGCAAAAACCCTTTGTCTTCCCTATTATGCTTATGTCTTTTCTTCAACAAAATCAGTGATAAGGGCAGAATGGGACCTCCCTGGAACTGAGCAGGGGGAGGGGAGGAAAGGGGGAGGGGGCAGGGTGGAAAAATGACCCAAACAATATATGCACATGTGAATAAATGAACAAAAAAAATTTTAAAAGAGTGAAATTGTGCCTAAAGAAAAAATAAATACAAATATGACAGAACTTTGTGATCCTCAGAGCTATGCATGGATGCAATAATACATAAGAAAGTGTATGATCAAATAGCTGGTAAGTACCAGTGGGGTCAAATAGGTTTTAAAGTATTGAAAAAACTTTCATATTGATTAGTAAAAATCATACTGAACCCCTGGCTACTTTCCTGAGTTATATCTTCACAATAAAGGACTAAGCCCTAAAAAAAAAAAAAAAAAAAAACTGGCATGGCTTTAATGGTTTATCATGTTGACATACTATTGACCTTCCCATTTATTGTTCATTTTGTCTACATATATTATATTTTTGACTGTTTGTGACTCATTTTTTTCAGATGACTTTTATGTATTTTGAGGGAAAAGGTATTGCCAAATATTTTTTCAGCAGTTTCAGATTTTCCAGAAGTTTAAAAATGGGTCAATATAAATACACTATACCAAACAAAAAATATCTTTCGCAAACTTAGCATAGATAAAGTAGGTCTATTGTCTTTAGAACCACATAAGATATCACAAATTTTTAAGCTTGTTGTCTTGCTGATAAGCTCTGTGGTATTCTCTGCTTCCATCATCCCATATAGATCATAAGACCCAGAATGGGGGACTTGATTTGTTTCATTCATTGCTCTCTCCCAGGACCTAGAAGAGTCTGACTGGTACTTAATAGACACTTCAATAAGCATTGTTAAGTGAATAAAGATCACAATTAATTGTTATCAGTAATAATTAAATCCCTGAACATTATAAGTGGTATAAATTTTTAAAATTCAGTGGGACAAATGAGTGAGTCAAGAATACAAGGGTGTTGGGTGTGCATTGGGCTGCACAGCAAGTTCCTGCTGAATATGGGCTATGAGACTGTCTCAAAATACTATAAAAGAAAAAAGGGCACAAATTTATCATGAGAATTTCATATATGAATGAGGTGGTATCTGCTCTCTGTGGAGACATGGATCAATCACTACATTGGAATAAAAGAATATCCATCTGAAAAAAAAAGTCAAATCATATATCCCATTCACCACTCACAAAAACGAATTCCAAAAACTTTAACAATAATGACAGAGTGTGGTTATGATTTTGGAAAAGGCCTGGCAATGCCATAAGGAAAAAATTTGATAAATCTAAATCATATAATTTAAATTTTTCATATTATAAAATATACCCTTATTAAAGTTAAAAAGACAAATCACAAAGTGGGGAAAAATTTATGGCATGAGCTAAACAGATACTGAAGATACATAAATAATTTCATTTATCTAAAAGATAGATAAAACTAAAATTACAATATACATAAACATAATCATTATATTTCTTCATTAGAATTTCAAACATAGGAAATTAAAGGTAGAAAATGCACTGGCCAATCATATGTGGAAAATGATGTGTTCATTGGCACTTGTTACTGAGGGAACTGAAAATTCAAATTTGAGACAATAATTTTTATCAGTTTGGCAAAAATTTAAAAATTTAATTTTCCTGCATGACTCATAATAATTATCCATTTTGATGGATAATTTGGAAGAATTCATTTTAAATTAGAGTTAAAATATATATCCCATTTGAACAATTCTACTTCTGATTAGGTTAGAAAAATCTGACACATATGCGAAGAGGCAGAAAAGTGGAACTTTTAAGTAAAACCTGTTAAACTTTCTGTATGGAATACCTGTCCAGTAGTTAAAAGAAATTGGTGGCTCTTGATTTTCTGACAAGAATAGATTACTAACATTTTTCTAAGTGACTGGTACAGCCATATGAACCACATGAAACTATCCATATATGAAAAATCGCAAGTATTTATGTATGCATAAGTTCTTCATTTGAATTTCATAGCAGAAACTCATGAGGAGGAAATGGACATGGGAAAACTATGAAAATTTCTGACCTACATTTAATAAGTGTATGAACAGTCACATTGAACCACACACGCATGCTCACGTACACACACTAGAAGGATAGTAATGCATGCAGGGGCTGGGATTAGAGGACATTTAAAAGCCCTTTAGTTTTATTTGCTATTTTAGAAATAAAATTTTGCAGTGGAATCCACACAAAAACCCATGAAATAAAAATAAGTATAATAACATAAATTTAAAAGCCATGAGGGGAATATAAGTGAATAAGTAAAATAACATAAACTTAAAAGCCATGAGAGGAATAAAAATGAATAATTCACTGGAAGCACTGCTTCTACCAACCATATTTGAGATATTTCTTGTTGCTTATTGTCTTCTCAGGTGAATTCATGGGAGATGAGGTAGACATTTCTAGCAAGCAGGAAAGATATGGATGCTCACAACATCAGATTTCTTTTTTTAACTTCTAGCATTTAAGGTTCTAGATAAACATCTGTTCATGATTCTGACTCCACTCAGTGGTTTCCTGGGGAGAGGAAGACACAGGAATGCAGCCATTTGACTTTTCTGAGACTCAAAAGGAGTTCATGGCCAATGTCCTCCAGCAGAACTTGTCATGTCCACTAATTAACTGGAAAATTGACCACTTCAGAAATAGATCAGGAATG
This sequence comes from Castor canadensis, assembly GCF_047511655.1. Lineage (NCBI taxonomy): Eukaryota > Metazoa > Chordata > Mammalia > Rodentia > Castoridae > Castor > Castor canadensis. The sequence continues at coordinate 148,766,890 of NC_133390.1, forward strand.
CTGTCCTTTCAACTGAAGATTTATTTTTTAAAGCTTTGCACAATAAATAAATGTCCTTTCAATCATGATGAAAAATTTATTCTTATTAATGATTCAATTTCCAGTATTCCCATTGTTTGCTAAAATAAACACATAAAAACAAATGTTTATAGAGTCAAGGATTAGCGTTTCTTTCCTCTGAAAATGACGTCATTAATTTTTTAGAATTTTATGTGACATACTTTAAACCATGTGTTCAAAGTCCTTCTAAAAATGTAGTGCAGACTTACTGCTTAGCAATCTAAAGGTTACTGCTCTTCACAACCATATAAGGTAGCCCGTGGCTGACTGTGTTCAGGTGGTTTTTAATTTTTATCAGTTTTGCCTAGTATATTATTAATTATTGGGTACTGATTTATACCAGTTCCTCACTCCTAAGTGTGCAAAATCAATTCCTTAAATGTTGAAAAATGATTCTGCTTTATGACTTGCATTCTTTTGTAATGTCTTGTGCTTTCTAAAATTGTTGGGCATATGCTTTTAAAAGTATTGCTGCGACTCATGTCTTCAAAATAATGACAACAGATTCCTTCCATATTTGATGGGTCACTCTAGTGAGTGGTCAGAAAAGTGATTTTTTTCTAATATGATTAAGGAATTAAGCCCCTTTCCACCTCTGGACTCTAAATATGAAACTCATTCTCTCTCTCTCTCTCTCTCTCTCTCTCTCTCTCTCTCTCTCTCTCTCTCTCTCTCTCCCTCTCCCTCTCCCTCTTCCTCTCCCTCTCTCTTCTATCTCTGTCCCCCTCCCTTCACCTCCCTCTTTTCTTTCTGTTCCTCTGTTTCTTTCTTTAGGTATGACTGTGAATCACAGAATTGTTATCATCCTGTCTTTCAAGCTATAGCAACTTGAAAGGATGTGCTAATGTCTGGTTGTCTCTGTAGTTATTAAGCCCCAGAGTAAAATCATTAAAGGGAAAAATGCAGGAGACATTTTTAATAACCCCTGAATTGCTGAATGTAGACAACAGTTGACAGAAAATTCTATCAATTAATAATTATTTATATGGAGATTTTCCAAAATTATAATTTAGAAAAGACACAGCCCATGAGGATTTAAAGAAGCAAATATCGCTAATCCTGAGACTTTTTCTTCCTCAAAAAGGGCTGATTCTAATTGACATTCATAAAAATTACCCATGTAGAAGTTATAGAACTTATACTTCATCATAAAGAAAGTATGTTTCAGCAAAGAGCTGTTGGCCATTTATAACTTTGGCAAAATCGCAGTCCTCTGAGTTCTATCAAAGGGAAAAGCCAGGATCTGACTAACCTTGGTTATCTCTTCCAAATAAGTAATAGGTCTGCATCTGATAAATTCTGTACTGAAACTTTTATTTGAAGAATCTCAAGAAGGCCTAAAAACTACTTTACCTTTATGAGTTACACACAAATTATCCATTTTCTTACTCTGAGCTCTTATAATGAACAATAGCATTTATATTTATACAAAATTACAAATAACTACTGATGCCAAAATGCTCATTTTTTTTCTATAGCTATTCTGCCTATAGAAATTCATGCAGTGTTCAAGAATAAACACCATGCCAAATTTGCCTATTCCCAGTCCCTGGCACTGGGTCTGGCCAGTGAATACTGAGGAAAGGACTGGTCATGACTGAATTAATAGTGAATGTGAATTATTCATAGGTGTTCATATACATGTGCTATTGTCTATTGTGTTTATATTTTAGTGAACCCAGTATTAGTGGAGATTTCTGTGTGGAGATGGGGCTACATTTACAATGAGATCAACATGGGATTCTGAATCAAGCCCTTTGAGTCCTCTGATGGACTTTACTTCAAAGAGGCTTGTCATTTTGTTTTCTCTGCCTATGCAATGACTGGGGTCATAAAGATTTAGTTCAATGGTAATGTGAGTGTGAGCTTGAGTTTGGTCCCCAGCACCCACCTCCACAAGTGTTTTCCTTGTTATCTAAGCAAATTTGTAGTACTCAAAGGAAGAAACTGGAGGTAGTCTCAGATGAAAGAGGTAGACCAAATTGTGTAAGGAGAGTTGGACCTTCTGGGAAGAAGGAATCTGTTTTCTGCTAAGTGAGATTCAAAATTAGAGTCAGAAGGCTAACATCTGGTGACAGCCACTAAAACTCAATAGAATGGAAAGGATACAGATAAGTTGAAGCAAAGTACCAATTTCAAGAGACATGGATTCAAAGATCATCTCCAATATTTGAGTTTAGTAGGGGACCAGAGAAGGAATGTAGCACTTCTGAGCTAAGAGTTACTTACATAGAACAAGGTCTGCTTCAAGCCAGAGAAGTCATTGGGTATGAACGGAAGAGGCTGGTCACTTAGAATTCTAATAGCTGCAGTTATGTCTCTTTTCAGTTGTTTCTAACAAGTCAAAAATGTTTCCTGCTATGGTTTTGATGATAGCAGGTATCTGTCCTCACCAGGTTTCCATCTCAGCCAATGACAATCATTTTACTAGTGGCGAAAACACCTCAGTGCTTGCAGGATATCCTTCTACAGAAAAATATTGACAGAGATGGTATGTTGGTCCCTGGAAGCTCTTTACACTGTAGCCCAAATTTCCATCAAAGGGCAACCATAGCAAACTGTCTCTCTGCAGCACTATGAGGCCCAATAACCCCTGAAAATATGTAAGAGACTAAAAATCAACCTACCTCTCAAGGGGTCAGCTTTACCACGAGGAAAGTTTTACTCTACCATCAACAGCTGATTCAAAATTAGTAGATGGAAACTTCTAGTGCAGCTTGTACCCTCCACCCAGGCTGTAAGTTCAGAATGTACTGAACTGCTCTCATATTTATGAACATGCATGGATTCCTGTTCTCCAGTGGAGTGGATGGGAACTGCAGAGGGGAGAAAACTCATCTTCAATTCCCTCTTTTTTTCCCCTCTGTGCTGAGATTTGAGCTCAGGGTCTTGCATTTGCCTAGCAATGTGCTAATGCCAATTAAACCCTGCCCCTACCCCTTTTTTCCTTTAGGTTATTTTTCAAATAGTGTCTTTTTTTTTGCCCAAGCCAGCCTGGATCATGGTCCTCCTACCTGTACCTCCACCATAGCTCGCACCACCATGCCCCGTTTGTTTGCTGAGATGGGCTCTTGCTAACTTTTTTGCCTGGGCTGACCATGAGCCACCTTTCTCCAGATATCTTCCTCCTGAGAAGCCGTAATTATAGGCATGAACCACCATGCTTAGTCCTCACCTTTATTATTTCTATTATTGACAGTGGGAAATAAAACATAGAAATCTAGGGACTAGATTATTTGTGCCACAACTAATATAGTTATTAATTTAGTAGTAACATGATGGTTTCCAAAGTTGACCAATTAGTAAATCTCATTACAAAAGCTACAAGAAAAACTGTGACTGATTTTAAACATGCACAGTTGATTCACTGTTTTGACAGCCTAAATTTTTTCTACCTTATGGCATCTACACATTGACAGTGGCCTTCTGCTGGGATTGACCTGTGGGAGGATGAGACACATGTGAATTGGATTCTAATTGTCCCACTGGAGTCATGCTACATCATCCAGTCTCCAGCCAACCCCAAAGTGGTGTCAGTTAAGTGAATGTGCGATCCTGAGGAGGATCAGCAGAACTGACAAGTGGAGTCACTGGTCCATGAGGAAGAATAAGCAGCTGTGGTTTAAAACCACTGGGTCCTGGAGTCATTGATTAAATAACAGGTAAGGGTACAGCATAAGATCAGATTACAGCAATGAACTATGAGTTGTGATTTAAGTAAATAGAGCTGATAGTGGGAATTATTGGTCTTTGAATCTGTTTGTGTAAAGAAAATGTCAGTATCAATGTTAAAATAGCAAATAGTCATACATCACCCTTCTAGTCTGACAGCAGACATGTGATAAAACTTTCAAGCAAAATTTCCTCATAGGCATTTTAACTGACAGCAGTCAGAAATATAGTCAAGCATCATTTTAGGCAGTTTTCCGGAAATCTTGATTCTTGAGTATCATTCATTGTAATAAAGAAAATAATTGCCACATGCATGGTCATATTTATTTTTATTGCTGTTTTTATTTTAAAAAATAATATCCCATGAAAAAGGCAAAAATAGCAAACATCTTGAACAAGCATCCAAAAATCTGAATATGTTTATATTTTGTAATGGTAATTAGAACTAATTTGAGGGATAAAATAAAAATAATAAATATAAAAATAAAATAGTTAGGTCTATTTTTTCCAGGATCACTATCCAAATTCCGTTCCAAAGGTGATGTCTAGGATGAAATTGTTATTTCTTTAAAAAATAATAAAACCAACTAATTTTAATTTGTGATTATATTTTATATTATTTAATGCACATTGTTTTCAATGTTTTTAGTTATATAAATAACAGCATGCCATGTGTCATGTACTTTAATTTGCTTCTTTCCTTCTATATAAGTATTATACATCTAATTCATTCTCTTTATTTGATATATGCAACTTCAAAGCATAGCTCTACCATTCTAATACTAATAGAAAATTGGGGTACCTCCTGTTTTTAGCTATTGCAAAAAATGCCAAGATGACTATCCTTGCTCTCAAATCCTCCTGAGTATATGCCTAGAAATGGAAACTCTGGGACATGGGCATATATCTTTTAATTTTTATAAAATGCTTTCAGAAAGTAGCTGTGATAATGGACACTTTTACCAGTTGTGTGTGTGTGTGTGTGTGTGTGTGTGTGTTCTCATTTCCTCATACTCAGACCATACTTAGCTTTATTAAACTTTTTAAGATTTTTGTCAAATAGGAAGTACAAAATTGTATTTATTCTTTTTTTTTTTTCATTTTTCTTTTATTATTCATATGTGCTTACAAGGCTTGGTTTATTTCTCCCCCCTGCCCCCACCCCCTCCCTTACCACCCACTCCACCCCCTCCCGCTCCCCCCCTCAATACCCAGCAGAAACTATTTTGCCCTTATCTCTAATTTTGTTGTAGAGAGAGTATAAGCAATAATAGGAAGGAACAAGGGGTTTTGCTGGTTGAGATAAGGATAGCTATACAGGGCATTGACTCACATTGATTTCCTGTGCGTGGGTGTTACCTTCTAGGTTAATTCTTTTTAATCTAACCTTTTCTCTAGTTCCTGGTCTCCTTTTCCTATTGGCCTCAGTTGCGTTAAGGTATCTGCTTTAGTTTCTCTGCATTAAGGGCAACAAATGCTAGCTAGTTTTTTAGGTGTCTTACCTATCCTCACCCCTCCCTTGTGTGCTCTCGCTTTTATCATGTGCTCATAGTCCAATCCCCTTGTTGTGTTTGCCCTTGATCTAATGTCCACATATGAGGGAGAACATACGATTTTTGGTTTTTTGAGCCAGGCTAACCTCACTCAGAATGATGTTCTCCAATTCCATCCATTTACCAGCGAATGATAACATTTCGTTCTTCTTCATGGCTGCATAAAATTCCATTGTGTATAGATACCACATTTTCTTAATCCATTCGTCAGTGCTGGGGCATCTTGGCTGTTTCCATAACTTGGCTATTGTGAATAGTGCCGCAATAAACATGGATGTGCAGGTGCCTCTGGAGTAACAGTCTTTTGGGTATATCCCCAAGAGTGGTATTGCTGGATCAAATGGTAGATCGATGTCCAGCTTTTTAAGTAGCCTCCAAATTTTTTTCCAGAGTGGTTGTACTAGTTTACATTCCCACCAACAGTGTAAGAGGGTTCCTTTTTCCCCGCATCCTCGCCAACACCTGTTGTTGGTGGTGTTGCTGATGATGGCTATTCTAACAGGGGTGAGGTGGAATCTTAGTGTGGTTTTAATTTGCATTTCCTTTATTGCTAGAGATGGTGAGCATTTTTTCATGTGTTTTCTGGCCATTTGAATTTCTTCTTTTGAGAAAGTTCTGTTTAGTTCACATGCCCATTTCTTTATTGGTTCATTAGTTTTGGGAGAATTTAGTTTTTTAAGTTCCCTGTATATTCTGGTTATCAGTCCTTTGTCTGATGTATAGTTGGCAAATATTTTCTCCCACTCTGTGGGTGTTCTCTTCAGTTTAGAGACCATTTCTTTTGATGAACAGAAGCTTTTTAGTTTTATGAGGTCCCATTTATCTATGGTATCTCTTAGTTGCTGTGCTGCTGGGGTTTCATTGAGAAAGTTCTTACCTATACCTACTAACTCCAGAGTATTTCCTACTCTTTCTTGTATCAACTTAAGAGTTTGGGGTCTGATATTAAGATCCTTGATCCATTTTGAGTTAATCTTGGTATAGGGTGATATACATGGATCTAGTTTCAGTTTTTTGCAGACTGCTAACCAGTTTTCCCAGCAGTTTTTGTTGAAGAGGCTGCGATTTCTCCATCGTATATTTTTAGCTCCTTTGTCAAAGATAAGTTGCTTATAGTTGTGTGGCTTCATATCTGGATCCTCTATTCTGTTCCACTGGTCTTCATGTCTGTTTTTGTGCCAGTACCATGCTGTTTTTATTGTTATTGCTTTGTAATATAGTTTGAAGTCAGGTATTGTGATACCTCCTGCATTGTTCTTTTGACTGAGTATTGCCTTGGCTATTCGTGGCCTCTTGTGTTTCCATATAAATTTAACAGTAGATTTTTCAATCATGAACCTGTTGATTCTTTATGTTTTCCATATCTATAAACATCCCATGGAAATAATGAGAGATAATTCCATCTTACCTCTTCTGCAGCTATGGTACTAGTCAAGACCTCCAATACAATTAGTAAAAACAATGATGGTAGAGAACTTTATAATTAATTTTGAAAATGTTATTTTATATGTTTATAATAATGTTTGATATAGATTTAAAACTTTTTAAAAATTTTAACTGTAAACTTAAAATTTCCTCTTACTATTATTTTAATGAGTTTTTTTAAATGGCACAAATGAATATAGATTTCTACCTCATTCTGGGCTGGAGGTGTAGCTCAATAGTAGAGTACTTGCAGTAAGGCTCTGGGTTCAATCTCTAGCATCACAAAAAATGTGGAAAACTACAATTGCTTTGTTTGCAACTACTAAAGTGAGCATATATATTTTAAACTAAACTTGGTCATAGTTTATTATCATTTTTATGCTAATTCAATTTACATATGTATTGTTTAGAATATTGGCATTGATAAAATGAGTGACATGGATCTGCAATTTTTCGATATTAATCACTCAAAACAGAATTCATCAAAGTAAGCCCATTAAACATTAGTCTTAAAAGATGCCCCACACACTAAGGATCATATAATCATTTTGGTAATACAATTTTGTGTGTAGTCACTCTTCTTGGTGAGGTGTAATGTATACTGATAGTATTACAAAATCCTACATTAGATATATGTGTATATCCTTCTGTTTCCCTTTCCAGTATGATATCCAACTTTTTCTTCCCTCTGAAAAGTGTTTTACTGAAAGTGCTCAGAAATGCTGAGTTACTGGGAACAGAAAACTTTATAAAGAAAAAAAAAGAATTACTTTGACCTCTATGGATTGAATTTCTACTTTGGGTGCCTCAAACAACACCTTGAAAATGAGTAACAATTGTAGATTTGGCTTATTTTGTCTTAGAGGTCAAATTCAAAAGTTAAGCATCTACAATGGCACCATTGTGTAGAAAGTTTATTTTATTCCATTAATCGTGATCATGGATCATCAAACTATAGCTGGCTCAGAGCATGCCCTTTCTGCTTAAAAGCCACACTTAGATTCTTATTTAAACAAGAGGGCTGGCTAATGACATGAACTGAAACAATGATAAGTACCATCATGCCTCCTGCATGTGCAATCAGTGCTATTCCTGTCTCTTCCTCCAGAAGCCCTCATGTACCTTTGCCCCATCCTTCTTCCTTTATGCTCTTCATTCCTAACAATGGCACAGCTGTAACCTTCTTCAAAGGACCACTGTCCTAGAGACAAGCTGTAGCCAATAACTAATTGTCACAGGAGTAAAAATAAAAATGCACTTCTTTTGTCTTGAGGTGGAGAGACCACCTGTAATGTATAAACTATAATCTATCACCCCAATGGGGATCAGGCCACCATTGAGAATCTCTTGAATTCAAACCTTTTGCTTTGCTTCTTCCCTTCCCTATTGTTTCTACCTGATCCCTATTGATTTCCTCTGAAACACTCACTTAATATGCCCTTGGTTTCAGGGTTTGCTTTGGGAGAACACAATCTAATGTTATATGTCAAATACCACCTATGAGATTCATTTCCAGTGTCTGGTTTTTTGACACTTGGTCATTTGCTGATTCTATTATTAAATGGTACCAGGAGTCTTATGAAAATACGCCTACTTAAATGGTGTCAGTGTTTTTCATTCTTTGATAAGCAGGTAGTTTCTGCTAGACAAAGTTGGCAGAGTTTATTAAAAATTTCAAATGGTTGAATAGTGGATTTGGAATAATATGACATTAGTGTTTTGTTCTTTTCAGGAAGCAAATATCACTGAAAGATTTACAATACAGTTATTGTTTCCTGGCTTCAAAGATATTGTCAAGTAAACAATGGAAAAACAGAGTGATAACAGAACTCTATAAATGATGAGCTACTGTTCCTTTTGATGATTATTTAGATATGATCGTGGGTGACATCATTAACATGAAAACTCACATATGAGCTGATGAAGTTTTGCTTTCAAGAATGACCTGAGGTAATGAAAGTTTGAAAAAAACTAAGTGGAGGTTTTCTGGAATGAGCCCTCCCTCATTTGTTTATCCCCCACGTATATAAAATTGGCCACAGAACAAACACAATAAATTACATAAAAATACTTCTCAGTTTTCAAAAGCAATGTCTGTTTTGGATTTTTATTCTTTTCATAAATTTGAGAATGAGCTATAAATTATGTAAAACTGAAACTAATCTAATGAAATTAAGACTTTTTTCCTTCTGTTCTAAGAGTTGCTATAGCCAATGAGGATAATACCTCATGTTCTCAATCTCTACATCTCCTTTTCAAATTAATGGCACAGATGTCCCATTCTTCCCAGGTCCTGTTTCCCCTTAGCTACAGCTTGAACAGAAAGGCACAGTTGCTGGATCCAGACTCATCAACTTTTGGAGTTTCTTATCTTCTCAATTTCATTCTCCGTAAAATGGAACTGTTAACGGCAACTTGAAAAATTGAACCTCTGACCAAAACTGTTCACTCCTCAAACTAATGTATTTTATATGGCCATGCCACATAAAAATTACTAATGTTTGAAAATTGGCTCTTCACAACTTAATTAAATGTAGGCATTATATTTTAATGCTAAAGAGGACATCAATTTTTGACAGGAGTCCTCCAGATGTTCTTAGGATAGGAAGGAAATCATGAATCTTTTTATAAGTTATCCCCCTACTTCTTTGGAGGATAAGGTAATTTAAAAAATTATCTTGGTCATTTTAATGAGAGGGGCACTTTTGATAATTTTGTTGGTATGTTTATTGCTTGTTACTCTTATGTGTACTTGGGATTAGAGAGATACAAGGTGCTGATCATAAACAAAATTGAAAAGAATAGGAGCTTTATTCCATAAATAAATTTAAGAAGTAGTTTTGTGGAGTCAAAATAGAGAAACTTTAAAATTTACTGTATTTCTTATTAATAAGGACATTCATTTTGAGAAAAACATTATAAGGATGTAATTCTTGAACCAAGAGACTATATTCTGCCAGAATAATAATAATCCATGACTTATGATTCACTATCTCCAATGAATATGTTTTTTCTCATTTATGTCACTGTAGTAGCTCCTACATGTATTTCTATTTCTTTTCTCCTAATTGTAATATGAGATGAGGGAATTACTATATTCACACATGTGAATATAAGTAATAGTGCTTTTAAATATAATCTAAGATCATTCTTATAAAATCAAATTTGTAATTCTCTCTGGAAATCCAGTAACTAAAAGTTTAAAAGAATAAATTCAATGTATTGAAAATGATCTTTCCTTCATGCTAGTGGCTCTCTTTCTTTACCAATTAGTTCCTTTAGCTAAAATAGACTACCTTAAGCTTGGTAAAACAATACAAAGTGAATTGCATTTTCTTCAGATATTTCTGTATCTGTATTATATTTTTCTGTATTTTATTTAACAAATTTATTTACCTCTTGTGGTGCTGAGGCATGAATCCAGGCCACTGTATGCTAGGGAAATGCTCTACCACTGAGCTACATCTCCAGCCCACTGCATTTAGAAATCACTTCTAGTAGGCTCCATTTTTATTAGATTGAGCTAGGATGGAAGAACATTGACCATAAAACAGAAAATTATTTTATATTTGTTGGTGAGGATAAAGTGAAGCCCTAAGCATTTCAGAGAAAATTGACAGACATGTGAATCAGAAGAGGATTTGCATTTCAGTTGGCTCATCTCTACTCATTCCTGTTGCTCATATGTACACACATACATGCTTTGCAGTGATAATCAAACATAATACCTTGCTAATACTAAATCAACTACAGGTATCCTATCTGTCTTCATTTGGGCTCTAACATGAACAGAAAAAGAGACAAGCATTTGAGAAGCTCATTTGGGAAGCAATCCTGGAGGTATCAGTAGAAGAAGGAGGACATGAGACAAGGATGAGAAGGAAGCTAATACCAGGAGTGATATCAAGCAAGTCACCACTACTTGAAGCTAAATCATGCTGGGGATCTCTGGGAGACAGTGTAGTACATACTTCAAGTGTCATACCAACTGAGGACACGAGTTCTCTATCATTGGATAAGATCTGTTCCAAAATGGCATTAATCCCCTGTCATTTTCAGCCCACCATGCCCAAGAGCAATGAAGCAGAAAGAACATCAGCAGCTTTGAAGAAATCACAACAAAATGAGGAAAAGTTTTGCAGTTAAAAGTAGGCACAGAGTGATAGGGACTGAGGGAATGCACTCATCGTACTAATTACATCTATTCTATTGTTTAGTCTTATTCTATGGTGTCCTCAAATTTGATTATAATGTGGTTCGTTAAAAGTTTAATCTCACAAAATCTCTGTTATTAGTGATGCCAGGACTCTTACCTATGCTTCTATCATAAAATTACCTCAAAACTCAAAATTCTTACATATATCTCTATCATACAGAGATTACAACCATATTTTGACCATTTGTTTTCTCTTCAGTTTCTTCCCATTAGTGTGTCTATCCCAAAAGAGAGTATGTCTTATTCTAAAATCCCTTTATATTTGATTCCCCTGTCTACTTTCTAACTAGTAATCACAATTCCTATTTAGAATAATATTTATTTTTCCTGTTTGCCTTAAAGAAAATTTGAAGACTTTGCAAAATCAGAGTCTGAAAGAGAAATGAATCACAACTCACTTGGGAGTGATTTTCAGAATTGTACACATCAGTTTTCGTTAATACTTTAACACTCAGTTTGCATCATTAAAAGAAACCAATACAGTGGTGGTAGTGTGTTACTATGACAAAGCTTTCTGTCACTGTGACAAAATATCTGAGAAAATTAACATAAAGGAAGAAAGATTTAGCTTTGCTCTCAAAGGTTTCAGTCCATAGTTATTTGACAACTGTAGATTCTGGGTCTGTGGTGAGGCAGAACATCATGGCAGGGAGCATGCAGTAGAGTAAAGCTGCTTGCCTTGTGGCAGCCAGGAAGGAGAGACAGCAAAGAGGGAAAAGAGAAGAAGAGAAGGGGAGCAGAGAAGAGGAGAGGGGAAGGGAGGGGGAAGGAAAGGGGAAGGGAAGGGAAGAGAAGAGGCCAGGGTAAAAGTCACCCTAAGAGAAGGCATCCTTCAGCTTGCAAACTTTAAGTAATCCAGGGATGACATAAGGTATTAAGAAGGATGTGTATAGGTTACATGCAAACAGTACACCATTTTATGTAAAAGACTTGAGCAGCTGTGGAGTTTGGTATGGGAGAGGTGGTCTTGAACTAATCCTCCATCAATACTAAGGGATGACCATGCAAGAGTTCAGTGCATAAGGAAGGGCACATTCCTTTGGGACTTAAGAGCAGGCCCAGGATAAATTAAAAATTTTGGTGGGTACATGAAAAAAATTGAATTAAATAGTACTTAAGTAGAATCAAGTGTGTTCATTACAGACACAATCTTTTGCCAAATATTTTTTTTCTGTGGTAGATAGGTAGACTGTGAATGGAGGGCTGACTGTAGTGCTATTTCACTTACTTTGGTGGAGTGATTACATGAATTTTCTCAAATTGCCTCATATAATATACTTGCCCTTTATCTTTTAATTGTGTTCACCCTTCTTATTCTGTCTCTGGACTTGACCCCATGACTTGTTTTGACCAATGGAAAGGTGGTTGAAGTGACATAAGCAGAAACTTACACAGCTCTTCTGTAATTGGATTTGTTCTTGGACTTACTCCTCCCAAGACCATGAGTTAGCTTGTTGAAGGATGAAACATGTCCCAGTCACACCAGCCAACAGTCATCTGTCCTCATCCAAAGGAGAGAGTTCCACCAGAATCAGCAGTGCAGCTTTAACAGCACATACCTGACCCCAGTCCCATGAACAAAGCCAGGTAACAGTAATTGAGCTCAGTACCAATCATCTGAAACCACAAATGCAGAAACTAAATGTTTATTGTTATAATCCACTAGGGTTTTGTGATTATATCACATTTTTGAGGGCAATAGATAACTGATGGACCTAACAATCACTAAGTCTCTTCACGGCACAGCCGTATCTGTTCACTGTTGTTCCCAGTACTTTGTGGATTACCTTGCATATATGAAGTACTTACAGAAGGTTTGTTGAATGAATAAATGACTGCTTTTCCATTTTAGAATGCTAACTCTTTTTTTGGTTTGCCATAAAAACCCATTGTGACTGCCTGATCTCAAGAGATCACTTTGAAATTTGCATAGTAGTTGTTGTCAATACCAGATATTAAAAGGAACTATGTTATTTTAAAATATAATGTATGTATTTTTCAACAATTTTCTTACTCCAATGAAGAAATTTTGACAAAGATTTCTATAATCAAATACCTGGCAATTACTATGTTCACAAAAAAAATTTGCTTACTTCAGGTTTTTTTGGGTTTTGTGTGTGTGTGTGTGTGTTATTGAGGTTTAAACTCAAGGCTTCCCATTTACTAGGCAGGTGCTCTACCACTTGAGCCACATCCCCTGCACTTTTTCACTTTATTTTCTGGATTGGGTTGTTCAGATGCCCTCAGATCATAGTTTGACTACCTACAGCTACCTATATAGCTGAAACCACAGGCACAAGCAGCCATGCCCAGCTCTGTGATGGCTAACCTTGGTTGTAAACTCGAATGGGCTGAGAGGTGCCTCGTATTAGTAGGGGGTTCTAAAGAGGATTAACATGTGGGGTAGTGCTGAGGGAGAAAGATACATCTTGAATGTGGGCCCCATACAATTGGCTGCAGGCCTTGGAATGAAAGTGGGAGAGAGGCAGCCAGTGCTACAAGCCCCATTCTGAGAGCGTATCTACTTCAGTCTTTCCACACGGACTCACACCAGCATCTCTCCAAAGAGCTTCCAGGCCTTCAGCCTTGGGCTGGGGCGGCATCATTGGCTCCCAGCCTTATTCTGAGGCTTCCATCTTCTTGGACTGAGCAACAACTGGGTTCTCTGCCTCTCCAATGTGCAGATAGCCACTGTGGGCCAACGCAGCCTCCAGTCATATAAACCAATACAATAAAACCACAAATAAATCCATGTGTATCTCCAATAAAAGAATTAGGGGACCTCAGGAGACAAAAAGGAATCTAATATAAAATGAACATCAAACAGCATTCTAAATTTTTCTATGAAAAATAAACAATTTTAAAAAATTAACAATGCACAAACATATTTTAAGTTATAAGCCTTCCATTTAAAACTTTTAAAATAATGCACCTGCATTTTACTGCCTTAATTTTCTTGTGTATGTAGTTAAAATGGGAAAATGTAGTCTTTTTACTTAAATCTTATTGTTTGCTCTAAAATTCTATACCCCACTGGAAGAAAGTCTCCCATTGGAAGTCATTCTCGTTAGTCATAGTATCACTCTCTGACTCTATTGCTTTAATTTCCACACTGATAAATAGCAAGTCCGAAGTTCTCTATCTAATAGGAAGCAACTCTACACTCCATGTTAGAGGTCTCAGCAGCAAACTGGACATAAGACCTTCCTCCCACCTCCAACTGAAAGCCTATGGATGGGCGCTCCAACAAATAGCTTAATTGTTGCTGACTTTCACCTTGCAACCTGGAAAATGGTGGCTTTGCAAGAGCTATAAACTGTGGAACACTTTCCCAATAGGTTTCATCAATCAACATGATTGTTCACATGACAAGAATGGTTTTAGTTCCCTCTTACAATCCAAATGCATGACCAAGATGTTCATGCTCAATCTTTTTCCTGATATTTTAAACAACACATGCAATCAAGTTGTTTTTAAAAGACTGGAAACTCCAGTCACACAATTGACTTTCTCTAGAAGAAATACCACAGTGCTGTTCATTTCTACTAAACTCTTGGTGGTTCGTTTTTAAAGTGATTTGTTTATATCTTGGAGTGTTCTGTAAAGTGAGAGAGAAATTTTAAACTTCAGCAAAGTGAGAAATAAACTTTGAACTACTACAGGAGAGTGAGAAATAAACTTTGACCTTCAGTAAAGTGAGAAATAAGCTTGCATTTCTTTAAGGAAGACCATGTGATATTTGTCATACAGCTATCACATTCAGACATGGTATGACTGCAATTATAGTGTGATGTTAAAACTAGAAGTACATATAAACTATCTTAATTGTATGTTTAAAAAATTAAGCCAATACTAAATACTACAAATAGAGTCTTGAAGGGATAGTGTATAAAGAGAGTCAAAATCTAATCTGAAGTTTGTAGAATAGAAAATGAAATGGAACAGATTGTGCAGTGAATATATGACTAACATTGAAATACGGATATAAATTTCTTTCATCTGGAACACAATGAAGAGGATGCTTTTCATGCGTAATAATTTTAGTAAGCTACCTTATTTGTAATTTAATTTTATCATTTCCTCTACTGGAAACTTTTCAAAAGAAACTAGCTGGTGTTGAGAAAGATAAAAATCTATGCATTCCTTTCCTTTTTTTTTTTCTCTTGACATAGACATTTCTGTTTAAAGCACACCATCTCAGGAATTATGGTAGCTATTTAGCTTTCTTCATGTTCTCTACAAAGAAAAACATGTATTTCAAGGCATCTGTAAACTCTATAAATACAACGGAACAGAAGTTTACTGCACAGACTTGATGCCCATTCTAGGTGAGAATATCTTCCTAAATTCTAGATTTCTCCCAGATGGTTATTTTGAAATGTTTCACTCTTTTTCAGTGTAGTTTTAGTGTTGAAGGCAACTTATATATGTGTGGGTCTTTGTGGAGAGGATTATGAGAAGCCTATGAGAACTGGACATAAGCAGGGCAAGATGCAGCTCAGCTGTTTTTCCTAAGATATTTATCTGTAGGCTGAAATTGGCACAGCCCTGGCCACAGAAGAGGAAAATTCAGAGAAGTAGGAATGCAGGTTTCTTTTGTTACAATGTCACGCCCCTCCCTGAGAATCACTGCTCCACCCTGTTTACCACTAGATATAAAAGACTCACTTATGGACATTAGATCAAGGGCAAACACAACAAGGGGATTGGACTTTGAGCACATGATAAAAGCGAGAGCACACAAGGGAGGGGTGAGGATAGGTAAGACACCTAAAAAATTAGCTAGCATTTGTTGCCCTCAACGCAGAGAAACTAAAGCAGATACCTTAAAAGCAACTGAGGCCAATAGGAAAAGGGGACCAGGAACTAGAGAAAAGGTGAAATCAAAAAGAATTAACCTAGAAGGTAACACCCACGCACAGGAAATCAATGTGAGTCAATGCCCTGTATAGCTATCCTTATCTCAACCAGCAAAAACCCTTGTTCCTTCCTGTTATTGCTTATACTCTCTCTACAACAAAATTAGAAATAAGGGCAAAATAGTTTCTGCTGGGTATTGAGGAGGTGGGGGGAGAGGGAGGGGGCGGTGGAGTGGGTGGTAAGGGACGGGGTAGGGGCAGGGGGGAGAAATGACCCAAGCCTTGTATGCACATATGAATAATAAAAGAAAAAAAAAGAAGACTCACTGAAGGAGGACCTGAGGCTTTTGCTTTGGGCCTTTTGCTTTTGGCTTTTGGCTTTTGGATGAAGGAAGGCTTTTTGGAAGTGGGAGGCTAAAGGAAGGGAAAAGGATTGCTGAAGGGAAACGGACTGCTGAAGGAGAATTGCTAAAGGGGAATTGCTAAAGAGGAGTTGATAGAAGGTCTGCAACGAGAATTTTATACATAGGCTTTAGAAAAGCTAAGCTCAAGAAAAGCTAAAGAGAACATGGGACAGGGCAGGTCTACTGGGACTTTAAGAGTCATACTAATGCAGTTTTTAGACTCAGCTGTTGTTGTTTGCAAGTCTGAGCACCAGGCTTTAAGAAAGCTAGAGAGCCTGGGACAATGCAAGTCTGAAGGCACTTTAAGACATTTTAAGAGAAATTATGCTAAAGAACAGCTAAGAGAAAACATGGAACAGAGAAAGTCTAAGGAAAGAGGTTTTAAAGAATAGTGTAGCAAGGTTTTAAAGAAGACTTTAGAAGCAAGGTTTTAAAGAACTATAAAGGAGTAAAGCCTTAAAGAATAAAAATAGAGAAAAGAAGCAGAGTAAAGAGAAGAGATTAATAGAGAGAAAAGAAGCAATGAGGGTTGTGCATCTCCACCCAAGCACCCAACACAGCTGGCCCCAACTTTCTGTCTATCTATCCTTTGTTCTTTCTGCATCTCCTATCGCCACCCAGTTAGGCCCAGTTAGGTTCAGTAAAAACAAGGGAGCGAGAAAAAAAAGCTCGCTCCAGGTCTTGATGTTCTGGCAGCAACTTCTCTCATTAAAGAGAAGAATCTCAGGTTTTCTTGGAAGGTTTTTACTTTTCCTAGTTAATGTTTACATATGGTAAGAAAAAAAAAATAGGGTTCTAACTTTAGAGACGTCCTTTAGAACAGTAGAAAAGAGATTATCTCTGAATTTTGCTTTGTGTTTGGCTGTTTGGTTGACTGTTCGGGGTTTTGAAATTTGGTTTTGCTTTTGGGTGAGTGAGGGGTGTTTGTTGTTTTTATTCTAATATTTTCATTTTATCTTTGTGCATTTGTTTCTGTACAGAAAACAAATTGTGGAGTCACAACAGAATTCATTCAAGAATAAACTTCAGAGCCTAACACCATGCTCTCTTTCCTGTCCACTGATGTCTTTTATTACTTCAGATTTGGTCCAGTGGAACTCGAACCAGAGTAGATATACAGCTACAAATATGAATAGCATCGAGTCAAAGAGAAGGAAGGGAAAATGCCTAAGGGGTTACAGTGATGATGTGGATGTTGAAAACATTTATCAACAGTCCAGATCTATACCCACTTTACTTGAACTGTGTTTTTGGTCAAATTGCCTTGGTCACTTCAGAGGTAATCTTAGGTGATTGTGCATTCAGTGAAGATAAAATATTGGCTGACAGGTTCATCCTTGTTTCTGGTGATGCTCAATTCACAGATTTCAACAAGCTGCTGGAGAAAGATCAATGGAGTAATGGCAGCAGACAATCAGGGACCACAGGGAGCACCCTGTACAACTTCTCAGAGCTGCCTACTCCCTTGGCTGAAAGCTGCATACAGGATGAGGAAGATCATCAAAGAAGTGAACCTGTCAGTCTGTTGGGAACATCTGGCCCAACTGGCAGACAGGGTTTGTTTGTTTCTCCTTTAATCCTTCAGTTTATCACTTCTTAAGATTTAGCACCAGTCCACTTTGTACCTGTCACTCTTAATCACATTACCTTTCCTGTTGTCATTAAAACAATTTCTGAAATTATTGGACTACTTTTTTTACAGGTTTACATGTTATGAGTTGAATTGTGTCTCCCTATCCCCCCCAAAAAAAGACATGTTGAAGTCTTTAAAAAATAGAATTGTGTTATTCAAAGCATCAAAAAAAGTAACAATAATAATGAATTTGCAAAGCAAGATTTATAATATACAGAGGTCATACTTGAACTATGATCAAAACACATCTGAGTATGATTTTTTTTCAAATAAGCATTTACTGATATGTCAGTAGTAAATATTTTGGGTTTTAATGACTACATGAGGAAAGTTCCAGGGAACTTTCTGGAACTAAGATAAAACTTCAGTCAGTTTTAATAGTATGAACAAACATTATATAGGGGTGTTTCTCACAGAGATGAGTGTTATCAATGCCTTCACTTTTATGATTCAACTGTGTGAGATTCCAGATCCAAATTCTAAGGGGAGGTAATAGTTAAAAGCAATGGTAGGATTTATTTAAAATATGGCTTTTACCCTTTTTATCCATGGAGAACAGGATGAAAATGAAGCAGAAGTGAGCCAAAACTTATTAATTCAATAAGTACATACAAATTTTAACAGTGACAGCAGAGCTAGTTCACTCAGAGGTTAGCTAAATAATTATTTTAAGGACTCACTGTCCTTTCGGGGAAAATGAACTCCAATGTCAAAAGCTTTCATGATGGAAAATTAGAACAGTTATGAACATGGATTAATATCTGCTCCTAAAACATAGACCTCATTTACTGAATTATAGAAGGCACATTAAGTGTTTATTTAGCATTTTACACTTGTTAGAGTTGTGCTGAAGTCATAATGCCATTTATCTCTATGGGGCAGGTGTCTCTTGGGCTATCACAATTGTCTTATCTAATGCAGATTGTTTATTACAACTATGGGTAGTTTATTTCTAGTTGTCTTTGACAAGGGGATGGAGGAAGTTAGTAAATAAAGAAGTTGCTGTGAGTTGAAGGTAGGGGTATTACTTTCTGGGTAATCATTAAAAATTCTTGAGGACTGAGATTTGGAGGACTGAGATTGTATGCAGTTCCTGAAACATCATAAAATTAAAAAGATGGATATCTCTTGAACAAATGAATTATCATAATACAAAAAGTTGACAAAAGAACAATTTTTAAGATGACAACCCATTTGGAAGTCCTCCTTTCTTATTATGAGCATTAAAATACAGATGTAGGTTAATTATTATGATTTCTTTTAATTACTCTCTGATTATAGTGCTAATGATTCCTAATTTGGATTAAATTGGAAAGAAGAAGCTTAGAAGGAGAATATGTATTCATAAAAAAATCTATGCATTAAACTGTTTCGGTATTTTATCATAAATTGCATCATCTATGCAGAATGTCAATTTATTGTTTGTTTACCAAAACTTGTTTGTTTCATAAATTCACCCCACATTTGTGACTGTTTATCTCTCTGCTCCTTCTTCCAATTTATCTTTTCCTTTACAAATGCTTTGGGCATAGTCAAAATTGCTTCCACCTTTGACTTTCCATTAGATTTAATTACTATCTATATTATGCTAACAGCTGTGAAAGAATTAAACTACCAACATCAGAAAGACCCAAACTGAACTCATCATCTTTCTAAATTTGGTCTCCATCAAGTCCTGTCAATACTTTCTAGAATTAGAAAGTACTAAGTATTAGTCTAGAATACTCGGTGCCATCTTTGACCACTCTTCAATTCTCTGTATCCAAAAGGTCATTATATTTTTTCAAATCTTTTCCAAAACATATTTCAATCATCTCCTTTTCTCTGTTATCACTTGCAATTAGACTCTCACTATATGCTAATTTTTCTCTTGCAATATCTTTAGGTCTTTGTCACTCCCAACACTTATGCCACTTTATCCTTAATAAGATTCCTGAAGTTACTATTCTAGAATATGAGAATATGAGGTCAACATGTGAGTCTAAATTGACATTTAATGGCTAGAGGTGCAGCTCTGTGGTAGAGCACTTGTCTATCATGCACAAGGTCCTGGATTACATCGCCAGCACCACAATATATAAATGAATAAACTGCTATTTCATTCTTTGATGGAAATTCCATTAGGGAAGCAACTAGTATAAAATGAAGGTGGCTAGAAATAAATGAGTAAATAAAGCACATAAATTGATGCTTCTAGCTTGATGGAAAACATGTTTTTCTTTTCCTATTACTATTTTACATTTTAGAAATTGGCTGTAGGAAAACCAAAAAAATTTAGTACTGAGTGACTCACACCAGGACTCATCTGTAATTTTTTGGATCTTGCTTTTAAAGGTTAAAATTTAGTGGGAAAGAAAAATATATTATTTGAATTAAATTTGGTATGCATGGGCAATACTTGTAGTGATTTCAAGAGCCCTTTACAAAGGAGAAAAGATTGTCAGTGAAATTAGAGAATTGAGAAGGCACATTATGCTGAGCTGGCAGTGAGACATCAGTGGCACACCTGCTTTATGCCAAATGATATAATAGAATGAGAAAACCAAGGAGGCAGAATTGTTCTCAGTTGTTTGAAAGGCAAGAGGTCATGAAACAATGCTGACACAGGCTCATTTTTAATGGATTTAAAATTAGTTTTAACCTACTGAAATCATGTGTGGTGACTCGATCTGAGTGATGGCAAACAGGGAGTTGGAGAATGGGAAAAACACAATATTCATGCTTTTTTCTGCAGGGTGCCTGCCTCCTAATGCCCTTGCATGTTCATGGTCCATCCTGCAGAAAGTCCATGACTGCCTGCACAGCAACATCATTTGAGGACCTGAGGCTTAAAAGTCAGCCTGAGAAGGCATTGCATCCTCTGACCCAACTCTTGGCCCAATTTTTGCAAGTTATGTACTTGGATAATTCCTTGTCATCCAATTGTTATGAGGCCAGCTGTTTTCTATTAGAACATAATCTGCTTTTAAGACTCTCCATAAACATGCTGGTTGAAAACCAGGAGCAATTACATCAAACCAGAAGGAATCCAGTGGGAAAAATGATTGATGAAGAAGAGAGCAATTGCTCCCACAAAACTTGTATGATTACTGCTAGATAGATTTCTAAACTTTGCTAACAAGAAACCCAGAAAGACCTGCAAATGTGAAAATGGTTAAGAAATAAAAGATTCTATGACAAGATTCATTTTTACACTTTTCTAATATATAAAAAACAATTTTCTGTTGAAATCAACCCAAATTTCTCATTGGCAAGAAAATTGATAAAATGAATTGTGGTGCATTCATATGATTAAACACTACTCAGTGATAAAAGTGAATGAGCTGTTGATAAATGTAATAACATAAATGAGTCTCAAGTACATTATGATAAGTGAAGAATGCCAAACACAAAAAGTTGGATGTTATTTGATTATGTATATATGACCTTCTGGAAAATTCTTGACTGCAAGGAGAAAAATGAGAATACTAATTGACAGAGGCTGTGTGTGCAAGAAAGGAATGGACCATAAATACATAGTAAGGAATCATTTGAAGTAAATAACATTATTCTTTATTTTATTGTGGTGATGGTTATGTAATGATAGCCATATATTTTGTTAAGACTTATTTATAGAAGGGCCTACTTTAAAAGGGTGAATTTTTACATCAAAAGATCTTATTTAAAAAATTGTTCTTGATGAAAATTACTAATTTTCAAACTAATTTCCCTCTTATTTTTTGTTAAGAGTAGCACATCAGTCTTGTTTTATGCTGCGATACATGCTATGATTTGCTGTGGCTCAGTGTTCCTTCTGAGTCACAGTGCTACATGTTGTTCAATTTGGTGATATGAGTAGAAAGACGTGAAAATCGTAGCCTTTTTCTTCAGTTATAAGGGGAAGTGCTTTTGAAGACCTATCTGCTTGTTACCAACACAACATACTTAGAAGTTCAATGTAACTAAAACATTTGAAATATGCCTCCTTATTTTTTAGAGCTCTTTTAGTTTTAACAAAAATCCACTTCAAACTAAAGTCAGAAAAGAAAAATTAAAGCAAATAGGATCATTTGCAGAGCAACCATTTGACATGAGGGTTAAAAATGTATTTAACAGGCTTGGATTCTTCAAAGAAATCAAGGATATTGTTCTGGTTTAAAAACAGCTTTAAGCACTTTGATGTTATTCTCATTAAAAGATTCAGGTGTGTGTTGGAGGGGTCTGTTGGTGTCCCTTTCTCTGATTGCTTTGATCAGTATAGTAGAGCAGAAATGACATCCTATGACTTGACTTCTTTTTAAAAAATACATTCATCTATTCATTTATTCACACATCAACAAGAATGCATTAAAATAGTCAGTAAAGTTTTGTGTCTCAGGGATAAATTTGCTGAAAGTGACTTATCTGTCCAAAGCATGAGGGAAAAGTGGTTCCAACTGTTGAATGCACGAATTATTCCTTTTTTCCATCCTGCTATTATATTATTGACTATTATTTTATAGTCAATAAAAATGTATGACAACACTAAGTCTATATATTTTTATGAATCAACAATAAAATATTTTCAGTCTCTCTGGAATGTTTTTTTCATGTGACTTCTGAGACTAGATCATCTACAGTGAATTGAGAGTATCTACTTCCCCACATCTTTGACAAATTAAGATGCTTTGAATATCTTTTAATAATTCAAGTGCCAATTGAATTAATTGATCAATTATGAGTGGTCATTAATGAGTTTGAGCACCTTTTCTTTGTTTAATAATTTTTTTCTTTGTCTCAACCCTTGTCCCAGGTACATAAGATTTTTCCTTCTCCTCCCACCTAGTGAGCAAAATCTTTATGGGGTTGAGTTGAGACAGAGCAAAAAATAAAAGTTCACTGCTGTATGCATCTTGCTCAAGATGTCTCCAAGGTGACAGAGGGACTAGTGAGAGAGAATATTAAACGCTGCATCTGGGAAGGAGCTATTTTTCTATCTCTAGTGGATCCAAGTGGCAGCCTCTCCTAACTGTTCTTAAAACCCCCTGGGAGGATGTAGGGACTGTAACACATCCCATGAGTGAACTGGAACCAGGGGTGCATGAATACTGTGGTTGGGGTTGGAAGAGAACTGTGGGATCTCCAAAGACCTGATCAAATTCCTATAGCCAAGCATGAACACAAGATGTCAACTGTGAATGACCCACCCCAGGTAAGTGGGAACTTTCCAGCTCTGTCCCTGTTCTGCTCCTGTCTGTTTTCTCTTGGTTTTGCTGCCCATCACAGTCTAAAGCCACAGTATCAAGAGGGCATAAGGTGAGAAGAGATAAGAGAAAAATGGAAGCCTGCCACATCCCCTTCCCTGAAGGCTAGGGGCCCTACCAAATGTAGCACAGAGCTGGAGAGGAAGGGAAAAATCTTATCTTAGAAGGAAGTTTGAAGTGTTGATTAATATCTTGGACTAAAATGAGAGTGTGTTTTTGACTTAAGATAAACATTGGACAGAGAGCATATTGAGGCTTCTACTTAAATAATATTTTTAGGATGTATTTAGGGTATCAAAAATAAAGTAACTTTTTGTTACATCCCATTCATTGCAAATACTTTGTCCCAGCTTGGTCTTCTTTATGTGACAATATTTATGGATATTCTCTCTCTCTCTCTCTCTCTCTCTTTCTGTCTCTCTCTGTCTCCCCTCTCCAACTCTCCCCCCTCCCCGCAATACTGAGGTAAGAATTTAGGGCTTTGTGCTTGCTAGGAAGGCACTCTACTGCTTCAGCCACGCCTTCAGCCCCAACATTCTTAAATTTTATGTCATCAAATTCATCTATCACTTGAAATACCCTCTTACTCCAAGAATATAAATAATTTCTACTTTTGTTTTGGGATACCTTCCAAAGTTTCCTACCATTATCCTTTGTTGATGTTATTGCTTTGCAGCATGGGGGGATTGAACTCAAGGCCTTTGTGTGCTAGGTAAGCACACTACTACTTAAGCCACACTCCTGGTTCTTTTGGGGTTAGTTTGTTTTTCAGATAGAGTCTCAAGTCAAAGTTAGCTTGAGAGTTTGCCTGTGTTGGCCTCCAACGATGAGCCTCTTACCTCTGCTTCCCTAGTAGCTAAATTTATAGACATGCACCACCTGCTCAAACCTCTACCATTGTTTTTAGATGCATTTGGTACTCGTTTTCTGAATGTTGTTTTAGTGTCAAACTGCTTAGCTGATGAGAGAGGCCTTGTACAAGCTCACCCTTCCCTGGTATAACACATATCCAGTGATATATAGCAAGACTGATCCCTGACCTCAGGGCTAGCCAACTGCAAAGGAAGACCCTAGCCTCACAACAACTCTGGGTTGGTGGAGACCCCAACACACTATAAACTGCAGCTTAACTTCTTCCTGTGTTTTTGCTTCTTTCTTCACGTGCCCCTCAGAGGATGTCTCAAGGGTCACTTGTAAGCCTTGTAAACTTGCTGCACCAGACCTTTGTTTCAAAATCTGCTTCATGGGGAATTCAATCTATAACGAATTTGAAGCAGTTAACTGAATTTCTCACTCTTCCAAGTACTGAATTCACCATCTTAGTACATTTTACAGAGAAATTCCTTCTTTTACTTCAATTCTAAATGTCACTTTCATCATATACTGAATATTTCATTAGACATAGGTCTTTATTTGGCCTATTTATAATGTCTTATTCCTTCATTTATGTTTTCTAAAATTACTAACACAGTTTTAATGACTATAGATTTAGAAAGTTCTAACAATATTTTGGTTTATACTCTTAGATTTTGGAGGCCAGATGATATTATTTGTAAACAATTATTTACAAAAATGGAAAAACAAAGGTTTTTCCATTTCCTTTCTAATCTATTTTTTTTGTGTTACTATATTGGCTTTGATTACTCACATCATGACCATGATAGCAGATTTCCTTACCTTGTTCAAGACTTTAGTAGGAATTCCTGAAATATTTCACAAACAAACATACTTTTTCCCTGAGAATTTCTGGTAGATATGAAATATCTACTTAAGGCTGTGACTTATGGCTGAGTACCCCCAAGCAGAAGTGAAAACAATGAAGTAAGGTGACCCAAAAGTCAGAGGGAGACTGATGGATTTGGTCACTCTGCACAGGTAGCTTCTAGCCAAAAAAAAAAAAAAACTATTCCAAGAAACTAACTAAATGAATACATAAATAAAAGGATGTAAAAGTATTCAATTATAAGACAAAAATGTCTTTTGGAAACAAAAATTATTATAAAAGTTTATAATTCAGGAGACTTTTTTTAAACTTTTTTTTCTTTTATTCATCTGTGCATACAATGTTTGGGTCATTTCTCTCCCCTTCCCCCCGCCCCCTCCCCCTCCTCCCCCACCCTCTTGCTACCAGGCAGAACAGGAGACATATTGAAAGGAAGAGCAGACCAGATATATAAGGCAGGAAGCCACTGTCCAATAAATATCTCTAGGCACAAAACAAATTACAAAGCTTTGGAAATCATGATATGAACCAAAAGCAATTTGCAGCACAACTCCAAGAACTCTCATATTCATTTAATAAGAACTCCAAAGAAACAAGAAGAACAGATGGGAGAAGCAATAATTAAGCAATAGAAGAAATTTACCTTGAGTGGAAGAAAGATAAATTATTTACAGTGAAAGGACAAAATGAGTTCCTGACAGGAATGATGAAATACGGCTTGGCATATCCTAGTAAAACTCCTGAACTTCAAGAATAAATTTGTGGAAGAGTTAAGAAAAGAAGAAAATAGTTATTATTCAAGAAAAGGAGAAATATTCATATCAACACTGTGGCTCCAAGGCAAACAAAAATTAAAAGAACACAAATTTTACAATATTAATAATAGATGAGAGAATTTAAGACTGAAAGCACTAGTACGGTAAGCAATGTTGCATAATACAAAAGGCACAATTAGTGAATAAGATGTAAGTATTATGAACCGATTATTATGGCAGCTAAATATACAAAACAAAACAATTAGAAATCCAGGAAGAGTTTAATAAATATACAGCTGTGGAGAGATATTCTAATATGCTGCTTTAAAACTGGTCAGAGATTGCAAATTCAAAAGCTTCTGCACAGCAAAGAAAACAATTATCAGAATCGAGAGACAACGTACAGAATGGGGGAAAAAAATCTTTGGCAGCTGTTCATCAGGTAAAGGATTAATATCCAGAATATATACAGAGGTCCAAAATTTAAGCACCAAAATAATGTAAAATCCAATTATTAAGTGGGAAAATGAATGTAGCAGACAATTCTCAAAAGAAGTATAAATGGCCAATAGCATAAGGAAAAGTTCAACATCTTTAGCCATAAAAGAAATGTAAATCAAAACTGCAGTGAAGTTCCATCTTACCCTAGTCAGAATGGCTTATCATCAAGAAAACAGCAACAAATGTTGTTGAGAATGTGGGAGGAAAGGAACCCTCATACGCTGTTGATGGGAATGTAAGACAGCGCACCTACTATGGAAATCAGTACCAAAGTTTCTTAAAAAACTAAAGATAGAACTGCTATATGATCCTGGTATGCCACTCTTGGGCAATATTCATGTCAGCAAAGAATAGAGATATCTGCACACCCATGTTCATAGCAGCACTATTTACAATAGTGAAACTATGGGATCAACCTAGGTGTCCATCAACTGATGGATAGATAAAGAAAATATTCCACATACAGTGGAAGTGTTATTCAGCCATGAAGAAGAATGAAATTAGGTTGTTTGCAGGAAACTGGATGGAACTGGAAATCATCATGAAAAGCAAAATAAGTTAGACTGAGAAAGACAAACATTGCATGTTTTCTCTCAAATGCAATATGTACACGAGGAAGAGAGGGAGGAGAAGAGGAAGAGGAAGAGGAAGGAGGAGGAGAAGGAAGAAGAAGAAGAAAATAAAAGAAGAAGAAGAAGACAACTAGTATAAAATTTGAGGACTTTGGGGTGGGAACCAGTGGAACAGGGCTGAAAAGAGAGGGTGAAGACGGGTGGATTTGATCAAAGTACTTCATAAGCATGCATGAAAATAGAATAATGAACCCATTAAAATTGTTTAAAATGGGAATAACAAAGAGTAATAGAGGGGTGAATTTGACCGAAGTACAAAATATCACAATGAAACCCCTTTTTACAATCAACATATGCTATAAAAAGAATAAATAAAAGACAGGAAAGGAAATGAGTAACACATCAAAAAATAATTTCATAGGCCAGGCATGGTAGCACACTCCAATAATCCCAATAGTTGAGAGGTCAAGGTAAGAGGTTCCTGAGTTTGAAGCCAGCCTAGACTGGCTGACAACAAGCCCCTATCTCAAAAAACAATTAATTTCATGAAATTCTCTAAAATGTTTTGAACATTTATAAAGATTAATCACATAATTGGTCTTCCAAAAATGAAAAGCTAGTTCTTGTTAGCCACATCTTCTGCACATAATTGATAATAACATAAAAGTCTAAAACTGAAAACATGAGAATTATGAAACATAAAACAAATTACTTTCATGTTTCCTATAGAAAAGACTATAATGAAAGACACTTCACATCAATTGTGGCATAGCCAAAGCTATAGGCAGATAAAAACATATGGCCTAAAACACTTTCATTATTGAAAGAGAAAGATAATAATACCATGAAGAAAATAATTCTAGTACTTCAGAGTGCCCACTACAGGCTAGATATTGTTCTATAATTTTTATGTGTATTAAACTATTAAACCCCCACAATTTTATAAGATAGTTGTTTTTTAGTTTCTATTATATGGATGAAGAAACTGAGGCACAGAGAGGTTGAACAGTTTGTCTAATGTCACACAGCTTGCAAGAGGTGCAAGCAGGCTTCAAAGGCAGAGAAGAGTGGCTCTATATACTTAGCCACTAACCTCTTTTTAAAAATAAAAAAAATTATTATTATTGTTTTAAAATACTTGTCAGGTAAAGATTCAGTATAATGAAGATGTACATTGTGATGATTTCATGTGATTTTTCATTGTGTAATGATGACTATAACAAATTAATTTATATATTAATCACCAGTCAGTTCTGTACATTACATCTCCAGAACTTGTTCATCTTAAAACTAAAAATTTATACCCTTTAATCAACAAAACTCATCTAAAGAATTGGAAGAACCGAAACATAAATACAAGTGTGACTAGGGGTAGATAATGATCAGAATTGAAATTACAAAAATAAAGAGCAAACAATGTGGTAGAATAGACAGATCTCCAAATCTTAGACTTGGAGATAAAAGGGAGCAAGAAAAATGTTAAGGAGGTATGGAGATCTTAGACTTGGAGATAAAAGGGAGCAAGAAAAATGTTAAGGAGGTATGGAGATCAAGAGAGACAAATAAAAAGAAGTGATTATATGTAACTGATAGAAAATTTGAAAATTCAGAGAAAATGTATGCTTTCTTAGAAAAACAAAAATTAGCAAAACTGACCCCCAGATTAGCAAAAAGTACGAAGTAAGAATTTGGAAACATAGTTTTTCCTTAATAATAAAATGGCATTAAAACTCAACAGGTGGTTGCATTTTTCTTTCAGAATAGATAATTTTAATGCCAACTCGATAGTAGAGGGAACTACCTGGAAAGCGTCATTTTTTCATTTCATGGTCAGTAGATACAAAATCATACCTTGTGACAAAAGAGGGCGAGTTTCAGGAATGGTCAAACAGCACATTATCAGGAAAAAAAATCTCTCAATTTATTCAAAAATAAAACTATGGCATATTGAAAAGGGAATTTGAAACGATTTCACAATACTGACAATAAAAATATAAAATAAGATGATAAAGAAATGCTAGTATTCTCAAACTTCAAAAATATTTGGATATCATTCCAGTGAATTAAATAAAGGAAGAAAAGAAAATAATGC
Organism: Castor canadensis; assembly: GCF_047511655.1. Classification (NCBI taxonomy): domain Eukaryota; kingdom Metazoa; phylum Chordata; class Mammalia; order Rodentia; family Castoridae; genus Castor; species Castor canadensis. Next base: position 148,795,577 of record NC_133390.1, read on the forward strand.
TGTTTTCAAAAGTATGTATAATTATTTCTCTTACCTATAAGATCAAAGAGATCTTGGTAATATTAATAGAATTTTAAAGAAAATTAGATAGCTAATTAGAAGCAAAGTATGCAATTATCAGTAGGAATAACTAAGAAGAAAAAGAAAATATTAAAATACTCTATTCATATTAGAGGCAAAAATCTATAAAATACTTGTGAATAATTTTTTAAAAGATAAGGGAACGAACTAAAAAAACAAAATAAAGATAAAGGAGAAAATTGTAATATCCTACTGAAAGACAAGAATAAGTTCATATTATGAAAGTAGTACTATAACCTGACAGGAAGCTATTAAAAAAGAAAAATGATTTAGAACTTTTCAAATACTAAAGTCTACTCTAAAGCCACTATCATCAAACAATACATAAAATATGAAAGATAGAGGACACCCCAAAACATCACAAGGTAAAGGAAATTGATGAATGGCAAAGATTCCGGAGAAACCTGGAGAACTTAAAAATGATCATTGATGCCTACATCTGATAAGGGATGCTGATGTTTACATCTGGAAGATCCAGCCTGGACTCCAATCTACCATGTAGCCAAATCAATTCCAATTAGATCAAATACAGAAATTTTGAAAAAATAAACAATAAGCATCATAGAAAGTTTAGGAAGAAATTTAAAGGAAAAAAAAGGAAAAGAGAGTTTATGGAAATATTTTTAACCAAGGAAGGAAATAAAGAAGCTGTAGAAAAGAAACATACTTGACTATATATAATTTTAAAATGTATGTAGTTATAACTACCTAATAGTCAAAAAATTCTTACAAATTAATAAAAATTCATAGGAAAAACAGACTGGCAATACGTAAAATCAGCGTATGGACAAGCAAATACAGATAAACAATAAACATATGGGAAAATGCTCAAACTCTCCAGTAACCAGAGAACAGAAATGTAAAAGTAGTGTTACTTTATAATTCCCAAACTGAAAAAATAATGAAAGTATGTACACCTGCTATTGGAAGGAATGTGAGTGAAAGAATATCCTTTAATTTGGCTGATTTGGTATTTATTTGAGGGCCTTTTTGGAATGCAATCTGCAGATATTTTATTAAAATTAAAAATACAAGCTGGGTGTCACCACATCAGCTGGTGTGGTGCTGGAATTACAGCACGTCTGTAATCCCAGCACTCAGAAGTCTAAGGCAGGAGGATGACAAGTTCAAAGTCATCCTGAGCTACAATAGTGGGACCTGTCTCAAAATAACAACAGCAGAATATGTATACTTGTAATTCCTGGATCCTTACTTCCAAAAATCTATCCCATTGAAATGAAAAGACAGGAACATAAGAGTTTATATACAACTGTGTTTATCACGTTATATATTTTATAAGTGCAAAAAGATTGGGGGAAAATCCCATTAGTGGGGAAACTAACAAATTGAGACACAACAATGCCATGCAATATTCTGTGACTATTAAAATGTTGGGGGGTAGTGAAAGAGAATGATAAATGGGGTGAATTCAAGTAAGATATAGTTGATATGTTGTAAGAATTTTTGTAAATGCCACAATGTACCCTCACCCAGCACAACACTAAAAACAAACAAAAAACAACCCTAAAAATATTAAGTAGATAAATAATACATAAAATAACTAATTATATATCCAATAGTGGACTTGGAAGTACTTCCATACTGTCTTATTAAGTGTTCAAAGCAAAATAAACAGGCTCTGATACGTTATTGATATATTGTTTTTTGAACAATACTAAATGTCTAATGTGTGCATTTGTATATAATTAGGTGAATTGGAGAAAGGTAAGTGCTTCAGTCTGGTCCCCTGGAAAGCCAATATTCACATGGGTTTAAGAGTATATACATGTGAGAGTCACTGGAGATTGTGCCTGTGAAACATAAAAGGGGATAGGATAGGATAGAGAAAACTTTGGTTATCATTGGATCTGTCACAGTCTTGACCAAATTAACCAGAAGAGCAGGAGCAAAGACTGCCCACTGGAGGAATCTCACATAGAGAGCTATTTGACTACCTAATTTTTCCCACCCCTCCAGTCTGGGCTGGCCCTCTCTCACTGTGAAGAGTTAATGTTACTCCAAAACTGAAGTGGAACCCAAGGGAAGAGAACTGCAGGCTGGCCGCCAACTGCATTCCTTATGGAGAAGGGGTGATGTCTTCCTTGACGGGAGATCTAAGTAGAAAATCTCCATGGCTGAAAGAGCATACAGCAGGATTTTAGTAGGGAATGACAATGTAAGCTAAGAAAGACCAGGTAAAGTAGAGGTAATCAAAATAAATAAATAAAATGGGAAAAATTATGGTGCCTTACTAATTGACTACCCATGTCTCCAAACAAAATTTGTATTTCTGAAAACCATCATGCTGATGGATAGTCTATTCCTTTTCACTGCTATATGATTGACTAGTTATAACCATTCCACATGTTACTTTACTCTGGTTGAAGGACAGGTATGGTGCTCTCTCATTAGGGTTATTATGAAGGCCTCTGTATAGTTCTCCTGGAGCCTGTGGCAAGAATTTCTCCAACAAGAAATTATACAAAACACTTGCGTTGAAATTTCTGAGTACCAGGTTACACACACGGTCCTCATCTTTACAAGATAATACCAAATACTTTCACAAAGTGGCATTTTAAAAAGTTCCTACCATAAACATTACATAAAATCTAAGTTAATGTGTGTATCTGATGAGATAGAGTTGTTGCAAGATTTACTTTTCCTTTCTATACTTTAATGTGTCCACTGAATTTTTTTAAAGTAACTATTATTTATGTAATATTTTTAAAATCTCTGTTAAAGTATGTTCATTGTAAGAAAAAAATCTGAATCATTGAAAATCTAGTAGCCATGGTAACTCATAAGCTGTAATAAGAAAAGCAAGCTGGGACATCTCATTGAGCAAAACGAAAGGAACTAGAATCTAGACGTCTACTGCAGTCCATTATGTAGTCTGAGAAATGTTACAGATAAACAAAAGCTACC